>NC_061103.1:33593770-33732642 GCF_015104395.2 Macrobrachium nipponense | reverse complement strand
CACTCAGTGGTGTTGATGTGCGACAACACCACGGTAGTGGCTTACATCACAAACGGGGGCCTAGTGTCTCTCCTGTTGCACCAGTTGACACGGCAGGTGCACGAGTGGGCCGCGGCTCACTCGATAGAGCTGTTCAGCCACGCCTACATTATACAAGGCAAGAAGTGGAATGTAGTAGCAGACATGCTCAGCTGACGGGATCAGGTGATAGGGACCGAATGGTCTCTACACCAGGACGTGGCGGAAAGGCTCTTCGACCTGTGGGGGCGTCCAGTCGTGGATCTGTTCACCACCCGGCTCAACAGAAAACTCCAGGTTTTCTTTTCAGCCGTGCCGGACCCATGGGCAGCTGCAGAGGACGCTCTTCAACACCCGTGGGACAACCTCTTCGCCTACGCCTTTCCCCCGTTCAGCCTGATTCGCAAGGTGATCAGCCGAGTGCTGGCCACCCCAAATCTCAGGATGATCCTGGTGGCTCCCAAGTATTCGGACCTGTTGGCTCTGCTTGCAGAAGCACCAAGAGAGATTCCCCATTGGCACAACCTTCTCGCCCAGCCACACGTAGAACGGTACCACCGGGCAGTCCAGTCTCTACATCTTCATGGCTGGCTGTTATCCACCATCTCTTGCGAACGAGAGGCTTTTCTCGTAGCGCAGCAACAGAGATGGCTGGAAACGTCAGACAGTCCTCTGCAGCTGTGTACCAGGGGAAGTGGGCCGTCTTCTGTGGTTGGTTTCGTAGACGGGGTCTATCTCCTCTCAGTACCCACAGTCAAAGGATATAGAGCCGCACACTTGTCCTAAAGCTGAGGGGATTGGACATCTCGAACTCGTTCGAGATCTCCTTGCTTATGAGGAGCTTTGAATTGTCTTGCCCACCCAGGGAACTCAGGCCCCCTGAGTGGGACGTGACTATCGTCCTTAGGAGTTTGACTCGAAGACCCTTGGAGCCACTCCGAGAGTCGTCAGACGGGGATCTGACCCTCAAGACCCTCTTCTTGCTGGCCCTGGCATCGGTGAAGAGAGTAGGGGAACTTCATGGTCTGTCCTTCGATGTGAAACGTTCCAGGGGATGGGGATCTGTGTCACTCGACTTCGTCCTGAACTTCGTTGCGAAGACTCAGAAACCGTCGATCCCTGACGAAAGGTTCGAGTCTTTCACAATCCCTTCCCTAATGGACTTCACCAACAATGATTCGGATGAGATGCTGCTTTGTCCTGTGAGGGCGCTACGACGCTATCTGAAGAGAACTCGACACCTCAGGCCTGAGTGTCGACGCCTCTTCGTTAGCACCGGGGTGACCAAGAAAGAAGTATCCAAGAACACGCTTTCTTTCTGGCTGCGTGAGGTGATCAGGAGGGCGTACGAGGCTGATGGTAGTGACGACATCCGTACGCTACGTCCGAGAGCCCACAAAGTCAGGAGCATTGGTCCTTCCCTTGCGTTCCGCAAGAACTCCTCCGTGGCACAGGTCCTGAAGGCAGGGGCCTGGGCCAACCAGACCACCTTCACCTCCTTCTACCTTCGGGATATTGCCCACAGGTCCTTGGATACTTTTTCCTTGGGACCCGTGGTGGCTGCTCAACACGTTGTGTAGCTAACCCAGACCCTCGCAGGCTGAAACAGCATCGAGTCCTGGTGTGACTGTAAGAATGGATGAGTGAATGAGAGTGTGACTGGCTCCTCTTCCCATCTTTTTCTACCCCTCTACCTGTGGGCAGAGGGACACGGTCGTCACCCTGCTGGATAAGGACGAGATGCAGGTGAGCTACTCGACAGAGTCCCATCCTATCCCTTTCACTAGGGATAGGAGTAAATATCCACCACTTCTCCCAACAAGGGGGGGGGGAAGTGGAAGCCAACAAGAGACAAACCCATAACTTTATGTTACCTCTTGCAAACAGGAACAAGTTCTTGCTAGCTGGTACGAAGAGATACGCTTGCCTCTCTCTTAGTACTTGGTCCAGAGGTCTGACCATTGATCCTGCGGTGCACACCCCGATCAATCGGACAGAGGCTTGGATCCCTCCCTCGCTCTTATGACCAGGGAGGCTTCCAGGGTTGGGCGAACACCAGTCTGTTCACAAAAGACTCAGATTCCTCCCACCAAGAAGTGAGTCTTCCTATTGTAAAAGGATCGAAAGGTTTGTATGCCATGTCGGAACAAATGACAATTTGTCCAAAATTGCATTTTTCCTAACTACAAACCTGAGGTCCTTTTACACATAGTCCCACCTCATGCCACCCCTCACTCTGCTTTTTTTGCTTGGGCCTAAAGCAAAAGTGATTCTTCGCCTCCCAGTCGCGCGGCGCGCGCACTGTCGGACAAGCAGTTAACTTGCGAACTCCCTTGTTCGAAAGCTTACGACCATCCAGCTGCCACTAGTTACCTTCCTATTGTAAAAGGACCTCAGGTTTGTATAGTTAGGAAAAATGCAATTTTGGACAAATTGTCATTTTAGCGCCAGCTGGAACTCAGTCATAAGATTCAGTAACAAGGTAGTTAGGCAGTAACTGCTTGTCCGATGGTCGGGAGTCCCGCCCGACTGGATGTAAACATTCCACTTTGCTTTCGACCGCCGTCGGGTGCAGACGTGTTGTTGACCTCTCTGCCCACCTCTGTCGTGAGATTGTTCTATGTCCTTTTTGGCTTTTAGCCTTTTTCATTGTGTATATTTCTGCCTGTGGTTTTTTGTGTATATTGTCTGATTCTGACATAACTGCAAAATGCAAACCCACGAGTCACATAAGCCCTTATGCCCCCTCATTCAACTGGAGAATATGTCCTGGAGTGGGGGTTAGAAAGTGTGGTGTATTTCACTCTAGCAAAGATCTGGATCCTCAGGCCCTCTGCGCAAGGTGCCAAGGGTGTGAGTGTACAGTGGACCCCCCATATTCGCGTTCTCCGGATTCGCGGACTCACACATTCACTGATTTCTCTCGGGAATGTTTCCCTGCATTATTCGCGGAAAATTCGCGTATTCGTGGTGTTTTTCCATGAGAAATATCCACAGATTCCTGTTTTTTTTATCATTTTCATTATAAAATGTACTTTTTGTGATAAAACTATTAAAAAAACCAAGTATAAATATTTTTAGTTGGTTTTTCCTGAATTTTAACTAACATAATAGGCTGTTTTCAGCATTTTTATAGGGGTTCCAACTATTTGCGGGTTCTAACTATTCACGGGGGGTCTGGTACGCATCCCCCGCGAATACGGGGGGACCACTGCAATAGAGAGCTAACTTGTGATACTTGTATCTCCTGGTTGGAGGAGCAGTGGGGGAGATATGAGAGGAGGAAGAAGCCACGTAAGTCAGCCAAGGTGTCGTCGGAAAGCTCTTCCTCAACACCACTGGTTACAGACATGTCGTCTCTTCCTACCCCCTTGTAAGCTTCCTCGCATGGTTCTCTCTCCTTCGGGGGACATGTCTCTCTCCTCCTCTTCACTCGATCTGTCGATTGCAGAGGAAGGAGGGAGAAATGCTGAGCTGAAGTTGTATTTGGGGACTTCTGTCTGTTCAGGGGGGGATCCTTCCCCCTCTAAGTAAACAGGAACTTCCCCCTTTGACCCGACTGTTCCTTCTTCCTCAGGTTTGTCTGCCTCTGTGGGTAGGGATCTGTAGCAGTGGCCGCGAGTTCGATTCTTGGGCATTCCATTGAGGGGTTAGATATGTGTATTTCTGGTGATAGAAGTTCATTCTCAACGTGGTTTGGAAGTCACGTAAAGCCGTTGGTCCCGTTGCTGAATAACCACTGGTTCCATGCAACGTAAAAACACCATACAAACAAACAAAACCGTCCCGGTGAGACATGTGGGCCTTCTGCTGGTCCTCCCGTTCTCAAAGGAACGGGGCCCGTCTCTCCTTCCTCAGGGAAAAGGAAGACGGGGATCACAGCTGGTACCTCTGCTCCTGGCTCTTGAGGTTCCACCTCTGGACCAGGAACCGTCTCGGCCGCTCGCCAGCAAGCGTCACTGAGTGTACGGTCACCTGCTGGTGACTGTGCAGCCAGAGTCGAGGCAGCTGAATACGCTCACTGCCAGGACCCAGGCACGGGGCGGAAGGATGGTAAGAGTCGCTCGGGTGACTCTCGCCAGACCAGCGATCGCCCAGTACCCAGGGTTGACGTGATGGTCCCACCCGACTGTACATGAGGTGAGGTTGGGAAGAGGTCCCCGGGAACAGCTTCGGCTGCTTCTGGGACTGTGATGCATCGTGAGGATGGTGCTCACTCTCACCGCGCTAGTGGACGCTACCAGTCACCCGAATGTCGATCACACCAGCATGATCAGACAGTCCACAGGACTGGTAGCAGCTTCCCTGACGCAAGAGACTGATGCTACCGTCCTCAGTCCAGCGGTTCTCCGCAGGGAGATCGCTGGTCCAGACCTGCAGCCCAGTCACCACCGCTGGTTGGTGATGACCTGCAGTCCTCCCAGCCCACCGGTTCTGCTGGTAGACAGGGTTGGAGCGTCAGGTCTACCTCACCTGTCCCTTCAACCTCCTCGGGATACACTGGGAGGAGCGAAGCAAACAGGAGTGACCGTGAGGAGTGCGCTCCTTACAGTCCAGCCACGAGAGCCTATGTGCCTGGTTTGGTTTTAGGACCGGACAGGTCATACGCTCAAGTGGTTAGAGGAGACCACAGGGGGTCTGGCAAGGTTCTTCCTGCTGAAGGAAGAGTGTCTCAGGAGGAACTCGGCCTGGATGGATCTGACAGTCCGTCGCCTCAGGATGCGGCCACTCCTGAGATACAGAGGTCTTTTGCAGAGGTCACTGCACTGATCCGTCAGCACAAAGACCTCAGGGAAGGATTGGTAGTTGCCTCCTCTGACTGTCCATCTAGGTTGGAGTCGTTCTGGGGGCCTAAGAAGGAACCCAGAGCATCTGTAGGGCTACCCTGGTCTTCCTTGGCAGACGGTGTGCTGGACCAGGTGAACGCTCTTGTCTCTGGACAGGAAGTTTCACTTAGGGCCAGTAGGTCAGACAAGCTGGCTCCCCCTTCTCTGCCTCACCAGTGGTGCTTCTACGTGCCTTTGTCAGCCCCATTTCCAACCAAGAAGGTTGACCTGGAGTTAGCTCGCCTAACTCCGGGATTGCCTCTGCAACACCTGCTGTCAGAGAACCTCTGCTTCTCGCAGCATGAGGCAATGGCCCTGTAATACACCGTCATGGCAGCTTTCCAGGCCGTCTCCTGGCTGGATCTGTGGTCCCTCACAGTATCCAGAGTCGCAGCTTCCTCGGGATCTCTAGTTTCTTGGGAAGACTCGGCTTTTGGGAGACTCTGCCAGTCTGGAGGTAGGGCTATTTCCTACTTGGCCCACCAGACTGCCAACCTGTGGGCCAACCTGGTTCTGAGGAGGAGGGACGCAGTCTTGAATCGCTTATCCGTGGTGGCTGGTGTAAAGGCAACGATGGGTTTAAGGAATGGACCGCTGCTGGGTTCTTCCTCTCTCTTCCCCAGAGATGGTGGACGCTGCAGTGGAAAAGCGAAGAGCTGAGGACAGTGATCGCCTATTACACCAGGCAGTTGTGAAGACTTCTGGGCAGTCTCGTACAACTGCAGCTAAGCCTCAGAGCTTAGCTAGCTCTTCCTCCGCTCCTAAGACGTCATTACCGTCGAGGGTAGTGCGTAGAAAGACCCAGCCTTCCTCTTTCGCTTCGAGAGGTGAGCGTCAGGCCTCCTCCTCTTGCAGGAAGGGGTTAAGAAAGAGGAAGAGAGGGAAATGCTAGGGACAGCGTTCCCCCTCACCTGCTGCCGGAAGGGGGGGTTGCTTGGCGAGCCATTGGGCAACTTGGCAGCGCTACGGAGCTGAGACTTGGGTAGTGGATGTCCTTCAGGAGGGATATCTACTTCCCTTCGAGTCAAGACCACCCCTCACTTCACACCAGTCCATCTCCAAAGAAGTCTATGGGGGCCTGGAGAATGGTGATAGATCTCTCTCCCTTGAACCGATTCGTTTGCCAGACTCGGTTCATGATGGAAACATCACGCTCGGTGCTCGATTCCATCAGGGAGAACGATTTCCTGCTTTCGGTGGACCTGAAGGATGCTTATTTCCAAATACCCATCCATCAGTCCTCCAGAAAGTACCTTTGCTTTATCTTCGACGGGACGGTGTACCAATTCAGGGCCCTTTGTTTCGGTCTCTCAACCGCCCCACAGGTGTTCACGCAAGTGTTCACTCTGGTGTCGACTTGGGCCCATTTGGTCAGGATGCATCTTCTGAGCTATCTCGACGATTGGCTGGTCTTTGCTACGGGAGAGAGATTGCCTCCTTGACTCTTGTCGTGATCTGGGGATCATGATAAATGCCGAGAAGTCAAATCTCGAGCCCAAGCAGAGGATGAAGTACCTGGGCATGCTGATCAACGCGGCAGCAGCAGCACGCGTCTTCCCCGCAGACTCGCGGATCAGCAGGTTCAGGGAAGCAGCTCGTCGTTTTCTGTCACGACAGGAACAGCCAGCTCAGCAGTGCCAGGTCATCATCGGTCACCTGTCGTTGCCAGAGAAGTTAGTCCCTTACGGGTGTCTTCACCTGCTGTCTCTGCAATGGAGACTAAAGGAGTGCTGGTCACAGGCGCAGGATCCGCAATTCTTCTTGGTTCCTTTTACGGAGGAAGTAAGGGAGGATTTAGCCTGGTGGCTAGACAACAGGAACCTCTTAATAGGAGTGCCGTTACACACTCTCCCTACGGAGGTGCTTCTCTTCTCAGACGCATTGACCGAGGGTTGGGGCACACACCTGGAAGAGTTGCTGGTTTCGGGAGTGTGGAACCGACACGACACGCACCTTTACATCTACGTTCTGGAACTCAAGGCAGCGTTTCTCACCCTCCAAGAATTCCGGGAACAGGTGATGGGACACTCAGTAGTGGTGATGAGTGACAACACCACTGTAGTGGCATACGTCAATAAACAGGGGGGCCCAGTGTCCCTCCCATTACACCAGTTGACGATGCAGGTGCACGAGTGGACAGTAGCTCACTCGATAGAGCTGTCGGCTAGGTACATTCCAGGCAAGAGGAATGCAGTGGCAGACAAGCTCATCCGCCAGAATCAGGTGATTGGGATAGAATGGTCTCTACACCCAGACATGGCAGAAAGGCTGTTTGACCTGTGGGGGCGTCCAGTAGTGGATCTGTTCAACACCTGTCACAACAGAAAACTTTCGGTTTTCTTCTCCATTGTGCCAGACCCATGGGCGGCTGCAGAGGACACATTCCAACATCTGTGGGACAACATCGAAGTGTACGCCTTTCCCCCATTCTGTCTGATTTGCAAGGTGATCAGCAAGGTGCTGGTCACCAGCAATCTTCAGATGATTCTGGTGGCATCCTTAGGCCATTTGGTATCCAGACCTGCTGGCTGTTCTCTCAGAGGCACTGCGAGAGATTTCCCCATGGTACAACCTGCTGTGTCAACCGCACTTGGAACGGTACCACCAGGCAGTACATTCCCTGTGTCTTCACAGCTGGCGGTTATCCACCATCTCTTGCAAGTGAGAGGCTTTTCTCGCCGAGCAGCAACAGAGATGCTGGATACCTCAGACAGTCCTCTGCAGTAGTATACGTACCAGGGAAAGTGGTCCATCTTCTGTGGTTGGTGTCGTAGACGGGGTCTCTCTCCGCTCAGAGTCACTCTTCAGCAGGTAGCAGATTTCCTGGTCTTTCTTCGTCGAGAGAAGCTCCTCTCTGTATCCGCGGTTAAAGGATACAGAGCCGCCCTGGCTCTAGTCCTTAAGCTGCAAGTAGATATTTCCTCTTTCATGGAAATATCTCTCCTGATGAGGCACTTTGAGAGGTCTTGCCCACCCAGGGAACTCAGGCCCCCTGAGTGGGACGTGACTTTTCCTGAGGAGTTTGACTCGTAGATCTTACGAGCCTCTCTAGGAGTCGTCAGACAGGGATCTGACCCTCAAGCTCGTCTTCCTGCCGGCCCTGGCATTGGCGAGGAGTAGGAGAACTTCTTGGTCTTTCCTTCACGTTTAAACACTCGAGGGGATGGAGATCGGTTATGCTTGATTTCGTCCTGGATTTCGTAGCGAAGACTCAGAACCCTTCGGTCCCTTGCGTCAGGTTCAAGTCCTTCACGATCCCCTCCCTAGAGGACTTTACAGGTAATGATGCGGAAGAGATGCTATTTTGTCCTGTTAGAGTGCTACGGCGCTATCTGAAGAGAACTCGACACCTCAGGCCTGAGTGAAGACACCTCATGTTAGCACCGGGTGACCAAGAAAGAAGTGTCCAAGAACACTATTTCTTTCTGGCATTATGAGGTAATCAGGAAGTGTACGACTCTGAAGGAATGCCGACACCAGTATCTTTTGTCCGAGAGCCCATGAAGTTAGAGGTATTGGTCCTACCCTTGCATTCCGCAAGAACTTGTCAGTTGCACAGGTGCTGAAGGCAGTGGTGTGGTCCAACCAGACCACCTTCACCTCCTTATACCTTCAGTATATTGCCCATAGGTCCTTGGACACTTTTTCCTTGGGACCCATGGTGGCTGCTCAACAAGTTGTGTAGCTTACCCAGCTCCTTTAACAGGGCAAGGTGGCATCTCGTCCTTGTGATATCGCATGAATGGAGAATGAATGAGAGTGAGACTGGCTTTTCTTCCTTCTGTTTTCTTCCCTCTCCCTGCGGGCAGAGGGTAGCGGTCGTCATGTGCTGGACAGGACAATGGTGCAGGTAAGCTGTATAACTGAGCTCCATTCTATCTCTTTAGTTAGGGATAGAAGCATTTATCCGTCCCTTCAGTAACAAGGGGGGAAGAAGACACCAGTAAGAGACAAACCCAATGCTTTATATTTGGCCTCTTACTTATGACTTTTAAGTTCTTGCTTGCTATTCATAAGAGGTACGCATGCCTCCCTCTTATGAATTGGTCCAGAGGTCTGGCCATTGATCTTGCAGTGTCTCATTCCGATCAGTTGGACAAAGGCAAGGTTCTCCCCCTTAGGTTGGGCGAACACCAGTCTGTTCACAAGACTCAGATTCCGCCCACCAATATGTAAGTCTTCCTTATGTAAAAGACCAATGGTTTGTATAACGTTTAGGGACAAATCACAATTTGTTCCGACACGGCATACAAACCTTCGGTCCTTTTACAATAGGAAGGTACTAGCGGCAGCTGGATAGGTCGTAAGCTTTCGAACAAGGGGTTCGGTAGTTAACTGCTTGTCCGACAGGCACGCGCGCGCGACTGGTAGGTAAACAAATCACTTTTGCTTTCGGCCTGCTGGCGTGTGGACGTGTATCATCGCTCTCTGCCCGCTTTATCGTCGTTGCTTTCGCATGGTTGTGTTTTTCTTTTTCTATTTATCTAGTGAAACTGAATTGTAAGTACAATCATTTCATATTTATTTCCATTGAATTCAATTGTGAATTAAAGGATCTTGGTTTCACCACGCCCTCCGATTACCCGAGTGCCGGGACTGAAGGGCGTAAGTGCGGGAATTCATTTTCCCAGAAATGATCCTCGTATTGTGTATGCTCGGTGCCGAGGGCGGGAGAGCGCTCGCTCCGAGCGTATATTTTGGTTGAAAATGTGTAGATGAAAATCGTAAGTAAGTGCTCTTTCATTTATATTTTTTGACCTGTATGCTCGTTGCCGAGCGAATGCGCTCGGCACGGAAACTTATTCGTATGGAAGTGGAATCGCAAGTACAGTATTCTTTTTCATTTTCATTAATATTTATTTTGATTGTAGCAATACTCATTTTGGATCAGTTTCCGAGCTTACCCGGAAATTGATCTTTTCCCCTTTTTATTTGAATGAAGTGAAATCGCAAGTGCAGTTCTTTTTCATTTTCATATTTTATTGAGATTGCATTGTTTACTGGGATCAATGTTTCCGCTATTTACCGGGAATTGATCCTTCCCCTTTTTATTTGTATGAAGTGAAATCGCAAGCGCAGTATTCTTTTTCATTTTCATAATATATTGATTGCATCAATTCATTATGGATCAAGGTTTCCATAAACCTTGATCCATAAGGTAAGGAATGGATCCTTTTACCCTTGCGCTCGGTACCGAGGGCGCAAATGCGCTCGATCCGAGCCCTTATTCATTGTGAAGTGAATCGTAATGCAAGATTCTTTTTCATTTTATTCTTTTTATTATTGATTGCATCAATATTTATTTGGTTCAAGTTCCGCTCAGTCAGGGAATTGATCCTTATGCCCTTGCATTCGGGCCGATGGCACGATTGCTCTCGGGCTCTTATATTATTGTTGGGTACATGGGTGCTGTGCGGGGGTGGGAACGAGAACCCCCCCCCGCTCAGCCTCCCCACAGATGGCCCTTCCCCTTGGGGGGGGGGAGGTTATCGGCGTTGTTCTCCTCGCCGATCCGTCGAGCGCGGGGGAGGGCCGCTCGGTGCCCGATGTACAATTGTATTCGGGGTCTTCCACTCGTTCGGAGAGGGCTCAACCCCCCGCGCGAGGGGACTTCCCCCCCCCCACTAATCGCTACTACTGTTATTTCCGCAGGTGCTACTGCCACGAGGGTGGACCTTGGTGAGGTATGGGCGTCCTTCCATTTGCAGGGCGTGCTAGTGTCCAGGGGCTGCGGTTCTATGTCTGGGCCTACTGCGGTCACCCATGGAGTGGTGACCACGCTCCAGGTGACGACGTCCCTCCTCACCTGGTGTAAATCACCTCACGTGGTAACAGTCTTGCCTACAGCCGCTGTGAAGTGCCGTTCGCCGTACCGAGAGGGGGGCGTGCTGCGCCGCCTCGTGGTTGCCGCGCTGCAGCGACCACACTTCCGCTGCCCTAGAGCTCGCCCCTGGACCTGCCGCCGGTACCAGGATGTTGCTGGCTGCTGTCTCCACTTCCTGTGTTCCCGGTGTGGCTGCCTGCCGTACCTGCCGATTCTGGGCTGACTGTCCATGCAGTTTGCTGCGCTGGCTGTCCCTGCCGTTGCTGCGCTGGCTGTCCCTGCCGTTGCTGCGGCTGGCGGTCCTACCGATGCGTGCTGGCTGTGCCTGCTGTTCCTGAGATGCCCATACCTGCTGATGTCGTCCCTGTTCGGTGGTGGTACTACCCCAGACTTTGGTCTGTCTGTACAGGTGCGTCCGGGCCCTGTAGCTTCGGCTACAGCAGCCCCGGCTCCGCCCTGGATAGCAGATCTTACGTCTGTCCTGAGGAAGCTGACGAAGAAGAGGAGGAAGGTGTCGTCGTCGTCGTCTTCATCTTCTTCATCGTCGTCGGCTGCCGCCTCTTCCCCTTCGACTTCTAAGGCTTCACAGCCGAGGAAGAAGAAGGTTGCCTCCTCCCTCCTAAGAAGTCTCCCTCGGGAGCTTCTCGGGACCCGTCTCACCTAGGTGGGACGGGAGGGTTTCCTTCCGCTGGTCCTCCTGCTCCTTCGGGGAGCGGGGCCCTTTGCGTCTCTTCTTCCGCAAGGAAGAAGACTACGGGGACCAGAGGGGTACCGGCTAACACGGTACTTCCTCGCCTGGTGTCAGTGGTTCTGCCACTGCATCAGGGTCCGTCTCGGCCTCTCGTTCGCGGGATGGTACCGAGTGTACGGTCGCCTACCAGCGACCGTGCAGCCAAGAACCAGACCTCTGAGTCCGCTCAGCGTCAGGTTCACGGCACGGGGTGGCGGAGACGGTGACAGCCGCTCACGCGACTCTCACCAGAACCAGCTATCACTCTCGCGGCGAACAGCTGGCTACCCGGGGACGTGGACGGTCCACGACCGGCACGGGCTTGAGGCTGGGAAGAGGTTCCTCCCACCCGTTCGCCGGTGCCAGCCACGGGTCTGAACCAGCGACGTGACGTGCCGTGAGGACAAGCACCGGTCTCACTGTGACAGTGGAGCCTGCAGGTCGCCTGACCGTCGCTCTCACAGAGAGCGATCGGGTATGGCAACCAGCACCAGCTCTTCTGACACTCGAGATCGGGGCCGCTGTGCTCAGTCCAGCCGTTCTCCACAGCGAGACGGTTCGACCAGGCCTGCAGCTCGATCGCCACCACGGGTTGGCGATCGCCTGCAGCCCTCCAAGCCTGCTGGTTCTGCCAGCGAGCAACGAGGGAGCGTCAGGTCTGCCTCTCCCGTACCTTCAACCTCCTCGGGTTACACCGGGAGGAGCGAGGTATTGAGGAGTGATCGTGAGGGGTGCGCCCCTCACGATCCCACCCACGGGACGCCCTACGTGCCAGGCACGGTTCTTGGACGGCCAGGACGTATGCGCAAGTGGATGGGGAAGACCGAGAGGGCTGTCGCTGTTCCCCCTTCTTAGGAGGAAGGTTCTCGGAATATGCTCTTGTTTGAAGGGCTTAACGGTCCCACTCTGCAAGATGCTGTGACTTCCGAGATCCAGACGGATAACTTTGCCGAGGTTATGGCAGCTGATTCGTCAGCACAACGACCTCGGGGAAGGATCGCCGCTCCCACCAGCAGAGCCACGTCTCGGCTCGAGTCGTTTTGGGGCCCGAGAGGGAACCCAAATCGACGGTGGGTCTGCCGCGATCGGAGCTTGCCGACTGTGTTGAACCAGGTAGTCTCTCGTCTCCGGACAAGAAGGCTCTCTCAGTTCTGGCCGGTAGAACAAGCTACTTCACCTCCTCTACTGCGACAGAGGCGTTTCTACGTGTCTTCGGACAAGTATTTGAATACCCCTTCGGTCCTCCTGAGAGGTTTCGACCTCGACGAGGACTGGAATGAGTCGGAGGACGGTATCGGCTCTCTCCTGTCAGGTGTCGATCAGCCCCACCCAGACGACGTTCACAGTGGCGGCAGATCCTTACCTACAGGTATGAGTTCGTAACCCTCCTCGGGGAAAACGTTTTCTCCTGACGATACGTTTTCCCAGGCTCTGAGAGGCCATCGCCGTAAGGCGATGGCTGCTCCTTTTCTTCTCCAACTGCTAGTTCTGCTGGGAAGGCGAGCCAGTATCCATTCCTCCCCCATTCCCTCTCTCCTTACGGCTACGAGGGAAAGGGGAGGGATCCTACAGAGATTTCTCTGTAAGATCCACGTTAGGGGCTGCGCTACCGGGGGGACCTTCGGGTCCTACCTGACGTAAGCCCCGGCCCGGTCGTTGAGGAGGGATCCTGCCCCTTTCTCGATTTCTACGGGAATCGAGAGGACCACCAGCCGATATCGTTTGACGAATTCGGTGGGGGTTTCGCAGAGTGCTTAGAATTCTACGGAATTTCTAGCGCACTCAGAGTGTTCGAGTTTTTTACGATCTCCAAACACTTAGGCGAGACCACGGTCCAAAGTGAGCGAGAATCCCCGATAATTGTTACGATAATCGGGAACCTCGCTTATGCTCGAATTCCTGTAATTTCTAGCATTTGGAAGAAGACTGCTGCTGAAAGAAGAGTATCTCACAGTAGGCGATTAACCTGGAATAGAGAAGAACGGACGGGAACTTCCAGTTTGGCTTGAACTATCGTCTTCGGTATTCTGTTCACCATTGAAGCTTTCCTTTGGGAAAGACTTCTCCTTCACTCTCTTGACTAGAGAACGAAGGCGGTCGATCTCCAATCCTTATTCTCATTCCTCGAGGGGAAAGAATTTAGGATGGAGGTCGTTGTACAGAACCTACAAATATACTACGTATATTACCCTCGCGACATGATTCTTGTAACAGTTGAATTGTCCGGGGGGTAGGCGCATACCGTAGTTAACTCTACGGTTTGTGACCGAGACGAATTGTATCTAATTGAACTGCAACTCGGGGTTGCCTGCAACCTCCCAGCAGTTATCAGTTTCGATTTTAGATACTTGGTATTGTCATGACAACACCAAATCAGCTTTTGTATTTACCGAAATCCGTTTCGTTTAAATATAATTGCTCGAGCGTATTCTTTATGCTCGATGGTTCTAAGCCGAACGCATTCCTTCGTGGAATAATGGATTAACTGGCAACTCAGGATGACGAGTCACCGAGAGCTACTGCGTATTGAACTGCCTGATAGCGGCTCAGTATCAGCTAGGTCTCGGAGATGCACGGTCGGTTACGTCTCTCTCTCCCCTGGTTTGATTGACTACCGAACCGTATCTCTGCCCAACAATCATGGACCTAGGTCTCTGATTTTAACGGGGATTCTCGCAATAATGAAGGACCATCTACTGCTGGTGACGCTCGATTTCATCGCCTTCGACATTGCGAGAATTTTCAACAGAGATATCTCTTGGACTTTCATCTTTCTGTTTACCGCACGGTAACAGAAGTCTGTACTAGTCAACCGCTGCATCGCACCGCGATAATGCGAATGATTTTTGCAGACATCTGAGTTTGTCTTCAAAATATCTCGTATTCGTAGGTGTGCAATTATCATTGCTCGCCCCCGAATTAACAGATATGTCAGAAGACATCGCCCCTACTCTCCGACCTGACAGCTCTACTTCCAATGTTCAGCCCATGAGAAGCAGTTCTTCAGGCAGTATTTCCCTGTCTTCATTACTGAAAAGCGCTCCGCTTTTATTGCAACTACGATCCTCACCGGACAGCAATGAATAGCGGTTAGCGTTCTCAGTCTTTGTAGCACAGGTTCGAATCTTGAGAATCCTTCTCTCGGTTCAGCTGCGAAGACGTAGGTTGCATTTTCTGTACACCTTCGTCTTCAACGACACATAGTGTTGTTTCTCCTTAGCCGAGAATCAACTATACTATGAGATATCTTGCCATCAAGGACCTCGGTCTCTAGAAGGCAATTGACTTTCGCCTGTTGGGCACATGCCTTAAGAGAGTCATCACCTTGCCTTCTGGCATCGGTGACGAACAAATTATTTGTTTAGTCTCTTGGCAGAACCCTTTTAAGGCGAAGGTCACGTGACTTGCTCGGGTGCTTGGACACTTGCCTCCTACCGAACGCAGTCAGTCGGCAGCTGTCAGAGCGCCCAAGTCTGTTACGAACTTCGCTGTGGACTTAGTTCGGTTGTTCCATAACAATCTTTTCTTCGTCCTAACGGCTTGTCACATACCCATACCATCGACACCCACCATTGAGTGTCGGTGTCCTATCACTACCGAGAAGAACAACTTCGCTGCAGACGGATAGACCAGTATGGGTACAGGACATCACCGAAGTCGAGAAGAGGGTTAGGTCATACGACCATTCCCTTCTTTTCCTCTGAGGTAATTGCATGACTTTTCCTGCGAAGTCAAGCATCCAGGGGATGGGGATTCGTGACGCTCGATTTCGTACCGAATTCGTAGCGAAGACTCTGAACCCTTCGGTTCCTGACGATCGGTTAGAGTCCTTCACAATCCCCTCCCTAATGGACTTCACCGCCTTCGATGCGAAGGAGATGCTGCTTTGTCCTGTGAAAGCGCGACCGCGCTTTCTGAAGAAACTCGACATCCCAGGATGAGTGTTGAAGACTCTTCGTCAGCACCAAGATGACCTAGAAGTACACTCACTCGAGTTACAACAAGAACTTCTCCATGGCGCAGGTACTGAAGGCAGGGGTCTGGTACAACCAGACCACCGGCACCTCCTTCTACCTTTGGATATTGCCCACAGGTCCTTGGATCGTTTTCCTTAGGACCCGTGGTGGCTGCTCAACACGTTGTCTAGCTAACCCAGACCCTAGCAGGCTGAACAGCATCGAGTCCTGGTGTGACTGTAAGATAAGATAAGTGAATGAGAGAGTGACTGGCTTCTCTTCCTATCTTTTCTCACCCCCCTCTACCTGTGGGTAGAGGGATACGGTCATCACCTTGCTGGATAAGGACGAGATGCCGGTGAGCTACTCGACAGAGCCCCATCCTATCCCTTTCACTAGGGATGGGAGGTCGCAATATCCACCATTTCCTCCTACAAGGGGGGGAAGGGGGGGAAGTGGATGCCAACAAGAGACAAACCATAACTTTATGTTGCCTCTTGCAAATAGGAACTTGTTCTTGTTTGCTGGTACGAAGAGATACGCTTGCCTCTCTTAGTACTTGGTCCAGAGGTCTGACCATTGATCCTGCGGTGCACACCCGATCAATCGGACAGAGGCTTGGATCCCTCCCTCGCTCTTACGACCAGGGAGGCATTGTTCCAAGGTTGGGCGAACACCAGTCTGTTCACAAAAGACTCAGATTCCTCCCACCAAGAAGTGAGTCTTCCTATTGTAAAAGGACCGAAGGTTTGTATGCCGTGTCGGAACAAATGACAATTTGTCCAAAATTGCATTTTTCCTAACTATACAAACCTGAGGTCCTTTTACACATAGCCCCACCTCATGCCACCCCTCACTCTGCAGTTTTTGCTTGGGCCAAAAGCAAAAGTGATTTGTTTACCTACCAGTCGCGCGCGCGCGCCTGTCGGACAAGCAGTTAACTACCGAACCCCTTGTTCGAAAGCTTACGACCTATCCAGCTGCCGCTAGTACCTTCCTATTGTAAAAGGACCTCAGGTTTGTATAGTTAGGAAAAATGCAATTTTGGACAAATTGTCATTTTTGGAAGTAAATTGTATTTTTCCTAACTAACATGACTTGAAGCATATGCCTTTTGTGAGGATAATTTTATTTCCAGAATTGTTTTCTTGTCTTTGCTAAATTTGGTCTTGGTCCACTGGAATTCATTTTGTCAGAATACATCAAATGGCACAGAAGCGGTCAGCATTCATATGGTTTCTGAACAATTGTGGTTTCCAGTTTCTGCTGCATTCCCACTCAGGTGGTGATCATTTCCATGATGATTTTTGGAGTGCTTCACCAAGATATCCCTGTCTTATTTCCTAAGTAGTATGCATTTCTTACTGATGTCTTTCTGTCTCTGACATTTCCAGTGTGCTCCATTACCAGCTTCCCTGTCTGGCCATCCCAGTGAGGAGTTTTGGGGTCAGCTGAAGATTTTCTTGTCTTTGCACTACTGAAGAATTTCTTCATATGGTCATGCTCTCCTTTGTTGTCTGTTTCATATTCATCAGCCATGTAGTTGGGAACTTTCAGGACCAAGCTCACATTTAAGCCAGTCTTTATCTATTTGTATCTTCTGAACTTAATACTAGGAATGACTTAGTCTGGTGTCATGTAGGCAGACCATGATTCCTTCATTCTATCATGATCTGTTGTTTCTTGTGTGCACAAGACTTCAATCTTGACAGCTGTGACTCCCTGTCCTTCAGAGCTTTAGGTTTCCCTTTAAATTGTGATAAATGATGGATATGTACAAGAAACTAATAGATCTAGGCATTCATTGTCATTCAACTAGTAGGCATCTTGTTTGAACTACTATTTGTTTTGAAATGTTATATGAGTGAGGCTGTATAAATGGTGGATTTTTATGTGAAACATAACTTGGTGTATAAGAAATTGCTTATTTTTACATAATTATGTCTTACTTTTGATTATGAGTACATACAGTAAATCCTTTACACTACGTGGCTCACATGTATAATAAGTAGTATATGTAAATTTGGGTCAGTGCTCACATTGTTATTAAAATCACTGTTTGTTACAGAAGAATCTGGAACATCGCTGAATATGTCTGCTGTTAAAGGAGAAAAACCATTTATTTGCCCTGAGTGTGGACAGGGATACCGTAGGAAAGGCAACTTCAGTTTGCACATGAAGACCCATTCTGAAAGCAAACCTTTTTCATGCTCGGAATGTGGGGAAGGGTTCCTCCTAAGATGTCATTGGTTCGAACACATGAAAACTCACACCGGAGTGAAACCATTTACATGTTCAGTGTGCCAGAAAGCATTTAGGTATAAAACAAATCTGAAAAAGCATTTGAGAGATCACACCGGTGAGAAACCATATACCTGTGATGAGTGTGGGCAGGCATTCAGGAAAAGGTGGCAGTTTAATTTGCACATGAAAACTCATGGTGATCCCAAACCATATAGGTGTTTGGAGTGTGGAAAGGGATTTGCCAAGAAAGTGAATTGTGAAGATCACATGAAAGTTCATACAGGCGAGAAGCCACACAAGTGCAATGAATGTGGAAAAGGCTTTATTTGGAAAGGAAATCTTACTGCACATATGAGAACACATACCGGAGAAACTCCCTTTAGCTGCAAAGAATGTGGAAGAGGATTTAAGAGAAAAAGTCATCTCCAGGCGCACACGATTTCCCACTTGAAGCAGAAACAGAAACCACTTAGTTGTACAGTTTGTCCAAAAACATATATCCGGAAGGATTATTTAGCAAAACACATGAAAATTCATACTGTAGGATCTCCATTTAAGTGTACTGAGTGTGGAAAGGTATTTGACAAAACGTCAGATTTAGATGAACACAGGGCAATTCATATTGGTGACAAGGCGTTTGTTTGTAAGGAGTGTGGAAAAGGATTTAATTGGATTGCCAATCTCAATGCACATATGAAAACACATACTGGAGAAAAACCTTTCACTAGTACAGAATGTGGTGAGAGCTTCTTGCTGAAAGGACAGCTGAGTGAGCACATAACAACGCATTCACCATTTAAATGCAAAGAATGTGGTAAAGGGTTTCATTATGAGGTAAATCTAAATGTTCACATGTTAACACACACTGCCAAGGAAATTGTCAAGAAACCAAAAGAGGAGTTTATTCCTGAGGTGATTATTGATGAACACAACTCATCCATAGCTCAGGAACTTAAGGAAAATTTAGAAGCGTACGTAGGCATAAAGGATCATACAACAACTAAGGTCAAAGCAAAGCCTTTCATTTGTAAAGATTGTGGAAAAGGTTTTAGCTGGAAAGGGTATTTTGATATGCACAGGAGAATTCATACTAGGGGAAAGCCTTTCTTATGTTCAATATGTGGGAAAGGATTTATTCAAAAGGGTCATTGTGATGAGCATATGAGAACACATACAGGAGACAAACCTTTTATCTGTGGTAGTTGCGGGAAAGGTTTCTCAAATAAAAGCAATTTAACAATGCATATGAAAGGTCATTCAAGTGAAAAGCCATTCAGTTGCTCTTATTGTGGAAAGGAATTTAATAAGAAAGTTCACCTTAATTTGCATGTGAGAAATCATGTGGGTAAGCCATTTACATGCCTGGAGTGTGGCAAAGGATTTATCCAAAAGAGCCATCTTTCTGAACATATGAGGATTCACCGAGGGGTCAAGCCTTTTGTTTGCTCAGTGTGTGGGAAGAGCTTTGCTTGGAAAGGAAATCTTAACGTACACATGAGAACTCATACAGGAGAGAAACCATTCTCTTGCAGTATATGTGGAACAAGATTTGCTCGTAAAAGCCATCTTGATGAACATGAGAGAATTCATACTGGAGACAAACCCTATTTGTGTAATGAATGTGAAAAGGCCTTTATTCGGCAGCAGGACCTTCGAAGGCATATGAAAGTCCATGGAAAAAAGAAAATAGTAATTTCTAAATTTCGTGGTAAGAAATCTGTTAAATCTGGAAAGTGCAAAAAAACTCCATCAAAATTTCAGGTACTTAACTGTAAAGATTGTGGAGAAGATTTCAAGACAATCAGTGACCTTACAGGGCATTTGTTAATTCACAAAGACTTCAAGGTAATTACTATTTCAGAGGTTAAAGAAGAGTGTGAGTAAAAAGAACCAAATCACTTGTATGATTGAGTGTTACTTGATAAGCATTGTACAGCATTAGAAAAACAGCCACAGTTAAAAATTTGTTCTGGAACTTCCCAAATGTTTCCTAGATGTTTAATTGAGTGAATAATCTGAGGACAGTTTTGGATGTAACTCTTCCTTCATAATAACTAATTATTGTATTTCAGTTTATACAGTGTTGCTATCCCTGCAGAGATTAGTAAATCTGTCAAACAGTAGTATGTACATATTAAGTATGCTGATGGTAGTGATGGGAACACTGTGATTGCAATTCTGATGGTGGTACAGAGTATTACCAATTTCTGTTGAATCAAAAAAGCAAATGACAATGTTGTTTAAAGATAGACCTTTAGAGTTTACATTTATATAACTGAAGAATCCAACTGCATATAGGTTGACCAAACTGGATCAGCTGCAGATGATGCTATTGACTATGAGGTCATACATGTAAATAGCCCTGAGCCATAGAATCCCCAACTGAACCAAGCTAGTTACCTCAAAGTCTGCACCACCAAGACAATACCATCTGAAAATTTCTCTCTTTTAAGCTCATATCCTGCAGGTTATTGTGTCATTGATTTTCCTCCCACCCCTGATCAATTGCAAGTATTTATTTATTTGTTCATTGTAATAGTTATGTGGATATTTTTTTTTGTCTGGGGACCTTGCTTTGTTTAACTTGTGCCAAAAGAACTGCATCATATAAAATGTTGTGTTGTCTTTTGCTGTCAATTTTGTAAATATATGTGAAACCAGTGAAATTATAGTTCCTATGTAATTAATTCCTGTACTATTCAATTATTATGTCTTGTTCTTGAATACTGTACTGGAAAATTTTATTAAAGCAAGAATTTGTGATTTCTATAGTATGTATTTATTGTATAATCCTGATACATAAGTTATAATATATACAAAACATCAATAAAATACCATTAGAATTTACATTTGTTCCGACACGGCATACAAACCTTCGTCCTTTTACAATAGGAAGGTACTAGCGGCAGCTGGATAGGTCGTAAGCTTTCGAACAAGGGGTTCGGTAGTTAACTGCTTGTCCGACAGGCGCGCGCAGCAGCGCGACTGGAGGTAAACAAATCACTTTTGCTTTCGGCCTCACAGTGGATGGACGTGTGTGTTCGCTCTCTGCCCGCTGCTCGTCGTTTGCTTTCTAATTTTGGTTGTAATTGTGTATGAAAGAGTATTGTAAGTACAATTATTCTCTCTTTACATATTAATTACGGCTTTCAAGTGAATAATGATGGAATCTCCTCGCCTCGCTACCCCAAGGAGACTTTGCCCTGGGTATCGAAGGGCGCAAATGCTAAATGGAAGTTCAGATCATTCCCGGAGATTGACCCTCATATTTTGTGTGCTCGGTTGTCGGGGGGCGAAATGCACCCGGGCCGAGCCCTGTGATGTATGTAATGACTGGTCGGAGGCGCAGTGGACTTTGTATGAGGGCAGGAAGAAGCGAAGGCCTGCAAAGGAGTCGTCGGAAAGCTCTCCCGCGACTCCTTTGGTGACGGACACTTCGTCTTCTTTCCTGCCGCCCGCTCAACTTCCACGTCTCGCGCCTTCCCCTTCGGGGGGGGTGTCTAGGTCCGCTTCTCCTCTCCTGACGTGTCGAGTGTGGGAGGAGGGCGCTAGATACCCTGACGTAGAGTTGTATTCTGGGTCCTCTATCCGCTCGTCTTCGCGCGAGCGGGTGGAGAGGATCCTTCTAATTCACCCGACTTTTGCCTCCTCAGGTGCGGTTGCCGTGAAGGATGACCTCGGACAGGTGTGGGGGCATCGTTGGGGCTGCAGGGCGTGCCGAGTGTCCAGGGGCTGCTCTATCATCTCGCTGGCTCCGTGGCGGTTACTCATGCAACGGTCACAACCACCACCACGACCCTGACAACACCCGGCTACGCGTCACCTCCTCACCTGGTGTACACCCAGCACGCGGTCTCTGTAACACCCACAACATCGGTGCAGGGGCCAGTCGCCGTAACTCGGGGGGGGTGATGCCGCCACCCTGGGTTTGCCGTGCTGCCGCGACCGGACTTCATGTGCCCGAAGAGCTCGCCCCTGGACCTCCCACCGGTACCGATGACGTCTGTGCCGCTGGTTCGACCATCTGTACCGCCCACACAGTCTGCCGTACCTGCCGTGACCACCGCTGCTGTTCCTGTTCCTGCTCCTGCCGTCTCGACTGCCGTTCCTGTGATGCTCGCACCTGCTGATGTTGTTCCTGTTCCTGGCGCCGCTGCTCCCGATGCTGGTCTGTTCGGACAGGTACGTCCGGGCCCTGTTGCTTCGGCAACAGCAGCCCCGGCTCCGTCCTGGATGACAGATCTGACGTCGGTCCTGAGGAGGTTGACGAAGAAGAAGAAGAAGAGGAGGAAGGTGTCGTCGTCGTCTTCATCGTCTTCTTCGTCGTCGTCGTCGTCTGCCGCCTCTTCCCCTTCTTCTTCTAAGGCTCCCCCGCCTAAGAAGAAGAAGGTCGCCTCCCCCCCCCCTAAGAAGTCTCCTTCGGGAGCTTCTAAGGGCCCGTCTCGCTCTGGTGAGACGGGGGGTTCTTCCGCTGGTCGCCCTGCTCCTTCGGGAACAGGACCCGTCTCTTCTCCCGCAAGGAAGAAGACTACGGGGACCAGAGGGGTGCCGGCTAACACCGGCACTTCCTCACCTGCTGTTAGTGGTTCGGCCACAGCAGCAGGATCCGGCTCGGCCGCTCGTTCGCGAGAGGTACCGAGTGTACGGTCGCCTACCAGCGACCGTGCAGCCAGGAACCAGACCTCTGAGTCCGCTCAGCGTCAGGTTCACGGCACGGAGCGGAAGACTGGTGACAGCCGCTCACGCGACTCTCACCAGACCAGCTCTCGCTCTCACGGCGAGCGGCTGGCTACCCGGGCGGACGTGACGGTCCATGACCGGCCACGGGCTGAGGCTGGGAAGAGGTCCCCCCGTTCGCCGGCACCAGCCTCGGCTGGTACCAGCGAACTGACGCACCGTGAGGATACGCACCGATCTCACAGTGACAGTGGAGCTCGCCGGTCGCCTGACCGTCGCTCTCGCAGAGAGCGATCGGGTACGGCGACCAGCACCAGCTCCTCTGACACACGAGACCGGGGCCGCTGTTCTCGGTCCAGCCGTTCTCCACAGCGAGACGGCTCGACTAGGTCTGCAGCTCGATCACCACCGCGGGTTGGCGATCGCCTGCAGTCCTCCAAGCCCACTGGTTCTGCCAGCGAGCGAGGAGGGAGCGTCAGGTCTGCCTCTCCCATACCTTCAACCTCCTCGGGTTACACCGGGAGGGGCGAGGTATTGAGGAGTGATCGTGAGGGGTGCGTCCCTCAGGATCCCGCCACGTCGTCGTACGTACCAGGCTCGGTTCTCGGACCAGCCAGGTCGTACGCACAGGTGGTTGGAGGAGACCGAGAGGGGGCTGTCGCTGCTCCTCTCCTTGAGGGAGGAGGGTCTCGGGAGATGCTCCTGTTTGAGGGACTGGACGGTCCGACTCCAAACAGGGATGCTATCACGCCCTCTAAAACCCAGATCCAGAGGAACTTTGCCGAGGTTATTGCGCTGATTCGTCAGCACAACGACCTCGGGGAAGGATCGCCGCTCCCACCATCCGAGCCCACGTCCCGGCTCGAGTCGTTCTGGGGCCCGAAGAGGGAACCCAGACCGACGGTGGGTTTGCCGCGTTCACAGCTTGCGGACTCAGTGCTAGACCAGGTTGAATCGCTTGTCTCCGGGCAAGACGGTTCGCTCAAGTCTGGCAGGTCGAACAAGCTGCTTCCACCTCCTCTGCTACGACAGCGGCGGTTTTACGTGCCATCTGAAGACCCGATGCCGCCCAAACAGGTCAACCCGGAGTTAGCTAGGCTGACTCCGGGTGTGTCTCTACAACAGCTCCTGTCCGAGAACCTGTGGTTCTCGCAGCAAGAGGCACTAGGCCTGGAATCTACCGCCATGGCAGCTTTCCAGGCCGTCTCCTGGCTAGATCTGTGGTCCCTCACAGTATCTAAGGTCGCAGCCAACTCCGGGGGAATTTCTCCCGAAGAGGACTCGGCCTTCAGGAGACTTTGCCAGTCTGGGGGAAGAGCCATCTCCTTCCTTGCCCACCAGACGGTGAACCTGTGGGCCAACCTGGTTCTCCGACGAAGGGACGCTGTCCTTACTCGGGTTTCCAGGGCGGCCGGGCGTGAGGCGGCGTTGGGGCTTCGAAACGGACCTCTACGGAGTTCCACGTCTCTCTTCCCAGGAGAGATGGTGGACGCTGCGGTGGACAGACGGCGCACTGATGACAGTGACCGTTCTGGTTCACCAGGCAGTCTCGAAGGCTTCTGGGCAGCCTCGGGACTGCGGCCAAGTCTAAGAGCTCGGCTAGCGCTTCCTCGGCGCTAAGACGGTTGCTGCGTCGAAGCCCCGAGAATGACTCTGTCTTCTTCGACTTCTAGCAAGGGGAGCCGTAACCAGCCCTCCTCCCAGCCCTCCTCATCCCGTGGAGGCTCTGGGAAGAAGTCGAAGAAAGGGGGGAAACGCTAGGGACGGCGTTCCCCCTCACCTGCTGCCGGAAGTGGGGGGGTGCCTGGCCAGCCATTGGGCAACTTGGCAGCGCTACGGCGCCGAGACCTGGATTGTAGATGTCCTTCGGGAGGGATATCTATTACCCCTTCGAATCTCGGCCACCCCTCACCTCCAACCCGGTCCAACAGCAGTCGTACGTTCCAGGGTCATCGAAGGACGTAGCACTCAGACAGGAGATCAAGACCATGCTGAGCAAGAGAGCTGTAGAGATCGTCACGGATCAGTCACCGGGCTTTTACAGTCGACTCTTCCTGGTGGAAAAGTCTACGGAGGCTGGCGCCCGGTGATAGATCCCTCTCTCCCCTGAACCGGTTTGTTCGCCAGACCCGGTTCACGATGGAGACGGCACGCTCAGTGCTCGACTCCATCAGGGGCCGGGAGAACGATTTCATGCTTTCAGTGGACTTGAAGGATGCGTATTTCCAAATACCCATTCATCAAGTTCCTCCAGAAAGTACCTCGCTTCATCCTCGACGGGACGGTGTACCAGTTCAGGGCACTGTGCTTCGGTCTCTCAACCGCCCCACAGGTGTTCACGCGAGTGTTCACTCTGGTGTCTGCTTGGGCCCATTCGCACGGGATACGTCTGATGAGGTATCTCGACGATTGGTTAGTCCTGGCGAGCTCCCGCTCGCAGTTGCTACAGGACAGGGATCGACTGCTCGAGTTCTGTCGCGATCTGGGGATCGTTGTGAACTTCGAAAAGAAAAGTCCGATCTCGAGCCCAAGCAGAGGATGAAGTACCTGGGTATGCTGATCGACACGGTAGCAGGGCGAGTCTTCCCCGCAGACTCGCGGATCAGCAGATTCAGGGAGGCAGCCAACCAGTTCCTGTCTCGGCAGGAACAGGTAGCTCAGCGATGGCAAGTCGTGATCGGACACCTGTCGTCACTCGAGAAGTTAGTCCCTCATGGGCGTCTTCACCTGCGGTCTCTTCAGTGGAGACTAAAGGAGAGTTGGTCACAGGCGACGGATCCCCCAAGCTTTCCAGTGTCACTGACACAGGAGGTGAGGCAGGACCTAGCCTGGTGGCTCGACGACAGGAACCTCTTAAGAGGAGTGCCACTGCGCACTCCCCCCCCGGACATGCAGCTGTTCTCAGACGCATCGACCGAGGGATGGGGCGCACACTGGAGGAGTTGCTGACTTCAGGAGTGTGGGACGAGAACGACAAGCACCTTCACATCAATGTTCTGGAACTCAAGGCAGCGTTCCTCGCTCTCCAAGAGTTTCAGGACCGCTTGATGGGACACTCATGGTGTTGATGTGCGACAACACCACGGTGGTGGCTTAGGTCAACAAACAGGGGGGCCTAGTGTCTCTCCCGTTGTACCAGTTGACTCGGCAGGTGCACGAGTGGGCTCAGGCAACACTCAATAGAGCTGTCGGCACGCTACATTCCAGGGAAGAGAATGTAGTAGCAGACACGCTCAGCCGTCGGGATCAGGTGATAGGGACCGAATGGTCTCTACACCAGGACGTGGCGGAAAGGCTCTTCGACCTGTGGGGGCGACCAGTCGTGGATCTGTTCGCCACCCGGCACAACAGGAAGCTCCAGGTGTTCTTCTCGGCCGTGCCGGACCCATGGGCAGCTGCAGAGGACGCTCTTCAACACCCGTGGGACAACCTCTTCGCCTATGCCTTTCCCCCGTTCAGCCTGATTCGCAAGGTGATCAGTCGAGCGCTGGTCACCCCGAATCTCAGGATGATCCTGGTGGCTCCCAAATGGCCACAGGCCATTTGGTATCCGGACCTGCTGGCTCTTCTCGCAGGAGAACCGAGAGAG
Organism: Macrobrachium nipponense; assembly: GCF_015104395.2. Classification (NCBI taxonomy): domain Eukaryota; kingdom Metazoa; phylum Arthropoda; class Malacostraca; order Decapoda; family Palaemonidae; genus Macrobrachium; species Macrobrachium nipponense. The sequence goes on along the minus strand of NC_061103.1, from coordinate 33,706,778 downwards.
ATTCCCCCTTGGCACAACCTTCTCGCCCAGCCACACGTCGAGCGGTACCACCGAGCAGTCCAGTCCCTACGTCTTCACGGCTGGCTGTTATCCACCATCTCTTGCGAACGAGAGGCTTTTCTCGTAGCGCAGCAACAGAGATGGCTGGGAACGTCCGTCAGTCCTCTGCAGCTGTGTACCAGGGGAAGTGGGCCGTCTTCTGTGGTTGGTGTCGTAGACGGGGTCTATCTCCTCTCAGAGCCACTCTTCAGCAGGTAGCGGATTTCCTCGTTTTTCTTCGCCGAGAGAAGCTCCTCTCAGTCCCCACAGTTAAAGGATACAGAGCCGCCTTGGCGCTCGTCCTGAAACTGAGGGGGTTGGACATCTCGAACTCGTTCGAGATCTCCTTGCTTATGAGGAGCTTCGAAAGGTCTTGCCCACCCAGGGAACTCAGGCCCCCTGCGTGGGACGTGACTCTCGTCCTTAGGAGTCTGACTCGAACACCGTTCGAGCCACTCCGAGAGTCGTCAGACAGGGATCTGACCCTCAAGACCCTCTTCTTGCTGGCCCTGGCATCGGCGAAGAGAGTAGGGGAACTTCATGGTCTTTCCTATGATGTACGACACTCCAGGGATGGGGATCCGTGACGCTCGATTTCGTCCCGAACTTCGTTGCGAAGACTCAGAAACCTTCAGTCCCTGATGACAGGTTCGAGTCATTCACGATTCCCTCCCTATTGGACTTCACCGATAATGATGCGGATGAGATGCTGCTTTGTCCTGTGAGGGCGCTACGGCGCTATCTGAAGAGAACTCGGGACACCTCAGGCCTGAGTGTACGAACGCCTTTTCGTTAAGCACCGGGGTCACCAAGAAAGAAAGTATCCAAGAACACTCTTTCATTCTGGCTGCGTGAGGTCATCAAGGAGGGCGTATGAGGCTGATGGTAGTGACGACATCCGTACGTCCTGTCCGAGAGCTCACGAAGTCAGAAGTATTGGCCCTCGTTGGCGTTTCGCAAGAACTTCTCCGTGGCGCAGGTCCTGAAGGCAGGGGTCTGGTCTAACCAGACTACCTTTAACGTCCTTCTACCTTCGGGATATTGCCCACAGGTCCTTGGATACCTTTTCCTTGGGACCCGTGGTGGCTGCTCAACAAGTTGTGTAGCTAACCCAGACCCTCGCAGGCTGAACAGCATCGAGTCCTGGTGTGACTGTGTGGATGGATGTGTGAGTGAGTGAGTGACTGGCTCTCTCTCCCATCTTTTTTTTTTTTTTTTTTCCTTCCCCTCTACCTGTGGGCAGAGGGCCATGGTCGTCACTACGCTGGATGAGGACGAGATGCAGGTGAGCTATATGACAGAGCCCATCCTATCCCTTTCACTAGGGATAGGAGCAGAATATCCACCACTTCCTTCTACAAGGGGGGGAAGTGGATGCCTACAAGAGTCAAACCCATGACTTTATATTTGCTCCTGTACAGGAACAAGTTCTTGCATTGCTGGTACGAAGAGATACGCATGCCTCTCTCTTAGTACTCGGTCCAGAGGTCTGACCATTGATCCTGCGGTGCACACCCCGATCAATCGGACAGAGGCTTGGATCCCTCCCTCGCTCTTACGACCAGGGAGGCTTCCAAGGTTGGGCGAACACCAGTCTGTTCACAAAAGACTCAGATTCCACCCACCAAGAAGTGAGTCTTCCTATTGTAAAAGGACCGAAGGTTTGTATGCCGTGTCGGAACAAATGACAATTTGTCCAAAATTGCATTTTTCCTAACTATACAAACCTGAGGTCCTTTTACACATAGCCCCACCTCATGCCACCCCTCACTCTGCAGTTTTTGCTTGGGCCAAAGCAAAAGTGATTTGTTTACCTCCCAGTCGCGCGCCGCGCGCCTGTCGGACAAGCAGTTAACTACCGAACCCCTTGTTCGAAAGCTTACGACCTATCCAGCTGCCGCTAGTACCTTCCTATTGTAAAAGGACCTCAGGTTTGTATAGTTAGGAAAAATGCAAGTTTGGACAAATTGTCGTTTTTAAAATTTTACATAGATGAGTGCAAAAACAAAGCAAGGAAAAAACAATTTGCTAAGGAAGTCAAGTTTTAGAAGGCTCACACTTCATACACTGTTTTGCCATTATTACTGTTTGCTTCATTCTCACTGTTACCTGAGACCTGTACAGCCAGAAGTTTTTCTCAAGATCAGCTTCCAGCAGTGGTGCTGATATTTCTGATTTTTCTCATTCATATTTTTTTTTTTTTCTCATTGGGTCACTGAATGTAACTTATTAAATTTTAAGCAGTTTGGGTAGTCATGCTGTACGTGGTTAAGGATTAACGTTAATTGCGTTACGTGGCTTGTTCACCTTAGGATTAATTTGGTCAATTCATTTGTGTTTCTTTGATAATCTAACTTCATTTTCATGGGACCCGTAGTGGGGTAGCTTCGTCAGTGCACCTCATGCTGTACACTGTAGGCCTTACTTTCCAGAAACCCTTTCACCCCTAACTGCAACCCCTACATTCCTTTTACTGTACCACTGTTCATATTCTCTCTCTTCCATCTGACTTTCCACCCTTCCCTAACAATTGATTCAAAGTGCAACTGTGAGGTTTTCCTCCTGTTAAACCTTTCAAACGTTCATACTGGCAATATCCCTTTCTGCACAGAATGGCCTCATAGGGTCCAGTGCTTGGCTATTGACTTAAATTCTAAATGTAGTAGTATTCTATTTTCATTGGAGGGTTGTCTTTTGTAGCTTTACTGAGGTTTACATGCTTATGCTTTGTATTTATCTGTTATGATGTACTTTTTTATTTAGGTGTCTACATGAAGTCTCTGCTGGAATGCACGATGTCTTGTGCAGATATCACCATGAGGAAAATCAAACACACGGTATAAATCCTGTTGTGCTTAATTATTGAAGACATGTTCAAGAGAAGGGATAATTAATGGTAGAAATTTTGTCAATGTAGTTAGGCTCACACCTTTTGCTGTTAAGCCCAGGTACACTATCATCCTAAAAATCTATACAAATTATGCAGTACACACTATGGAAGTAAATGGATTCAGTTTATGTAATCCTTGGCTGATATTCCTAATTTTACAGAAGCTTTGTTTTACAAAACTGGCTTCAATAATAGACCCTGTGCCTGGTGGAATGATTTCTCAATTTGGCTATAACATAAAACCTTAAATGACTTACAAGAGAATTAATATACACATTCTTTAATCAAGAGAGGCCCTTAAACGTCCTCTCTGTTTTTTTGTAACTTCTTAACGTGATATGGATTTATTCTTAATTACATCTATTTCATTACCAATATACTACTCAGAGCTGCATAGAAGTAGTATTCTGAAAGACATGGACGTGAAAATCGACTTGACTTCATTGCTTTGGCTACAGTAAAGTGTGCATAAGCAGAAAAATTGGTAGTTTTTCTGTACACCTAACCATTAATAATTCCATGCATTAGGCAACCCAAAATAGGGCAGGCTGCCTTCATTTTTCATATCCAAAGTAAATTTTATATAGAACCAATTCTTTTAATTTAACAAAGAAAAGTACGAGATTTACTACATTGTTGTTTTGTACATGCAACTTCCCCGGCAGATATATACTTAGCTTATGTCTCTGACGTCCGACAGAAATTCGAATTTCGCGGCACACGCTTCAGGTAGGTCAGGTGATCTACCCCCCTGCCGCTGGGTGGCAGGAATAGGAACCATTCCCGTTCTAGAACCAGATTTTCTCTGTCGCGGTAGTGTCAACATATGTTGTTGCTACCTCCTGACTTGATTTTCGTTTTTCATCGCCATCGATCTTCTGGGCTGTCTTTTGCAGGGAAGTACTGGGTCTTTGGTTCGGCATACGCTTTTATTAACTTTTTAATGAATTTGGCTTCGAAAATTTCGAAGAATATATGACGTGTAACTACTGAAATTTTCGGTAGACACTCACATAGTTTGCAAGAAAGGGAAATTTGTTCCGACACGGCATACAAACCTTCGGTCCTTTTACAATAGGAAGGTACTAGCGGCAGCTGGATAGGTCGTAAGCTTTCGAACAAGGGGTTCGGTAGTTAACTGCTTGTCCGACAGGCGCGCGCGCGCGACTGGGAGGTAAACAAATCACTTTTGCTTTCGGCCTGCTGGCGTGTGGACGTGTATCATCGCTCTCTGCCCGCTTCATCGTCGTTTCGCTTTCGCATGATTGTGTTTTTCTTTTTCTAATTATCTAGTGAAACTGAATTGTAAGTACAATCATTTCATTGAATTCTTTGTGAATTAAGGATCTTGGTGTCACCACGCCCTCCGATTACCCGAGTGCCGGGACTGAAGGGCGTAAGTGCGGGAATTCATTTTCCCAGAAATGATCCTCGTATTGTGTATGCTCGGTGCCGAGGGCGGGAGCACTCGCTCCGAGCGTAGATTGGGTTGGAAATGTGTAGATGAAAATCGTAAGTAAGTGCTCTTTTCATTTATATTTTTTTTGACCTGTATGCCCGTTGCCGAACGAATGCGCTCGGCACGGAAACTTATTTAGTATGGAAGTGGAATCGCAAGTACAGTATTCTTTTTCATTTTCATATATTATTTTGATTGTAGCAATACTCATTTTGGATCAGTTTCCGAGCTTACCCGGAAATTGATCCTTCCCCCTTTTATTTTGAATGAAGTGAAATCGCAAGTGCAGTTCTTTTTCATTTTCATTTTTTATTGAGATTGCATTGTTTACTGGGATCAATGTTTCTGCTATTCCCGGGAATTGATCCTTCCCTTTTTATTTGTATGAAAAGTGAAATCGCCAAACGCAGAGTCTTTTCATTTTCATATATTTTTGATTGCATCAATTCATTATGGATCAAGGTTTCCAGAAACCTTGATCCATAAAGGTAAGGAATTGATCCTTTCACCCTTGCGCTCGGTACCTAGGGCGCAAATGCGCTCGATCCGAGCCCTATTCATTGTGAAGTGAATCGTATGCAAGATGCATTTTCATTTTATCCCTTATTATTGATTGCATCAATATTTATTTGGTTCAAGTTTCCGCTCAGTCAGGGAATTGATCCTTATGCCCTTGCATTCGGGGCCGATGGCACGATTGCTCTCGGGCTCTTATATTGTTGTTGGGTACATGGGTACTGTGCGGGGGTGGGGAACGAGAACCCCCCCCGCTCAGCTCCCACAGTGGCCCTTCCCCTTGGGGGGGGGGAGGTTATCGGCGTTCTTCCCCTCGCCCGATCCGTCGAGCGCGGGGGAGGGCGCTCGGTGCCCGATGTACAATTGTATTAGGGGTCTTCCACTCGTTCGGAGAGGGCTCATCCCCCGCGCGAGGGACTTCCCCCCCCACTAATCGCTACTACTGTTATTTCCGCAGGTGCTACTGCCACGAGGGTGGACCTTGGTGAGGTATGGGCGTCCTTCCATTGCAGGGCGTGCTAGTGTCCAGGGGCTGCGGTTCTATGTCTGGGCCTACTGCGGTCACCCATGGAGTGGTGGACCACGCAAACCAGGTGACGACGTCCCTCCTCACCTGGTGTACTCGCCTCACGTGGTAACAGTCTTGCCTACAGCCGCTGTGAAGTGCCGTTCGCCGTACCGAGAGGGGGGCGTGCCGCCGCCGCTCGTGGTTGCCGCGCTGCAGCGACCACACCTCCGCTGCCCTAGAGCTCGCCCCTGGACCTGCCGCCAGTACCAGGATGTTGCTGGCTGCTGCTCCACTTCCTGTGTTTCCGGTGCTGCCTGCCGTACCTGCCGATTCTGGGCTGACTGTCCATGCAGTTGCTGCGCTGGCTGTCCCTGTCGTTGCTGCGTGGCTGTCCCTGCCGTTGCTGCGCTGGCTGTCCCTACCGATGCTGTGCTGGCTGTGCTGCTGTTCCTGAGATGCCCATACCTGCTGATGTCGTCCCTGTTCGTGGTGGTACTACCCCAGACTTTGGTCTGTCTGTACAGGTGCGTCCGGGCCCTGTGGCTTGCGGCTACAGCAGCCCCGCCCCGGCTCCGCCCTGGATAGCAGATCTTACGTCTGTCCCTGAGGAAGCTGACGAGAAGAGGAGGAAGGTGTCGTCGTCGTCGTCTTCATCTTCTTCATCGTCGTCGGCTGCCGCCTCTTCCCCTTCGACTTCTAAGGCTTCACAGCCGAGGAAGAAGAAGGTTGCCTCCTCCCTCCTAAGAAGTCTCCCTCGGGAGCTTCTCGGACCCGTCTCACCTCGGTGGGACGGGAGGGTTCCTTCCGCTGGTCCTCCTGCTCCTTCGGGAGCGGGGCCCGTCTCTTCTTCCGCAAGGAAGACGACTACGGGGACCAGAGGGGTACCGGCTAACACCGGTACTTCCTCGCCTGGTGTCAGTGGTTCTGCCACTGCATCAGGGTCCGTCTCGGCCTCTCGTTCGCGGGAGGTACCGAGTGTACGGTCGCCTACAGCAACCGTGCAGCCAGGAACCAGACCTCTGAGTCCGCTCAGCGTCAGGTTCACGGCACGGGGCGGAAGACTGGTGACAGCCGCTTATGCGACTCTCACCAGACCAGGCTCTCACTCTCGCGGCGAACAGCTGGCTACCGGGGACGTGACGGTCCACGACCTACCACGGGCTGAGGCTGGGAAGAGGTCCTCCCAGTCCGTTCGCCGGTGCCAGCCACGGCTGGAACCAGCGACGTGACGTGCCGTGAGGACAAGCACCGTCTCACTGTGACAGTGGAGCCTGCAGGTCGCCTGACCGTCGCTCTCACAGAAAGCGAACGGGTACGGCAACCAGCACCAGCTCTTCTGATACTCGAGATCGGGGGCCCGCTGTGCTCAGTCCAGCCGTTCTCCACAGGAAGACGGTTCGACCAGGCCTGCAGCTCGATCGCCACCGCGGGTTGACGATCGCCTGCAGCCCTCAAAGCCTGCTGGTGCTGCCAGCGAGCAATGAGGGAGCGTCAGGTCTGCCTCTCCCGTACTTCAACCTCCTCGGGTTACACCGGGAGGAGCGAGGTATTGAGGAGTGATCGTGAGGGGTGCGCCCCTCATGATCCCACCACAACGCCCTACGTGCCAGGCACGGTTCTGGGACCGGCCAGGACGTATGCGCAAGTGGATGGGGAAGACCGAGAGGGCTGTCGCTGTTCCCCCTTCTTAGGAGGAAGGTTCTCGGAAATGCTCTTGTTCGAAGGGCTTAACGGTCCCACTCTGCAAGATGCTGTGACTTCCGAGATCCAGAGGGACTTTGTCGAGGTTACGGCGCTGATTCGTCAGCACAATGATCCTCGGGGAAGGATCACCGCTCCCACCAGCAGAGGCCACGTCTCGGCTCGAGTCGTTTTGGGGCCCGAGAGGGAACCCAAATCGACGGTGGGTCTGCCGCGATCGGAGCTTGCCGACTGGTTGAACCAGGTAGTCTCTAGTCTCCGGACAAGAAGGCTCTCTCTCAGTTCTGGACGGTCGAACAAGCTACTTCACCTCCTCTACGGCGACAGAGGCGTTTCTACGTGTCTTCGGACACCGTATTTAAATACCCCTTCGGTCCTCCTGAGGTTTCGACCTCGACGAGGACTTGGAATGAGTCGGAGCGGTATCGCTCTCTCCTGTCAGGTGTCGATTAGCCCCACCCAGACGACGTTCACAGTGGAAGGACGGCGTTCCCCCTCACCTGCTGCCGGAAGTGGGGGGTGCCTGGCCAGCCATTGGGCAACTTGGCAGCGCCACGGCGCCGAGACCTGGATTGTAGATGTTCCTTCGGGAGGGAGGTCTATTAACCTTCGAATCTCGGTCACCCCCTCACCTCCAACCCGGTCCAACAGCAGGACGTACGTTCCAGGGCATCGAAGGACGTAGCATTGAGACAGGAGATCAAGACCATGCTGAGCAAGAGAGCTGTAGAAATCAGCACGGATCAGTCACCGGGCTTTTTTTACAGCCGACTCTTCCTGGTGGAAAAGTCTACGACGAGGCTGGCGCCCGGTGATAGATCTCTCTCCCCTGAACCGGTTGGTTCGCCAGACACGGTTTCACGATGGAGACGGCACGCGCAGTGCTCGACTCTATCAGGGAGGAGAACGATTACATGCTTTCAGTGGACTTGAAGGATGCGTATTTACAAATACCCATTCATCAGTCCTCCAGAAGGTACCTCCGCTTCATCCCTCGACGGGACGGTGTACCAGCTCAGGCCACGTTGCTTCGGTCTCTCAACCGCCCCACAGGTGTTCACGCGAGTGTTCACTCTGGTGTCTGCTTGGGCCCATTCGCACGGGATACGTCTGATGGGGTATCTCGACGATTGGTTAGTCCTGGCAAGCTACCGCTCGCAGTTGCTACAGGACAGGGATCGACTGCTCGAGTTCTGTCGCGATCTGGGGATCGTTCTGAACTTCGAAAAGTCCGATCTCGAGCACAAGCAGAGGATGAAGTACCTGGGTATGCGGATCGACACGGTAGCAGGGCGAGTCTTCCCCGCAGACTCGCGGATCAGCAGATTCAGGGAGGCAGCCAACCAGTTCCTGTCTCGGCAGGAACAGGTAGCTCAGCGATGGCAAGTCGTGATCGGACACCTGTCGTCACTCGGGAAGCCAGTCCCTAACGGGCGTCTTCACCTGCGGTCTCTTCAGGGAGACTGAAGGAGAGTTGGTCACAGGCGACGGATCCCCCAAGCTTTCCATTGTCACGGACACAGGAGGTGAGGCAGGACCTAGCCGGGTGACTGGACGACAGGAACCCCTTAAGAGGAGTAGGCCTCTGCGCACTCTCCCCCCGGGACATGCAGCTGCTCTCAGACCGCATCGACCGAGGGATGGGGCGCACACCTGGAAGAGTTGCGGACTTCAGGAGTGTGGTACGAGAACGACAAGCACCTTCACATCTATGTACTGAAACTCAAGGCAGCGTTCCTCGCTCTCCAAGAGTTCCAGGACCGCTTGATGGGACACTCAGTGGTGTTGATGTACGTCAACACCACGGTGGTGGCTTACGTCAACAAACAGGGGGGGCCTAGTGGTCTCTCCCGTTGTATCAGTTGACTCGGCAGGTGCACGAGTGGGCCGAGGCGCACTCAATAGAGCTGTCGGCACGCTACATTCCAGGGAAGGAATGTAGTAGCAGACACGCTCAGCCGTCGGGATCAGGTGATAGGGACCGAATGGTCTCTACACCAGGACGTGGCGGAAAGGCTCTTCGACCTGTGGCGGCGACCAGTCGAGGATCTGTTCGCCATCCGGCACAACAGGAAGCTCCAGGTGTTCTTCTCGGCCGTGCCGGATCCATGGGCAGCTGCAGAGGACGCTCTTCAACACCCGTGGGACGACCTCTTCGCCTATGCCTTTCCCCCGTTCAGCCTGATTCGCAGGTGATCAGTCGAGCACTGGTCATCCCGAATTTCAGGATGATCCTGATGGCTCCCAAATGGCCACAGGCCATTTGGTATCCGGACCTGCTGGCTCTTCTCGCAAGAGAACCGAGAGAATTCCCCATTGGCACAACCTTCTCGCCCAGCCACCCACGTCGAGCGGTACCACCGAGCAGTCCCAGTCCCTACGTCTTCACGCTGGCTGTTATCCACCATCTCTTGCGAACGAGAAGCTTTTTTCGTAGCGCAGCAACAGAGATGGCTGGAAACGTCCGTCAGTCCTCTGCAGCTGTGTACCAGGGGAAGTCGGCCGTCTTCTGTGGTTGGTGTCGTAGACGGGGCCTATCTCCTCTCAGAGCCACTCTTCAGCAGGTAGCGGTTTTCCTCGTTTTTCTTCGCCGAGGAGCTCCTCTAAGTTCCCACAGTCAAAGGATACAGAGCGCCTTGACGCTCGTCCTGAAACTGACGGGATTGGACATCTCGAACTCGTTCGAGATCTCCTTGCTTAAGAGCAGCCTCCAAAGGTCTTGCCAAACCAGGGAACTCACAAGAACCTCTTCTTGCTGGACCTGGCATCGGCGAAGAGAAGTACGGGAAACTTCATGCAGATAATGATGTGGATGAGATGCTGCTTTGTCCTGGGAGGACTGCTAGAACGGCGCTATCTGAAGAGAACTCGACAACCTCGGGCCTGAGTGTCGACGCCTCTTCGTTAGCAACGGGGTCACCAAGAAAGAAGTATCAAGAACACTCTTTCGTCCTGGCTGCGTGAGGTCTTCAGGAGGTGCGCTATGAGGCTGATGGTAGTGACGACATCCGTACGTCCCGTCCGAGAGCTCACGAAGTCAGAAGTATTGGCCCCTCGTTGGCGTTTCGTAAGAACTTCTCCGTGGCGCAGGTATGGAAGGCAGGGGTCTGGTACAACCAGACTACCGGCACCTTCCTTTATACCTCTTGGATATTGCCCATAGGTCCTTGGATCGGTTTCCTTAGGACCCGTGGTGGCTGCTCAACACGTCGTCTAGCTAACCCAGACCCTAGCAGCTGAACAGCATCGAGTCCTGGTGTGACTGTATGAATAGATAGTGAATGAGAAAGTGACTGGCTTCTCTTTCTATCTTTTTCTACCCCTCTACCTGTGGGTAGAGGGATAACGGTCATTACCCTGCTGAATAAGACGAGATGCCGTGAGCTATATGACAGAGCCCCATCCTATCCCTTTCACTAGGGATAGGAGCAGAATATCCACAATTCCTTCCCCTCTACAAGGGGGGGAAGTGGATGCCTACAAGAGTCAAAACCATGACTTTATCTTTGCTCCTGTACAGGAACAAGTTCTTACATTGCTGGTACGAAGAGATACGCTTGCCTCTCTCTTAGTACTCGGTCCAGAGGTCTGACCATTGATCCTGCGGTGCACACCCCGATCAATCGGACAGAGGCTTGGATCCCTCCCTCGCTCTTACGACCAGGGAGGCTTCCAAGGTTGGGCGAACACCAGTCTGTTCACAAAAGACTCAGATTCCACCCACCAAGAAGTGAGTCTTCCTATTGTAAAAGGACCGAAGGTTTGTATGCCGTGTCGGAACAAATGACAATTTGTCCAAAATTGCATTTTTCCTAACTATAACAAACCTGCGGGGGGATCCTTTACACATAGCCCCACCTCATGCCACCCCTCACTCTGCAGTTTTTGCTTGGGCCAAAAGCAAAGTGATTTGTTTACCTCCCAGTCGCGCGCAGCGCGCCTGGTCGGACAAGCAGTTAACTACCGAACCCCTTGTTCGAAAGCTTACGACCTATCCAGCTGCCGCTAGTACCTTCCTATTGTAAAAGGACCTCAGGTTTGTATAGTTAGGAAAAATGCAATTTTGGACAAATTGTCATATTAATATTTATTCATTAATACATGTAATAAGTGTTAGAATTGATTGAGGAAATATACTGACTTCCTACTTTAGGGAGTCAGTAAGCATGTAACTAGATACTGTACGTTTCTTTTAAAAGTTTTTTGGAAACTCGTACTAACGAGCAATTAGAGTATTAACAGTACTAGTAGTGTTGCATCCTCATCACCTTCTTACTTCGCAGAAAACTTCAAATTCATAATTGCAATTTGAAGACAAGGATTGTGGCTCAAATGCGAGCTATTGAAAGGTAAGAAGTGATTACTAGTGTTCCCCATTGCAGTGGAGGGTGCGTCTGATCGGCTCTGTCTCGCTCCCAGGCCTAGACCTCTTTCAAGCTCCCAAGCCCAGGGGGAGAAGGAATGTCGAAAGCCGTGAGGAGGTTCAGAGAATCCCCACCGGTCAGGCGTCCCCTCGGCAGGTTCTGTAGAGCGTCCCAGACTGCCAAGGATAGCCATTGAAAGGGCATCCTTAAAAAAGTGCGTCTCTTCATCTTACATCCGAAAAGACGAAGAATGTATATGTTTTGATGATCTAGCGCGTTCTCTGAAAACTAAGAGAACACTGAGCAAGAGCCAGCCAGGAACTTAGGAAGCCGCGTTCCAGCAAGCCAGCGTGAGCCACGTTCCAACAGCCAGCAGCGAGCCGCGTTCCAGAAAACAGACTAGCGCGAGCCCGCGGTTCCTACAACCAACGCGAGCCGCGTTCTAGCAACTGAGCGCGAGCCGCGTTCTAGAAAATTTTTCTTGGCGCAAGGCGCCTTCAAAGAGACGAAGCGCCAGCCTGGCGCAAATTGCGCCAGAAAAACAGACGGCTAGAGCAAGGAGCCTTATAGTACAGTGGCAATCAGAAACGGTCCTTCCATTGAACGTTTCCGGGCAAGAGGCTCTTTCTAAAAGGGGTCTAGTAGGCGCTCGGAACTATCAGGGCGCACGGGACCTTCCACGCAAGCGAACGTTCCAGGGGCGAGTCTCCTTTCTAGCGTGCGGAACATTCCAGGCGCGCGGAACTATCCAGGCGCTAGGCGCAAGGAGCCAGGCGCCAGAATATTCCAAATCTTCTTATGAGAGAGGTCAGTCGCGAGGCTCCTCTTTGAGTTTTTAACTTGACCAACGCCGTCGCGTTTGTCAGAAGGATTCTGATACTAAGAGAAGCCATTTTTTCATTATTCAGAAGACTCCTGTGTTTGGCAGTTCCTCTCAATGCGGACTCTCTCCTTCATTCATGCTCTTCCCTCGTTATGAAGAGCAAGAGCTTTGGGAGTTTTTCTTATAAAAAGAATCTCATCGACGTTTGGGTATGATGGCGGATAGGAAATATCTACTTCCTTCTGTAAACCCTACAGATGAACAGGAATTCTGTCTCTTCCGCAATTTATGAGGAAATCACGAAGATTTAAAGAGTTCCTGGATTAACTTCCTTCCTTAAGGAGATATATATACTCTTTCTATCATTCTATTAACGAAAAGAACGAAGACAGTAAAATTTTTCCTTTCTCTATCTGCCTCGGCAGGGAAATGAAGGTAGTAGAGTCTCTGCTGTATGAGAATATGATACGGCAAATCACACATACCGTAGTTACTTCTTTGCAGAGCAACTCAATTACCAGTATCCTTCCAGGAATTTCCTAGGAAGGACTACGCTTAAAGGGATTGTTAAGACAACACCTACTTAGCTTCTAGATTTATCGAAGTCTTGTTTCGCTTAAATATGCATGAATAAGAACTTCCTGAAGTTCGATTATAATTAAATAAGATTCCTTTATTCAATGGAGTAGCTGGCAACTCTGGAAGAGTAAGGCCAGACGGCTAACGGAGACTGCTATCGCGCCTTAGAGACCAACGCAGTAACATGTAGGTGTCGGTCATGAGTGGTTGGTTACTGTCTCTCTCCTCCGCGATGGAATAACTAACCGTGTCTCTCCCCTACAATCTCGGATTGAGGGGATAGTTAAGCAAACATAAATAAGAAAGATATTACAACATTTCAATGCTGTTTACCGTAGGTAACATTATTAAAGGATTCTAACGCATTATTAAAGGATTCTAACGCAGCGGAACTCTATATTATATGATGCTCTCATGCTTACGAAAGCATGGCTTATTAGAGTACATGCTTAGTGAGAAGATGAATGTAGTAGAAGAGAATTCACTTTAAGACTACGGTATGGTCAAGTCTTATGCACATACCGAGGTTAACTACAGAATTCCTAGTATCCTTACAAAGGTTTCCTAGATTAATGCTGTTTACCACAATGTGACAGTATTATAAAGGATTCTAATACGGCAGAGCACGATATAATATAATTCTCTCATCCTTTCGAGAAACGCACACAACCTTTTTAGAATCGGTATATTGCTCAGAGAAAAGATGGTGAGTCGGATGGAAACATTCTCTTAGTGGCAGAAGTTGTTTCCCTGAATGGACTATACTACGTATATAAAAGTTTTTTCCTACCAAGAACGGAATTAACACGTGAAGGATGTCAGGTACCATAAGGGCACAGATGTTCTGGCACATAACCTTAAAAGAACTAGAAGGAAGCGCCAGCCTGGCGCAAAGCGTCAGAAGCGCCAGCCTGGCGCAATGCGCCAGAAGCACCATTCAAGATATTTTCTCGTTTTAGCGAGTTATTAACCTAAGAGTCCAGTAGTGGTTGGTTTGGTGTTTGCTTCTCACCTCGGTGGTCGCGGGTTCGTTTCTCGGCCATTCCATTGAGGAGTGAGAGATGTGGATTTCTGGTGATAGAAGTTCACTCTCGACGTGGTTTCGGAAGTCACGTAAAAACACCATACAAACAAACAAACAAACAGTAGCCTCTCGGAGGCTCGGTAACGCAAGATTCGTTCCTGATTCGTTACTCATTTAATCGGAAAGGGGTCGCTTACAAGGAATGATGAAATGATTTATTTTAATCACTTAGGCCAATTCCACGACTCTCTCATATCGCAAAGAGCATCGAGAATCTCTTTTTTTCGCCCCTGTGTTCGCATTAACAAAAGAGAACCTATTTGGGAACAGACACGGAACGTAACGATCTTAAAGGTTCGATGCAGATTTTGCATGTCCGTGAGAACCTTCTCGATCGAAGATAATAACTGTTAACGTATGTCTAACATTTATGAAAAGAGTTTTGAGAACCTGCGGAAAGTCTTCTTCATAGATCTCTTCGCAAGGTAGAAGACGAACAGGCTTCCTATAGACTGCTTCCTTTCCTCGAACCAAGAGAGGTAGCAATATACGACATCTTTAATTTAAAGAAGGGAATAAAACTTTAGTCTTTTTTCCCTAGTTATAAATTCTTAACAGATATTAAGATAAATGGGCGTCAAAGGAAGAGAGGATGAATGCCTCATTTTGGCCTTAGAGAAGTTGGATTCACAGAAGTCACGTTCTTCTCACAGCATGTTTCGTAAGGCTTTTCCAAAGAGTATCTGGATATTCTATCAGAATCTATTATAAATAGACTGAAAAACCTCTCCACTCTGAGTATTTCTGCGTGCAGACTGACCAGAAGTGGACATGAATGAGAGGATTTTTCAAGGTAATGACAATAGTCATGGCTAAGACATAGAATTGCTTGCATATCGTGCTAGATGGAATGAGGAAACTGTCCTCTTCCGATACCTCTGTGAACCACATAGCGAGGTTCTTTCTTCACTTTCAGAGGGAAGAATCACCTAGGTATATATCTGCTATCAAAGAATGCAGTAAAAGGCTATACTCTGTCTCTACAAAGGGGAATTAGAGATAACAGAAGGTTAAGATCTTCGGGATCTTATAACGATACCGCAATACGACAAGAGTAGGATATCATGTACTTCGAATGGGTCTGTTTTGTGGCCACAGATTCCGTGTTCCGACAAAATCGAACTGCTCCTCATCAAACTTCTTTGAGAAAGTTTATGAAGGAATTCTTTGTTTCTCTTAGCCCTAAACGACCAAGAAGACAAGTGAATTTTTTGTGCATTGGAATCTCGCATCAGATTCAATGGAGACTCGGCAATGGGTTCTTGCCAGCATAGTATGTCTGGCAAAAGAACTAAAACCCTCTATTCCTGACGCAACGCTTTCAGATAGAAGTTTCGTTGCCCAGGCAGGGTACTTACTTTTTCATCTACAGAAGAAGAGATGGTTTAAACGTTTGCCTACAGAGTCTTCGGGGTGCGATGAGGGCTCGAAATGCTTCCCAGAAGGTATTCAGAAGGATACAATAAGAGCTAGAAATCAGAGTTCCGCCCAATTTCAGCTCGGTAGTCTCCTTCGACTTCCAGACTCCTTCCCTTCCTTCGGGCAAGGATAGGGAAGATTCTGCAACGAGGACCTCATCAACATGTAAGAAGGGATCTCGTTAGCAAAGGAAGCATTCACGAAGGATCCTCTCGGAGGAAGACTCTTCTCTCTCGTATTGTTAGATATCCTGTCGTCTACTGGATGTAGCTGACTACAATCACCTCCCCTTGCCAGGGGCCAAAAGATCAAAGGGGAAGAATTTCTTCCACCCTTCTCCAGTCTCCTGATAGACTATGTTGTTGTTCATGACTCGTCGGGACAATGTAGCGCAGCCAGGCGCCAAATGCCAATACAGGCGAAAACGCCAGAGGCGGACAGTTCCAAGGAACTCTGTCCATGGTCGGATACTGAGGAAGGAGCGGGCCTCCAACCTGGCGCAAATGCGCTAGAGGCGAACAAATCGGACAGATATAAGAGTGTCCGATGTGGACATCGCCAGACAGCCTAGAGACTCTTCCAAGCTCGAAGCTCCAGCAAGTGTGGAGGAGCCAAGCCAGGCGCGAGGCGCCAGCCAGGCTCTAGGAGCCAGCCAGGCTCTAGAAGCCAGCCGGGCGCCATCCAGGTGCCAGGCTCCTTCAAGGCTAGGCTCCAGTCAGGATTGAGGATCCATCCAGGCGCAAGGCTCCTTCCAGTAAAGAGAAACCTAAAGCTCTGTCATTGTAAGGAGGGGCTAGTTCCCCATTGATTATGATACCAGGTAAGGCCTCTGCCATGTAAGTGGGTCAGCCCCCATTGGCACGATCCGAGAAGGCTCTGTCGTGTAATCGGGCTAGCCCCATTGACATGATCCAGAAGGGTTTGTCAGTCATAGGTCCCTACCTCGCTGAAACTCTTGAGGCATGCAGACTCATAGACAGTAATCATGAAGTCTTCTGCCTAAGCTCCAGGCGCAGGCGCCAGCCAGAAACGCAGGCTCCAGCCAGGCGCGAGGCCTAAGCCAGGAGAGAGGAGCCAATCAGGCGCCAGCCAGGCGCGAGGCGCCAGCCAGACGCAAGGCTCCAGCCAGGCACGAGGCGCTAGCCAGGAGAGAGGAGCCAATCAGGCGCCAGCCAGGCGCGAGGCTCCAGCCAGGCTCTAGGCGCCATTCAGGCGCAAGGCTCCAGCCAGGCGCGAGGCGCTAGACAGGCGCTAGGCGCCTGCCAGGCTCCAGGCTTCACCCAGAAGAGATCTATATCAAAGAATGCCCTGGCCTTCTTTGAGACATTGTGATCTCCTAAGCACTTGACAAGTGCATTGATGATTCCTTCAAACAGCTGAGAATTAAAAGCGCATGAAGTGCGAGCTTTTCTGAATTCTTGTTCTTTCCTTAACAATATGTCATAAGGACATATTAGCTGTCACATACGGGAGATGCAACTCTGTGTTGACTTCCCATATCCGAAGGATGTCAAGATAACCTACGAGAGATCCTTCTCTCTTGGTTGATACGTGTCTGCGGATACATTGCTGGGATAGGGAGCCGATACTGATCCTTAACTAGTGAGTTAAATTTTATTTAACGTCGTGTTTTTTCTTTGGGTTGTTTGAAAGGAGTTTGGGGATAACTCTTTTCAACTTAAGCACTAACCCTCGTGTTAGGATCAGGTGATCGGGATCGGTGTTGTGCTCCTTAATTATGCCACTAGGCATAGGCATATTGTCATGTAAGAGGCTCTGTCGAGTAAATGGATAAGACCCCATCGACAGACCCACAAGAACTCTTAGCCATAGGTCACATCCTCGCTGAGGCTCTTGAGGCGAAGCAGATTCCTAGGCATTAGCCATGGAATCTTCCGCCTGAACAAGTAGGAACCAAGTTTTATTTTTTTTTATTACCTACAACGTATGTTGTTTACCTGTCTATTCAGTAAATAGTTGTCTCTTACCCACCACCAAGGGTGTCAATCAGCTAAGTATATATCTTCCGGGGAAGTTGCATGTACAAAAATGATGTTAGAATACAATAAAGTTTTGTACATACTTACCCGGCAGATATATACGATGAATGGCCCACCCAGCCTCCCCTCAGGAGACAGGTGGAAGAGAAAATCTGGTTCTAGAACGGGAATGGTTCCTATTCCTGCCACCCAGCGGCAGGGGGGTAGATCACCTGACCTACCTGCAGCGTGTGCCGCGAAATTCGAATTTCTGTCGGACGTCAGAGACATAAGCTAAGTATATATCTGCCGGGTAAGTATGTACAAAACTTTATTGTATTCTAACAATATCATTTCCCTGGCCAAATGCATTGTCATATAATCAACGTACCAGAACCATATTACATTCAAATGATGACATTCTTTTTTTTAGTATTGTGCTTTTAAAAAATCCACACAAAATTTGCAATAGTCTGAGTACAAAGGATTATAGTACATAGCCAGACCAACATTTCTAGTCTCGGCAGAGGGTTAGTGCCATCAGTGGACCTCGTTTGGTGCACTGTAGACATTACTTAGGCTTTTGGGTTCTTTGCAGCATGCCTTCGGACCCTAGCTGCAACCACTTTCGTTCTTTTTATTGTACCTCCTTTCATATTCTCTTCGTCTTACTTTCCACCCTCTCCTAATACTTGATTCACAGTACAACTGCTTTGAGGTTTTCCTCCTGTTACACCTTTCAAGCCTTTTACTTTCAATCTCAATTTCAGCGCTAAATAACCTCATAGGTCCCGGTGCTTGGCCTTTGGCCTAAATTCTATATTTAACTCAACATTCCTAGTTAAATTTCCTGTTGATTTCAAATTTATATTCTCTTTCTTGTATTTTGATTAATTCTATTAAGATTTATTTTACATAATTCTGTTAAGACTCATAAACTTACGGTCACTTGATTTATCCATTAATTAATTATATTTGGCATAAAATGGATGCCGTTGTCAATAAGGAAGACTCTTAGCGCCTCAGTGGTGTGGTTGGTATGGTGTTTGCGTCCCACCTCGGTGGTCGCGGGTTCGATTCTCGGCCATTCCATTGAGGAGTGAGAGATGTGTATGTCTGGAGATAGAAGTTCACTCTCGACGTGGTTCGGAAGTCACGTAAAGCTGTTGGTCCCGTTGCTGAATAACCACTGGTTCCATGCAACATAAAAACACCATACAAACAATAAGGAAGACTCGACGTAATTATGTTAGAGCCGAGTCTGAGAGCCAACTTCTGAAGTAAGCATCACTGAAGAGAATATTACACAACAATAGCATGCAACCAAACATTGCATAAGAGAGACTGATGCCTTTCAACAAAAGTCTGGTAGTGCTGCCAACATGCAATGGGAATGGAATGAGTGACATTTTTATCTTACTGATGAACCGAGAGTCCTCAAAATTAGAGTATATAGGCCTATTTTTAACTAAGTGCCGTTAAGCCGTTACAATAGTGTGGTGGGGTTTCTAAGGAGCGAATTTTAATCGGTTAAAAGGGCAGACCCAGATTAAAATCCCCCGTAGCAGGTAAATGCCGTCAATGCACCCTCATGTGGAACATTCCTCTCCAAAACACGTTCTGCAAAAACTTCAAAGGCATCATTGCATTGCAAGAAACGCTCCTTTGGCCACATAACCTTGTCATCTGCAATTCAATTCATGAAGACTTCAGAACCTTCTCGACTTCATTGATGCAAGTTACAGCCAGTCGCCCGAAAGGGGGCCCTTTCTTCCTGTGGCACAAATCATGAGACAATATGATAAAGGTGATGACCTACAGGGGTGACAAATTGCTGGGGCTTCAAGTGACAGTAGGGAACTCTGAAATCCTAATAATTAATGTTTATATGCCATGGGAAATTAACAATAATTTTTATCATTACTGCATGATCCTAGGGGAGTTACACAGTATTATTCACGATTCTCATGCTGCTCATATTTGTATAATCGGGGACCTTAATTCTCACCCCACAAAACAATTTTATAATTAACTTATTCACTTCTACCAAAATCATGCTCTCCAAATTAGCGATGTAATGCTCCTCCCTCCCTCCCTCCTATTCATATGTACATAATGGAGCGGATGCAATTACAACCTCCTGGCTGGACCACTGCATCACATCTCCACAACTTCATGATTCTATTATGACCTGCAATATTCACTATGATCACATTCCATTACAGGTGTCATTCAGTACGCCATCCCTCCCTACCGTGAACCCCCGAACTGACCGCCCACCAGCGGTAAACAGATTTTAAAAACCAACAGAAAACCAGATACTTTAGGGCGACCACGGAAATTAGGTTGCGGTCAATAGTTCAACCGGCAGACGCCTTACTTTGTACTAACACAAATTGTAGAAATGACCACCACGAGCAGGATCTGAATGAATTCTATTCGAACATAATCTCCGCTATGTTTGCTTCGGACAGGGCTACCTATAGATTTCGTCAAGGTAATTCTCGTAATATATCTGGATGGAATGACTTTGTTAAAGATCTGTATACATACTCACGAGAAATGTTTTTACTGTGGAGGCAAAATGGTAGCCCAAGGGAAGGACCCACTGCATTACTAATGAGACAGGCGAGAGTTCAGTTCAAACTTGCTCTTAAGCACTGCAGGTTAAATTAAAGACAACTAAGAGCCGATGCAATGTCTAGAAACTTAGAATCTGGTGATGATCCAGTGCTTGGTGTTACACCTAAACTTTTTAAAACCAAACCAAAACTAAAAAGCTATCACAAAGTAGGGGAAGCAGTCGGATACGAGGCTATCGCAAGTATGTGGGGCGATCTCTTCAACAATATCCTGATTTGCATAAATGATCAAGATTCCCGAAGGGAGGTAGATAACTTCCTTACTGACAACATTCACATTCATTTTGCAGACCGTATTACGCCAGGTAACATCAGCGATGCCATAAACAGCTTACCTAATAATAAATCGTCGCCCGGCTGTGATGGTCTTCCCGCAGAGTCTTTCAAATTCTGCCTTCCGATAATTTACATTTTGCTAGCTGCCCTATTCAATGCTTGCATAATTCACCAGTTTCTTCCAGACTCCCTACTCTTAGTTCACTTGATACCATTAATCAAAAACAAGCTAAAGGATGCAGCTGACCCTGGCAACTACCGGCCGATTGCAATCACAACGATCTCATCGAAGATACTTGAGTCGGCTCTTTTAGTGAGACTTCTCCCCTTTCTACACACCACTGACAACCAGTTCGGGTTTAAAGCAAACCACTCAACCGACGCCTGCATCTACATACTGAGAGAATTGATGAACTACTACCTATCATCAGCCACTCCTGTTTTCCTTTGTTTTGTGCATGTGAGAAAAGCATTTGACAGAGTAAACTACCTGAAGCTGCATAAGAGAGGCACACCCGTATATGTAATTGGCATTTTACATTGCTGGTTCTCCACACGGTAATTCTGTGTCAAATGGAGTAACGTATTATCGTACACCTTCGGCTCCTAAACGGGCTTCTGCAAGGGGGCAGTCTCTCTCCATACTTGTTTAATACGTACACAGATGCCTTGAATGTCAGACTGAACTCACTCCCAATCGGATGCACTGTCAATGAAACTATTATAAACAACCTCTGTTACGCCGACGTTATGGTCCTTATTTCCCCATCAGTGCAAGGTCTCCAACGACTCATCGACACTTGCCGCCAATATGCAGAGGAATTTGATATAATTTACAACGAAACCAAGACCCAGTGCATGTCGCTGCTCCCGGGATCGCTTAAGCATATTGCAGAACCACAAATTTTCCTCGGAAACCATCGGCTGGAATTTGTGCACGAATTTCCGTATTTGGGTCACATTATCACCGACAACCTAAAGATACGGCAGACATTGAGCAGAGACGTCGTAAACTATGTGCAACTGGTAACATGATTGCAAGGAGGTTTCCCTTCTGTCACCGAGACGTGAAACTACTGCTCTTCCGCTCGTACTTCTACAGTATCTATGGGTGTTCCCACTGGACGAACTATACCCGAGAGACCATGAGACGTATCACTGTTGTGCACAATGACATTTTGAGATGCCTCACAAACACTCCCCGCTACCACTCCGCCACATAGATGTGCATAGAAAACCACCTGGACAATTTAAAAATTATTGTAAGGCGAACAATGTCCAGTCTGGTAACCCGAGTGAGGAACAGCAGCAACTCGCTCATACAAAGCATCCTAAGGAGTGAAGGGAGAAGTAAGATCTAAATTGTGGGAAAGATGGGAAATGAAGCCTTGTCCCCGAAAGGACTTAACCTCTGTATTGGCAAGATGTCATCTGCAGATTCTGTCATTTTTATTATATTTATTGCTGATATATTACTTTTTCATTATTACGGTGAATACTATCACCTTAAAGTTTTTTACATTAAATTTTCGTATTTAGCCCTCTGGACCTGACAACTGTAAACCACCTAAGGTCTCTAGTTGAAATTTAAGTTATATAATCTGTGCACTAACTGTTATAACTCTCAATGCATTTTTTTCTCACCAATATAATTACTGTTATTACCAGTATTGTGTTTACTATCTTTTATGCTACCTCAGCTATTTTGTGGATAAGTTGCGACTATTAATTTTTTTATCATGTCTCATGTATCTAGATTGTGTATGTTACTGTTTGTATTTCGTATATTCCGTGTATATGGCCTTGAGCTGAAGTAAAGGATATTATTATTATTATTATTATTATTATTATTATTATTATTATCACTGAAGGTTCTTTGCGGCGTGCCTTCGGACCCTATCTGCCACTCCTTTCATTACTTTTCCTGTACCTCCTTTCATATTCTTTCTTCCATCCTACTTTCCACCCTCTTCTAACAATTGATTTATAATGCAATTGCGAGGTTTTTGTTATGTATGCAAGACGTATGTAACGAGCGCGGGAAATCTTAGCTCCCGCAGACACGTTCAGTTCAGAGCTATTGCACTATGTGCATAATGCGTAAATGTTATAAGTATAACCAAGTATTATTATGTTAGTATCGAGTCCGATACAGAGGCTTCGATCTTATAAATTCTACCTCATGTATGCAGGATATGATTCCTTATTGTGTATAGAGCGTCGATGCTCATATTTTGTTTTTATATGATTCTATTATATACGCTTATTGTATTTTGTATATTCAACTACCCGCCTTCTTTAATGTAGTTTAAGCCAATAAACACAAGCAGGAAGATATTGCTTTATTATCGCCCTTCATCCCGGAACCTCGGCGACGAGAAATGAATATTACATCCAATACTAAAACACCATCTTTCCCTCTACCTACAGGTAAGAGTGAAGAATTGTCGTATGGTCATACTAAAAGCAAGACCCAAAATAATGACGACGGCAGGACCAAAATAATGAACCACAAAACATTGGCGACGCAGGTGACGAAACTCGTAGCAGCCAAATGGAGCCTATAGCCTACGCCTAATCTCCTAGCCAAGAAGCGGAAGACGACGACCCCAAACGGATGAAGTCTACCCGAAAACGAAGAATCTCAATTACCTAGATGCCTTCATCACACTCAAACCAAACAGCGCTGTGCCAAGTCAGGAGCGTCAACACAATAAAAAAGAAAAAAGGGTTGGTTTAGAGAGTAAAAGTGCAACAGGTATGTCTATGCAAGTGTAGCCCTACAGGTAGAAAAAAAAAAGAAGAAAACTTCCAAATTCCTAGCCTAGCCTAAACTTCTTAGTATCACAGCAAAAAAATGCCGATAGATGTCCAAAAGTTAGACAGCTTTAGCATCGGTGATGATCCTAAATCAGTGGTACAAGATGGAAAAAGTGGATAGGCAGCTTCCAAATTTATTTAGAAGCACTAGGGAAAATAAACGAAAAGCAGCAGAAGGCTTTGTTACTTCCTACTGCAGGTTTAGAAGTTCAGGTAGTATTCAATACTTTGAATCTAACAGGTGATTCATTGCAGGACGCAATTGGAGGGCTTACAAATTATTTTGCTCCTCAAGCAAATAAATACTTTGAACGTTATCAGTTCATAGAAGCATCACAGGAATCAGGTGAGACAATAGATTCTTTTGTAACAAAGTTAAAGAAAGAAATTCTTCAACTTGTGAATTTGGAGATCTAGAAGACAGGTTAATAGAGCAAATTATAGTAAGGAGTAACTCGCAAGAGCTTAGAAAGAAGTTACTGCAAGAAAAGAAGTTAAATTTGCAAAAGTTCTGGAAATAGCAAGAGCAATAGAAACAGCTAATTACCAGTCCAATGTCATCGTAGGTAAGACTCATAATAACATCAGTAGTCAGGTAAACATCAATAGCCTATAAAAGGAGTTACCCAACATGCAAAGAAAAGGCAAGCAAATGCAACGAGTAAGCCTAGCCCAGGTATATCCAAGTATAACAAAGGTAAACCTAATGCATACTCGCAGAAAAGTCAAAGTCACATAGGGACACAAAACCAAAAAGAAATCGTGCTTTAGATGTGGTAAACAAGATCATTATAGCAATGATTGGGATAAGTGCCCAGCGTCATGTCAGACGTGCAATAACTGCAGGAAGCGAGGTCATTAACAAGTCAGTGTAAATTTGCTAAGCAAAAGACCACAAAACAGATCAATAGAACCGTAAATTCAAACAAATGACGGCTCTAGCTCAAATGAAGAAAGTGTACACAAGACCACAGAAGTAGAACAATTTGCATTTCACATTAATTCTGTGAACAAAGATGCACAAGAACGTCTTATGGCTCAAATAGAAATAAATGGGAAACTCACAACCTGCAAATAGACACAACTGCAGATGTTGACAATCATTTCTGAAAGAGTAGCACAAAACTATACCTAACCTAGTGATAAGACCTTCAGACGAGGTGCTCAAAAGTTATAATGTTACAAACATAGAAGTAGTTGGTTCATCACGTGAAAGTTCAGTACAAAGATCAAGAGATAGGTAAGTTACCATTGACAGTAGTCAAGGGTCAAGGACAGACATTATTAGATTAGATTGGTTTAAGATGCATAAAATTAGATTGGCCTAGTATGCTAAGGGTTACAGGTACAAACAAGAACCAGCAGAAAGAAATTTCATTAATCTTCTATCAGATTACAAAGAAGTATTTGAAGACAGAGTAGGAACAGTAAAGAATGCACAAGCAGTCTTAGTTTTAAAGGAGAATGCTACTCCTAGATTTTCTGCTCCAAGACCAGTTCCCATATGCATTGAAAACAAGCTGTGGAACTGAAATTAGAAGGTTAGAAAGTGAAGGTTCATGGGAAAAGGTAGACTATTCAGATTGGTCTACACCATTAGTTCCAATTGTTAAGGACAACGGTCAAGTTAGGTTATGTGGAGATTACAAGGTGACATTAAATCCACAATTGCAAGTAGCACAACATCCATTGCCAAATCCTAAAGATATGTTCGCAACTTTGTCAGGATGCTCAGTATTTTCTAAGATAGATCTTAGACAAGCATTTCAACAACTATCCATGGATGAAAATTCCAAAAGCTTATGTACTGTAAACACACATTTAGGGCTGTATCGTCCAAAAAGACTTCCCTATGGTGTTGCTAGCAGTCCAGCAATATGCAGCAAACATGGACAAAATATTTGCAGGATGTCAGAGTATTCATTTTCATTGATGACATAATTAGTAGCTGCAAAAACAAAAAAGAACATAGAGAAAGGTTACGTGCAGTTCTAAAGAAACTAAAGGAACACAATATCAAGGTCAACCAGAGTAAATGTATTTTAGAAGTTGACGCGGTTGAGTATTTAGGCTTTATTGTAAATGGTAAAGGTATTCATAAGACTCAGATAGGTAATGCAGTGCAGTCAGCAAAGTTACCAGAAAATGTCAAGGAATTGCAATCATTTTTAGGTTTAGTAACATTCTATGGTAGTTTCATTCAAAACTTAGCAACAATTGCACACACATTGTACAATTTGCTGAACAAAGATGTAACATGGAATTGGACAAAGGAATGTCAAAAATCTTTTTGAAAGAATCAAAGCAGAAGTGACATCACCCACATTCTTAGTACATTATCAAATGGATTTGCCAGTAAAGTTGGTTTGTGACGCCTCAAACATAGGATTAGGTGCAGTACTAGCACATGTAATGCCAGATGGTACAGAAAAAACCAATAGCTTTTGCCTCTAGGGTATTGAACAAAGCAGAGAGAAATTACTCACAAATAGAAAAGGAAGCATTAGCACTAGTGTATGGAGTGAAAAAGTTCCATATGTATCTGTATGGCAGGAAAAGGTTCACATTAGTTACAGACCACAAACCATTATTGATGATTTTAGGTCCAAAGGCAAGTTTACCGACGTTAGTAGCTGCAAGACTACAACGTTGGGCAATCATATTAGCGGCATATGTTACAACATAGAATATAGACCAACTCTAAGATGGGGTAATGCAGACGCTTTGGTCGAGATTGCCTGTAGACAAAGCACCAGAGCAACATGAGGAAAGTATTCTTTTGATTTCTGCATATAATTTGTACCTATTACAGCTAAGGAAATAGCACAAGGTACAAAGAAAGACCCAGTACTTTCAAAAGTAGTGCAGAGTCTAATAACCGGCAGAGATATTTGTGAAGAAG
Source organism: Macrobrachium nipponense (assembly GCF_015104395.2). NCBI lineage: Eukaryota > Metazoa > Arthropoda > Malacostraca > Decapoda > Palaemonidae > Macrobrachium > Macrobrachium nipponense. The sequence goes on along the minus strand of NC_061103.1, from coordinate 33,680,777 downwards.
ATGCCAATTGTAACCATACAAAGAAATTTGGAATGAATTGAGTGTAGCACAAGAATGTATTTTGAGAGGATCAAGAGTAGTGATTCCAAATGCATTAAGGAATAGAGTTCTATCAGAAATACATGCAGACCACCAAGGTATTGTCAGATCAAAGTCAATTGCTAGAACTTATGTTTGGTGGCCAGGTGTTGATAGGGACATTGAAAATTTGGTTAAGAAGTGTATGAATTGTGCATTACAACAAAATAATCCAAAACTAACACGAATGCACCCATGGGAATTACCCAGATACCCGTGGCAACGTGTACATGTAGATTTTGCAGGTCCATTTTTAGGATACTCATATCTAATATTAGTAGATGCATATAGTAAGTGGCCAGAAGTTATACCAATGCAAACAACTTCATCGGTAGCAACTATAAATCACTCATGCAAATCTTTGCAACGCATGGTTTGCCAGAAAGAATAGTGACAGACAATGGCCCACAGTTTACTTCACAGGAGTTTAAGGAATTTCTGAATGTAAATGGTATACACATACATTATCAGCAACTTATCATCCATCCACGAATGGTGAAGCAGAAAGGTTTGTTCAACTTTCAAACATAATATGAAGTGTAGACAAGCAATTCTGGTAATGTAGCATTCTCACTTGCAAAGTTCCTAGTTATCCTATAAGAACAACCGTGCATAATACTACGGGTGTAACACCCCATCTTATTGTTGATGGGGAGGAGGATCATGAATAAGTTAGGTCTAATGTATCCAAGCTTGCAGAGTCAGTTAGAACAGAAAGGTTATGATCAAGTAAGTAAGCTTCCCAATGTAAGACATTTCGCTCCTTCAGGTTATGTCATGGTAAGGTCATACAATACACCAGAAAAATGGGTACAAGGAGAAATTGTCAGGAAGATAGGTAATTTACATTATGATGTTAATGTCGGTGGAAAGATTGTAAAACGTCATGTTGATCAGTTGCAGTCATTTGGTACAAATAATACAGAAGTACAGTTTCAAATACCTCAGACTTACATAACTCAGATGTGCAAACTGCTCACCAAGATGTTCAAAATCATGCAACAGCTCAGAACACACCTATAGTACTCCTAACAGAATGAGTAGAGGAAAACCTCCTGAAAGATTAGATTTGTAAATGTGAGGAACAGTTGTTTCTTAGTCACAGTAAAGGGGGATGGAGACTGTTATGTATGCAAGACGTTATGTAACGAGCGCGGGAAATCTTAGCTCCGCAGACACGTTCAGTTCAGAGCTATTGCACTATGTTGCATAATGCGTAAATGTTATAAGTATAACCAAGTATTATTATGTTAGTATCGAGTCCTATACAGAGGCTTCGATCTTATTAAAATTCTACCTCATGTATGCAGGATATGATTCCTTATTGTGTATAGAGCGTCGATGCTCATATGTTTGTTATGATATTCTATTATATACGCTTATTGTATTTTGTATATTCAACTACCCCCGCCTTCTTTAATGTAGTTTAAGCCAATAAACACAAGCAGGAAGATATTGCTTTTATTATCGCCCTTCATCCCGGAACCTCGGCGACGAGAAATGGAATATTACATCCAATACTAAAACACCATCTTTCCCTCTACCTACAGGTAAGAGTGAAGAATTGTCGTATGGTCATAACTAACAAAGCAGACCCAAAATAATGACGACAAAACAGTTTTCCTCCTGTTACACCTTTCAAACAGTGTTACAAAGTCAATCGGTTATCTGTAGCCAGTTATCCCTACGCAGAATGTGAAATGTCCCTATGTTTCTAGGGATTTTCAGAAGAATGTCCCTACGTTTTTCTTTGTTTGTTTGTTTGTATGGTGTTTTTACGTTGCATGGAACCAGTGGTTATTCGGCAACGGGACCAACGGCTTTACGTGACTTCTGTGAGGAATTCCTCTCACAACGATTTTATTTTCTAATATTTTTGTGTATTCACTTGTTTCCATGCTATTTTTTTTTATTAAAGTTAATAGTGTCTGGCCCATAAGGAAATTATTTATTGATTTTCACTGCATATTGCCGTCTGTCAGGTAATCGACAGACAGGAATATGTTACTGTATTTGTATTCATGTGAAAACCAAATATATTCGCATGCCCATATATTTTGTAAAGATATGTACGTCTACATTGCATGACATGATAAGGGTGAAAGAACCACATCTATTCGAGAATGACACTCTTAACGTTATTTTATCTGATTTTGCTATGTTCTAGTACGTAGTATCTGGGGTGCGCTTAGCACCGAAAAGATGGTTTTACACAAAGACGAAGTCTTTTTGACATAAACGTCAGTAGACGTTTTAGTAACGAAGTATAATTACTGTTTTAGTTATGATAATTCATTTGTCTTTATATATTTGAAATTGTTCTTGGTGAATGTATTGCGCATATTACGTATGGTAAGAGTTGGTGTCATTGGGTCTTGTTTGTGCCTCTCGCCAGAGAAGCCATTAGGGGAGGTCAAAAGATCACGAGGGGAAGGGAAGGGTAGTAATTCGCCCCTCTGATCGCTCCTTTGCATGCCCCTCTAAGGGTGCGTATGCTTATGTACGTAGTACACTGTATGGGCATGATATCGCCCAAAATTGTATTGACACCACCAATTAATTCACTACATTTAATAAATATGTTGAAGTTGCACACTATTATATTTGGAATTTATTTTTGACAACGAAGTGACAATTATTGTAGAGTTTTTTATGTTCATGAAAACATTGTACGTCAGTTCTACATTCGTGGTAATTGTATAACTTATCTCTTTTTCCCCCAACAAAACCCGAATGCAGGACGGAATGAACAGCTTCTTGGCTCAACTTTTGAGGTGACCTGTTATCTAGTGTTGTGTAGTGATGTGTGTGTGGATTTAGAAAGGGCGATTGCCCTGATTTGTTAAATTTTGTCGTAATTTGTTTCATTTGAGTGCCATTGATTTACAATTCCCCTTGAGTGATTAATTTCATTTGTCACTTATATGTTATTACTCTGATATGTTTAACTTTTAGTTATTAAATTAATTTTAACTTTACATTTATCAAATGTTTCAATATCCCTCGATTTTATTTCATTTTTCTTATGTTTCAGTTTTGTGGATGGTGAATATAAATTGATCTGATAAACCTTTATTGTGTTCATACTTTAAGGTTATGCAAATAACTTAGAAACGAGATAACACAGCGGTCCTCTAAGGTCTGTAAATCAACCCGTGAGTACTCGCAACATTTAGAGAGAGAGAGAGGCGTACCTCTCGTGGTATGTCGTATAACGATTTATGATCTGAGTTCATGTCTACAAGGACTGCTCAGTAAGTGAAAGTACTTAATTGTGGTACTATTCATTAATGATATTGATGTGTTATCCTCGTTAATAATGAATTGGGTTGAGAGATATCTCCCCGTAATTTAGAAACCGCAAAGGGAGTTTTGTGGAGTTGTTACGTAAGGCTTTTAGCGGTTTTTGACCAAGTAACAACGTTAAGCATATAATACAGTCCACTATAAGTCCATCTTTTTCGCCACAACTTCCGAACCACGCCGAGAGTGAACGTCTATTACCAGAAATACACATCTCTCACTCCTCAATGCAATGGCCGAGAATCGAACCCGCGACCACCGAGGTGAGAAGCAAACACCAAACCAACCACGCCACTGAGACGCTACGTTTTTCTATGGCATAATCGACCAAAAACATTAGTAGAAACAATTGAAAAAGTAATGTGTCGAAAAATATATTCTCATACTGACAAAAGAATGGTATTATCTTATTTTCACTTGTACTACATAAACAAATTCACAGAAAAGAAAAATAATGAAATTCCAGATCTGAAATGCTAAGTAAACACATACTGCAAAAGTAAACATGTATACGCTCTCATTTTGAAATGTTAGAAACTTGGTATGAACCACACACACACACACACACACACACACATATGATTGACTAGATGTGAAATTTCTACTTGTCGAAATCCTGTTTTCTTGGAAGAGATTTTTACCTTTCGAAAGTTATCCTCTTTTTGGCTGCTTTTTCTTACGATTACTTGGCTCAGCTTCAGTCATTGTAACATAGGATCTTAACAAAGTTGCTTTAAGAACCGTGTAAGAGGCCGAGTATTAAGCCAACTACACACACAAGAACTTCGACATAAATCACTGATAAGCACACATTTCCATTATAACAGCAAATGAAATCAGCTCAAGTCATCTTTTACTATATCTCGTTCCATACAAGTAATAATGCGACATTGCTTTTTTATGTATGCAATACGCGAGCGTATCAAACTTTTCAGTACACTGACATTAAGCTTTCCTGGTAAAAGAAACGTTCAGGAATAGATCGCTCATTTATGAGCGTAAACGGTAAAAATTGGTATTCCTGTTTGATTCTTGTTCTGTGTAATAATTTCTATTGAAGATTGAAAAACGTCTCTGGTACTATGGCTACGTTACTGGCACAGTAAAGGCCACAAGATATCTTTTAGAGTGGCTATTATTATATATATTACAAAATTGGGAACTTGGCTAATGTCCCTACGTTTTTGCCACAATTTATTTGGGCGTCCATACGCTGCAAATATTTGTCCCAATGTCCTACGCGTAGGGATATGTCCCTACACTTGGCAACACTGCTTTCAAACCTTTTACCCTCAATTTCTGTTTCAGAGCTGAATGACCTCATAGGTCCCAGTGCTTGGCCTTTGGCTTAGATACTATATTAAATCCAATATTAAAACATTTAAATAACGAATTTGAGGTGTATATTAATTTGGAATGATATTCAGTAAGTGTGAACTAAATGGGTGATGATTAACATCTCTAATCCACAGAAAATAGAATGCAGCGCATGAATGAGATTGATTAGAATTAAATCAAGGGACTTGATTAGACAAAGTTAACGCACTGCAGAATTACAGATTAATTAATGATAAATTCGGAGACAAAAAAAAAAAAAATTCCTGATTCTTTCAAAATGAAGTTTATATGGAATGAGTAAAATAGGTGGTTTGCGAGTGCTAAAAAGTACAACACACTGAAATGAAGCAGTTCCTCCCATCATTAAAAGGTATGATTAGTTATATTGCTTCTCAAAAGTGTGTCATCAACTGCCAATTAAGAGAGTGGACGGAGAGGAATCTCCGCGCTATTCTAATTTATACATTAAACCACAATGAGTTCTCTTTGAATTTTACTTATTTCACATTAATCAAGGGCTATTTATACCACGTTGAATAAAACATTTCCACAAGGAAAATTTTTGAAAGTAAATTACAGTAATGCGATGTTCCATTTAAGTATTTTAATAACAAACGTTGCAACAAGGTTCTACTGTTTACCGCCTATTTTTATGTTTTACAGTTTGCACCTTGATGTGTCATTTACATGGCTGACCATATTACAGCTATTGGAAATATATATTAAAATAAAAAGTGTTTACTTCTCTGCTTTTGTTGGCAACATAGCAAACTCGTGAATTTGCTTAATCTACGTATATCCAAAATTTAGGTAGTCTTTCTTTTCGCCGATGAAATCTAGTCTTATGCCGCGTTCTTGTTGTGTTACTGAATGTACAAGACTCATTGTTGATTTATAAAGCGTTTTTGTCTTACAGATAAGCCTGACATGATCCATTTCTTATTATAAGAGCACTATTTATTTTCTTGGGTGCTCTCTCCCACTCGCCCCCTTTTATTTCATTCACAAAAAAAAGCTGGCCAATCTGCAGTATTACCAAACTAAATGGTTTAAAGATCGTCTACTGAGACCAGCAGGGTCCTCTCATTGTTCTGATATTCTGAGGAACCTTTTTATGTGTTTTGTTAGCTGAAAACGTATGAAATATATCGTATTGAATGCTAGTAACTTTTACGATGATTGTCTTCTCTTAGAAAATAAACTCAACACCGGAAGAATTACTCTAACTAATACCCATTTAATCTTGATATTATGGCAATACTGCATTACCATGGCTCTTCTATTTCTCTAGTAAACAAATCATGGCTGTTGACGAAAACGAACGATATATTTAATCTGAATGCTGCTAAGGATCACCTTAAGTTGGTTGGTATGATTGGCATGGAGCTACATGGAATCAGTGTTTTGAGTATTTAATTTTAATCATAAGATCATATACCAGACGCACTAGCCAACTTAAGCTGTAGCTATTTTTCCTGCTGCTTAGCCTAGGCTAGTTATCTTTTGTAGGCATGTCCACTTTTTTGTCATTATAAATGTTTATTTTATTGCCCAAAGAATTTCCCTAAAACTATTATACCCTAACCTATCATCTTTTAACCTAACCTTACTCAGGGCATTGTACCCCCGACCGGGACTGGGTGCCCTCTCGCACTCCCCCCCCCCCCCGTTTCTAGCTAAACTTAGGCTAGCTAACAAGTTTAGTCAATAGTATTTTCTGGCATGTCTGAGGTAGCTTATTAACCCCTCCCCCCTTCTGTAGTTAGCCCGTGAACAATTTTAAGATAATCATCAAAATCACAGTAACCAGTACCTACCTAGTAGGGTAAAAAACCGCGTGGTACAGGGGTGGACCATGTACGATCAATGTGTACAACCCCAAGAAAAGTACATTATAACGCGTCCTGACACTGGAGAAGAGGTCTTTAGCTCCGTTTCTCACCAACAACAAGTCGTGTCTGATGCCCATCTCCGATGTCAGGACGCGTAATAATGTACTTTTTTTGGGGTTGTACACATTGATTGTACATGGTCCATCCCTGTACCATGCAGTTTTTTACCCTATACAATTATGAAAATTGTGTGATAGGTACTACCTACTAGCCTATGGCTTACCCTAGAATAGGCTAGCCTACTAGCTATAGCTAGCCTATTAATGTAACCCTGTAAAACTAACTTTAGATATTAGGTCTTGTAAATGGTCTATATACAGTTAGCCTATACAGAAATTGTAAAACGGGGATTATGGTTTTGGTAAATCTACAGAGCTCCTCAAGGGGGATATCATACCTGTATTAATAGATTTTTTGAGTGAACAATATACCTAGCTAGGAAATGGTATGTTTACTTCAGTACGGGTGAGGTCACATGAAAAATTTACTTAGATAATTTTAGAAATTTACTATTTTATATATATATATATATATAGTACTATATATATATATATATATATATCTATATATATATATATATATATATATATATATATATATATATATATATATATATATTATATATATATGTGTGTGTATAGATATATATATATATGTATATATATATATTCATACCTGAGGGGCTGTACTAAACCATGGCATCCAGCAAAGTGTCTCAGTAGCATTACTGTGATTCTGACAAAGGTTAATCCCTCCACACACTCCTCATATCAGCATGAAACTTGAGTTCTTACTGGGTTACACATATTTGTAAAGTAGGGGGAAAAGCAAAAACAAGAATAAGACATGGATGTAAAGTAACATTACTTAACTTAGGATACCTTGTCCTACTTGAGCTTAAAGATACGGTCTCATCACTTTGTCAGCCAAATGTATTTGACAGAAATTAGTAGTATGTAGTTGTTGGAATCACTACAGAAATGGTCATAGAAACCACATCTTGGCATTTTAGAATGTTGGTTTTGTTATAAAGTATAGAATAATGTGCTTTATGACTGTGAATATATACAGCTCTTTGTAGATTTAGAAGAAAAATTTATAACTTTTTTAACACTTCTCAGCACATGGTAAAATAGTGACTAATTACCTAAACTAGAAAAAATTTCCTTATTCATCAAAACACACAAGAATTAACAATAATTTTGACAACACAGTAAATGAAAAAGAATATAAGTATGACACTGGGCTACTGATGTCATATTTTACACCAGGTAGTAAAGTATGAGCAATTATGAAATATCATAGTAAAAATAAAGATATTGTCAGTAAAAAAAAATTCCCATAGGACTGTCTCAGTCATGACTCTTCCAAAGATTTATATGCCAAAAAACTCAGTAGATTGTATAGCATAGATATCCGGTATAACTATATTATTGAGTTTTCCTTTATTTACTAGTCTGTAATCAAGCAGCTGTATATAATATTAAAAGTAAAATGAAGAGATAATTTTGCTGTCCAGATTGTAAGTTGATGAGTTGAAGTACACTATTCTCGATGTAATGTTATATTCAGACTTTAGCTAGGTATCACCTTCCAAGTGTTATTCTTAATATCCCCAGAAGTGTTTTATTATAAGTACTATTTGTTTTGTTTAATAATTATACTCTAAACCACAATTGGTTTTAAAATCTGCAACTCACTTCTGTTGCTTAGTGGTAATATGTTGAATTCTTTCAGAGGGTGTGTTCCGGAAAAGAGAATTGAAATACAGTGATGGCCATAGCTGGACCTCCGGGACTAGAGTTTGACCACAACTGGCCTGAGTCGGCAGAGTGTCTGACTTTGGATTTTGGCCCTTTTGAAACTGTTCATCGCTGGAAATGCATGCCAGAGTGTGATGAATTTGTTGGTGCCAGGTAATGTCTCTTGGACATTGGTAATAATTTTTTACATATTACGTATATTCATATGTATTGTAGACATTAGTAATAATTTTGTTTTACATTACTTATGTATTTTGTAGATTACAAACCATTAACATATTAAATCCCACCATTTGAGTATGAAGGAATGACTGACAAAACAGTAATTGAGTTCCTGTACTCCTTGGGGTAGAGAGATCTCCTCAAGTAAAGTAAATGCTATATCTATGATTATTTCTGAATATCTCATGTTTGCTGTCATTTTATTCTTGTTTCTTAGTTTTCCAAAGATATTGGTGTTTTTCCTCCAAACCAATTCAGTACCTTTGTACTATGAGATTATTTCTATGATTTCTCCTTGATCATATTTTTTTTGCGGTATGGTGTCCTACGAGGGCCTTGTTTACTTGTGTCAGACTTAACTTTTTTCCCCCCCCTCCTTTTTACCCTCATTTCAGATTCCTGAATGAATAAAAAATAGTATATTTTTAAAATATAGTCCATCATGTGTCTGTTTTTCTGGCTACTGAGGCATGCACATGCCATACCTAATGAGATTCGTACACTTCTTTGTGGGATGCTCATACATAAAAGGTTCTTTATATACTTATAAATATTCAGATTGTTTAAAACAAACAGTAGTATTAAATCTTTAACAGCAACTGTGTGCAAAAGCTTCTCATACTATACTATTTGATACCAATAGGCTCTTAAAGTACGTAAAATAAGTCGCATTAATAAATTAATTAAAAAAAGCTCAATAGTTTTTTTGTAAAAAAAAAAAAAATGGAAGTGCCTAATAGTCAAGAATCTGAATCTTTTTCAGGAGGAGCAAACACACAGTAGTGGCCTTCAAGGATGCTATATATGTCTTTGGAGGGGATAACGGGAAGTGGATGTTAAATGATCTCCTACGCTTTGATGTTAAGGAGAAATCCTGGGGTCGAGCTTTTTCCACTGGCACTCCTCCAGCCCCTCGGTACCACCACTCGGCTGTGGTAAGTTAATTTGAAAAATTTTTCTGTATGTAACTACATCTCTCTCTCTCTCTCTCTCTCTCTCTCTCTCTCTCTCTCTCTCTCTCTCTCTCTCTCTCTCATTAATCGATGTTGTAAGATAACATGTAGTATAATTCCTTAAGGTAGCCAGGGTATTAGGATTTTACAATTTTTTTCAAAGAAAATTAGCTCTATCTTGGTCTATATGTAGATGTTTATTTGTATTTTCTTGATTGGCATGGGTTTGAAGAATACATTTAAAAAGGTATATGTAATTTATGATTGTTACATACTATTAGTATTCCATACACTTTATTGTGTATTATGGTTTTTTTTTGTGATACCTATCATGTTTAATTGTATGCTTATTCAGTAGGAAAACTTGTCAAGACAGTTAGTTATTGATACTCCATTAGTAAATTTCCAAAATAGTAGTCATAGAGGATTAATCATAGGTGGTTTATACTTGGAACCATGTAATTTAACTTTTAATTTTACTTTGTTTATCCCTTCTAGGTTTATGAATCTTCTATGTTCGTATTTGGGGGCTTCACAGGGGACATTCATAGCAACAGCAACTTGAAAAATCAGAATGACCTGTTTGAATATCGTTTCCAAACAGGACAATGGACTGAGTGGAAATTTACAGGAAGGTAGGCTTAATTTGTCTCATTTTCAAGTTATATTGTATGTTGTATTGGGTTGGAGGATCTTGATAAAGTTTTATATATTTTCACACCTGTTTAATTTTGGTAATACATAAGTGCAGATGTGGTTATCCAAATAATTTTTTTGTATTAGATGTAGTACTGTATTACCTTGTTATTCTTTTGGGGGATAACAGGAAGAAAATATTCCCTAGAGATTGTAGGCTATTGTGTATTTTTTTCTGATTGGAATAATAATACTAGTCTGGATTACCAAATCTGTCACTGGCTTTAAATTATCATTCATCTGGTTTCATATTAGGTACCATGTATCCTGGAGTCAAAGGTGCTCTGACCTCGAAGATGTACCACAATTTTTACTAGCAAAATTATAAAAAATAAACAAAAATAAAGGTTGAACCACTTTCATTAGTTGCTGGCATTGTTTTAAATGGTGTACTGCATTCATTTGACTGCCTCGGTGCATTGAAGGATCATGGCTTTGGCTGGCAATATTTATATATTTTTTGCAGAGGTCATATACATGAGTTCTGATTACTGTTTAGCAAAGATAACCTTCTTTTGGGGTTAGGGTAAGCCTATGAAAGATTTAACCTCAGCCTCTAGGAGGCATACTAAATTTCAGAGGTGTATTTTAGGAAAAATATAGTGCCTCTGATACCAGGAAGTACAGAAGGTCCCACTATCACAGACTATTTCTGTTAGTATTCTTAATCTATACAAAATATGCATTCCCTTTTGTTCTGATACGTATACAAACTCTCGGTCCTTTAAGAATAGGAAGGTACTTAGTGGCAGCTGAACCGGTCGTAAGCTTCGAACTAGGGGGTTCAGTAGTTAACTGCTTGTCCGGCAGTTGGCGGTCAGCTCGACTGCGAGGAGAGGAGTTACTTTGCTTTCGGCCGCATTGGTGGATGGACGTGTTGCTCGCCTCTCTGCCCGCTTCAGTCGTATGCTCTGTTTTTTTCACTTTGTGAAGGCTGTTTCTCTTTTTCTTTTACTCGGTGTGATTGTACTAAGCCTGCGTAAGTACGTATCTGTGTTTTGTATTTCATTCTCAGTGAATTTTGCAAGTGATTATGGATTCCCAAGAGCCGGAGAGACCCCCTCGCCCCCCCATCAGCCGCAGATTGTGCCCTGGTGTGGAGGGCCATAAGTGTGGGGCCTCTGTAGAGGTTGATCCTCACGAATTTTGTACTCGGTGTCGAGGGCGTGAATGCTCTCGCACCGAGCCATGTGGTGTATGTGTTATGTGGTCGGAGGAGCAGTGGGAGTGCTATGGGGGGAGGGAGAAGCCGCGTAAGCTGGCCAAGGAGTCATTGGAGTGTTCTCCGGCTACTCCCTTGGTCATGGACACGTCTTCTTCTTTCTTCCCTCCATCTCAGCTCCCTCGTATGGCTCCTTCCCCTTCGTGGGAGGTATCACACTCCTTCTCCTCTCTCGATCAGTCAAGCGTTGAGGGGGTGGGCGAGGTACCCCGACATCCAGTTGTATTCGGGGTCTTCTGTTCGCTCGGGGTGGGATCTGTCCCCCCCCCTGGGCAAAGGGAAACCCTCCCCCCCCCCCCCCCCCCACACTGACTCACCCGACTTTTCCTTCCTCAGATCTGCTTGCCACGGGGGAACGATCTCAGACGGGCCTGGTACTCGCTGGGGCTCCAAGGGACACCGACGGTTCAGTGGCTGCTGAGTTACCTGGCGAGGGGGGCCATGCCGGTAACCCACGGCCCGACCACCACAACAACCACGACGGTTTCCACGCCTGGCTATGCTGCTCCGCCGCACCTGGTGTACACCCAGCACGTAGCCACGGTGACCCCGACAGCTGCTGTGCAGGCGCCGCTGCCGAAGGTGATGATGCCCGCTGTGACGCTGCCACCTGGTTTTGCTGCTCTTGCTTCAGCCCCTGACTTCCGGTGTCCCAAGAGCTCTCCCCTGGACCTGCCTCCTGTGCAGAAGATGCCGCTGGTTCCTGCCCCGCCTCCTGTTCCTGAATATGCTGCCGCTCCAGTGCCGGTACCAGTTCCTGCCGCTGTCGTTCCTGCCCGTGGTGTTGCTGCGCCCACCCCAGGTCCTTCCAGACAGGTGCAGTCGGGCCCTGTTGCTTGGGCAACTGCCCCAGCTCCGTCCTAGATGGAAGACCTGACAGTGGTCCTGAGGAAGGTGACGAAGAAGAAGAAGGGGAGGAAGGTGTCGTCATCATCTTCATCGTCGTCTTCGTCGTCGTCGCCTGCCGCCGCTTCCCCTTCGACTTCTAAGGCCCCACAGCCGAAGAAGAAGAAGGTAGCCTCCTCCCCCCCTAAGAAGGCTCGTCCTGAGACTTCTAAGTGTCCGACCCACTCCAGTGGGACAGTTGCGACTTCCGCTGGTCCTCCTGTTTCTTCGGGAACGGGGCCCGTCTCTCCTTCCGCAAGGAAGAAGAAGACTGGGACCGGAGGAGCGCCGGCTAACAGCGGTACCTCCTTGCCTGGCACCAGAGGTTCTGCCTCGACGCCAGGTACCGTCTTGGCCTCTCGTTCGCGAGAGGTACCAAGTGTACGGTCACCTGCGGGTGACCGTACAGACAAGACCCAGGCAACCGAGTTCGCTCGGTGCCAGGATCCAGGCACGGAGCAGAAGACTGGCAGGGGTCACTCAGGTGACTCCCACCAGAACAGCGATCGCTCTCGTGGCGATACGCTGGTACCCAGGGCTGACGCGATGGTCCCAGACCAGTCGCAGGCTGAGGCGAGGAAGCGGTCCCCTCGGTTGCCTGAACTAGCCTCGTCTGGTCCAAGCCCCATGGTGCGCCGTGAGGACAGGCCTCACTCCCACCGCGACAGCGGACTCTGCAGGTCCCCTGACCACCGCTCCTACCGGGACCGGGCGGAGAGGGGGACCAGCAGTAGCTCTTCTGACGCCCGGGACCGTCGCTGCTGTTCTCGGTCCAGCCACTCTCCCCGGGAGAGCCACTCTACCAGGCACTCTACCAGGCCTGCAGCTCGGTCGCCACCATTGGTTGGCGATCGCCTGCAGCCCCCTCAGCACACCGGTTCTGCCGGTGGGCGCGGGGGGGAGTGTCAGGTCTTCTTCTCGTATCCCTTCAACTTCCTCAGGCTACACCAGGAAGACCAAGGCGATCAGGAGTGATCGCGAGGAGCCCCTCGCGATCCCGCCACGACGCCCTACGAACCTGGCGCAGTCCTAGGACCGACCAGATCGTATGTGCAAGTGGCAGGAGGAGACCATGAGGGGTCTGTTGTGGTTCCTCCTGTGAAGGAGGAGGGTCTCGGGAGGCGTTCTCGCTGGATGGGCTTGACGGTCCATCTCCGCAAGATGCAGTCACTCCTGAGATTCAGAGGTCGTTCACGGGAACCTCGTAGGAGGAGTGCCTCTTCGCACTCCCCCCCCCACCGATGTTGCTGTTCTCAGACGCATCGACCGAGGGATGGGGCACACACTTGGAGGAGTTGCTGACTGCAGGTGTGTGGGACCATCACGACAAGCACCTTCACATCAATGTCCTGGAGCTCAAGGCAGCGTTTCTTGCTCTCCAAGAGTTCCAAGTTCGTCTGGTGGGACACTCGGTGGTGTTGATGAGTAACACCACCACGGTAGTGGCGTACGTCAACAAACAGGGAGGCCTAGTGTCCCTCCTGTTGCACCAGTTGACATTGCAGGTGCACGAGTGGGCCGTGGCACACTCGGTAGAGCTGTCAGCCCGCTACATTCCAGGCAAGAGAAATGTGGTAGCCGACAAGCTCAGCCGTCGGGATCAGGTGATAGGAACCGAGTGGTCCCTCCACCCAGACCTGGCGGAAAGGCTCTTCAACCTGTGGGGGCGTCCAGTCATGAATCTGTTCGCCACCCGGCACAACAGAAAACTCCAGGTTTTCTACTCAGTTGTGCCAGACCCATGGGCAGCTACAGAGGACGCTCTTCAACACCCGTGGGACAACATCTTCGTATACACCTTTCCCCCGTTCTGTCTGATTCGCAAAGTGATCAGCAGGGCGCTGATCATCGCGAATCTTCAGATGATCCTGGAGGCACCCGGTACCCGGACCTGCTGGCTCTGCTCGCCGAAGCACTGAGATTCCCCCCTGGCACCTCCTGTGCCAGCCACACATAGAACGGTACCACCGGTCCGTCGAGTCCCTGTGTCTTCACGGCTGGCTGTTATCCACCATCTCTTGCGAGCGAGAGGCTTTTCTCGCAGCGCAGCAACAGAGATGGCTGGGTACCTCAGACAGTCCTCTGCAGCTGTCTACCAGGGGAAGTGGTCCGTCTTCTGTGGTTGGTGTCGTGGACAGGGCCTCTCTCCTCTCAGAGCCACTCTTCAGCAGGTAGCGGATTTCCTCGTCTTCCTTCGCCGAGAGAAGCTCCTCTCTGTCTCTGCAGTTAAAGGATACAGAGCAGCCCTGACCCTAGTCCTTAAACTGCGAGGTGTGGATATCTCCTCCTCTTTCGAGATCTCCCTCCTGATGAAGAGCTTGGAGAGGTCTTGCCCACCCAGGGAACTCAGGCCCCAGGGGTGGGATGTGACTCTCGTCCTTAGGAGTTTGACTCGCAGACCCTTCAAGCCACTCCGAGAGTCGTCAGACAGGGATCTGACCCTCAAGACCCTCTTCCTGTTGGCCCTGGCATCAGCGAAGTGAGTAGGCGAACTTCATGGTCTTTCCTTCGACATCAAGCATTCCAGGGGATGGGGGTCTGTGATGCTCGATTTCGTCTTGAACTTCATAGCGAAGACTCAGAATCCTTTGGTCCCTGACGACCGGTTCGAGTCTTTCACGATCCCCTCCCTGAAGGAATTCACCGACAATGATGCGGATGAGATGCTGCTTTGTCCTGTGAGGGCGCTACGGCGCTATCTGAAGAGAACTTGGCACCTCAGGCCTAAGTGTCGACGCCTCTTCATTAGCACTGGGGTTACCAAGAAAGAAGTTTCCAAGAACACTTTCTTTCTGGCTGTGTGAGGTGATCAGGAGGGCGTATGACACGGATGGTAGTGACAACACCCGTACCCTTTGTCCGAGAGCCCACGAAGTCAGAGGTATTGGTCGAACCCTTGCGTTCCACAAGAACTTCTCCCTGGCGCAGGTTCTGAAGGCAGGGGTTTGGGCCAACCAGACCACCTTCACTTTATTCTACCTTCGGAATATTACCCACAGGGCCTTGGACACTTTTTCCTTGGGACCCGTGGTGGCTGCTCAACAAGTTGTGTAGTCTACCCAGCACCTGAGCGGACAGAACTGCATCGGATCCTTGTGTGACTGCATGAATGGATGAGTGAAAGAGAGTGTGACTGGCTTCTCTTCCTCCTCTACCTGTGGGCAGAGGGCCGCGGTCGTCACTACACTGAACAGGAGGCCGATGCAGGTAAGCTACTCAACTGAACTCCATCCTATCCCTTTCAGTAGTGATAGGAGTATTTATCCGCCACTCCCCAACAAGGGTGGGGGGGGAGTGGAAGCCAACAAGAGACAAACCCATGACTTCGTTTTGGCTCTTGAAGTAGGAACTAGTTCCTGCCTTTTGCTATTTATAAGAGGTATGCTGGCCTCCATCTTATAAATTTGGTCCAGAAGTCTGACCACTGATCCTGCGGTGCACACCCCGATCAGCTGGGCAGAGGCTAGGATCCCTCCCTCTGCTCTTACGACCAGGGAGGGAACCAAGGTAGGACGAACACCAGTCTGTTCATAAGGCTCAGATTCCACCCACCAATAAGTGAGTCTTCCTATTGTTAAAGGACCGAGGGTTTGTATAGGTATCGGAACAAATAACAATTTGTCGAAAATTGTATTTTTCCTAACTATACAAACCTGAGGTCCTTTACACAATGTCCCACCTCATGCCACCTCTCACTCTGCATATCCTGGCCCTAAAGCAAAGTGACTCCTCTCGTCGCAGTCGAGCTGACCGCCAACTGCCGGACAAGTAGTTAACTACCGAACCCCCTTGTTCGAAGCTTACGACCAGTTCAGCTGCCGCTAAGTACCGTCATATTGTTAAAGGACCTCAGGTTTGTATAGTTAGGAAAAATACAATTTTCGACAAATTGTTATTTTTGTCATAGTAACATTTGATCACCAGAATGACTAATGTATGTCTGGTGTGCAAATTGAGTATTTTTAGTTGTCAAGGCAATTTCAATAAATTTACCAAACATTTATCTAGCAAAGAGAGATGTATATCTTAGTTTTACCAGACCACTGCGCTGATTAACAGCTTTCCTATGGCTGTCCTGAAGGATTAGATATTTTTATTTGGCTAGAAACCCATTGGTTACCTAGCAACGGGACCTACAGCTTATTGTGGTATCCGAACCACATTAAATCGAAATGAATTTCTATCACCAGAAATAAATTCCTCTAGTTCCGCGCTAGCCGAGCAGAGAATCGAACTTTGGACTACTAGATTGGTAGGCGAGCGCGAAATTCACTCGTCCGACGAGGATTATTAGCAAAGAGAGAATTTTACAAATTTATCAAAGGAAGAATTGCACATTTATACTACTTGATTGAGCTGGTAGCCTCATTCTTTATTATGTCACTTGTGTGAGAGTTTCTCTTCTCAGAGCAGTGCTGGTGTAAGGAATTTTTCTCTGATAATTTGTGATCTGTTGCTGAATTGTTGTTTTGTTCATGAAACTTACCTGTCAGATATATATATAGCTGTATTTTCTGACGTCCGACAGAATTTCAAAACTCGCGGCACACCTAGTGGGCGGCCAGGTGGTAGTACCCATTCCCGCCGCTGGGAGGCGGATATCAGGAACCATTCCCATTTTCTATTCATATTTTTTCTGTCACCGGTGCTGGAAACAACTGTTTGCAGTACCTCCGTCTAGGATTTTTGATTTATCTCGCTTTAAATTATCTGGATTGACTTTTGGTATCGACTTCTGGATTGTTGGATTGGCACGCGTAATAGTGGATTGGTTGTTGATTTTGGATTGGCTTTTCTGTGTACATGATGTCGGGATCAAGTACAGGGAGTTTCAGAGTGTGTGTGAGGAGTGAATGTAAGGTGAGGCTTCTTAAACCTTCAGTTGATCCTCACACAGTTTGTATGGAATGCAGGGGGCATGTTTGCTTGGTTGATGATCGGTGCAATGAATGCAAGGATTTGTCAGATGATAAATGGAAGATGTATGAGACCTATTGACGTAAATTGGAGCGCGATAGAGTCAGGAGGTCTTCCTCCAAGAGCAGTTCTACAAAAGGTAAGGAATGTAATATTTCTCCTCCTCTAACACCGGTAGATTTTGTTCAACCTAATCCTGTTTTGTTGCCTTCGGGCCCTATTGCTGTGTCTGGAGAAGGTAACGCCCTTTCTCTGATTCTCGAGTCTATTCGCGCTCTTGAATCGAAAGTGTTGGCCTTAGAAACTGGCCCTGTGAAAGTTTGTGATAGTGCCCCTAGTGTTGTGGAGGGGGCGTCAGATCGGCCCCATAATGCCTCTAGGCCTAGACCTCTATCGGACTCCCAGGACTTAGGGAGTGGGTATGCCAAAAGCCGCAAGAGGGTTACGGGGGCTCCCCACCGATCTGGCGTCCCTTCGGCAGGCCTTGTTGCTAAGTCCCAGGCTGCCAAGGAGCGCGCACGAGCGTGCATCCTGAAGGATTGCTTTTCGTCCTCCGAAGCGTCCTCCCCGCGCAAGGGGTGGAGCGCTCGGAGAGACTCGCGTCCGTTTGAAAAGGACTTTTTCGTTTTGAGGACGCTTCACGTCCTATGTCACCACTTTCGTCAGAGGACGCGTTATGACGCTTTTCCTCCTCAGAAGAGAGGTAGAGTCTCAACCGACGAGGACGTTGGGTTGCGCGCACAGGCGTGTTCACCTGAGATGCAGGTAGCTGTACCTGCGAGAAGGAAGGAGGCGTCCCCTCGCCTTCTCGCAGGGTCAGTCCTGCCCCTTCTTCTGCTTCTTCGTCACCTACGAAGAATATCCTTGTGTCCCTTCAGGACCAGATTTCGTCTCTCATGGCTCAAAGGACTCGCCCAGCAGCAGTCGAGCCTAAGCGGAGAAAGGACGTTAGGCTGCCCGTCAAGAGGACGAAGCAGTCTCATTCTCTCTCGTCTCGTTCGTCTCTCTCTCCGCCTCCGGATCGTCACCATTCGGCTTTCTCCTCGAGTAGATCTTTCGCACACGCTTTGGAGGACGCTCGGCAGGACGCTCGCCGTTCGAAGCAGGACGCTTTGCGCTCTCGGCAGGGCGCTTTTGAGGACGCTCGGCAGGACGCTCGCCGTTCGAAGCAGGACGCTTTGCGCTCTTGGCAGGACGCTTTTGAGGACGCTCGGCAGGACGCTCGCTGTTCGAAGCAGGACGCTTTTCGGACGAGGCAGGACGCTTTTGAGGACGCTCAGCAGGACGCTTGCTTGGCTAAGCAGGACGCTTTTGGCGCCTCTCGTCAGGAAGCTCGCGCTTCCTCTCGTAGGGACGTGTCTGGTAAGACAGTTCCCGTTGCTTCAAAGGACGCGCTACGTTCACAGGATGTCCGTCCTTCAAAGGATCGTCGTAAGGGCGAGTCCGTACCTGAAGCGGTGACTTCCAATCAGCGGAAGTCTTTGTTCAGGCCTAAGCCTGCTGGACGTACGCCCTCTCCAGATGGACGTTCTCCAGTTCCTCTTAGAGAGGAAGGGGAACTTAGTAGTCCAGGGAGTTCAGTCGAAGAAGAACCTCCTGTAGCTTCGGCTGTCTCAGACTATAAGGTTCTTGTGCGGCTGTTACGTTCGTCCTTCGGGGATAAGTTTCAGCCGGCAGCCCCTAGGTCTCCTCCCTCTCAACTTTCGTCTTCTAAGTCAGTCAAGACTCCTGAGTTCGTCGAAATGAAGACGTCGCTTTCGACCAAGAGGGCTTTCAAGAAGCTACAAGATTTTATGTCTCGAAGGAAGGACCAGGGCAAGACCACTTTCGCCCTTCCTCCCTCTAGACTCTCCGGGAAAGGAGGAATTTGGTATGAAACCAAGGAGGACGTGGGGGTAAAGGTTCCTTCGTCCGCTCTTGGGGACTTCTCCAGTTTAGTGGACGCTCAGAGGAGGTCCCTCTTATCTTCTGCAAAGGTGTCCTGGACTCCTGTGGAGACGGACCACCACTTGAAGGGGCTGCTGCGCACTTTGAGTGTCTTTAATTTTCTTAGACTGGTGCTTGGGAGTTTTGACCTTCAGTCTAAGAAGCCCTGATTCTCTCTCTCAGTCTGGGGGAGCTGTCCAGCGTGTTGTCATGTATGGACAAGGCCGTCAGGGATGGTTCGGAAGAGCTGGTTTCTCATTTTGGAACGGCTTTCCTGAAGAAAAGAGCTCTTTTATGTAATTTTACCGCGAAGTCGGTTTCTCCCGCTCAGAAAGCGGAATTGCTCTTTGCACCTCTTTCGGACCATCTCTTCCCCCCAGGCTATGGTAAAGATCTTGCAACGAGTTTGCAGGAGAAGGCGACCCAGGACCTCTTGGCACAGTCTTCAAGACGCCCAGCAGTTCCTTCCACATCTTCATTTCGTTAAACCCCGAAGAAGTCAAACCCTTTCGCGGGGCACCCCCCTGGAGAGCAGCTCCTCGAGGGAGAGGTTTTTCGAGAGGAAGAGCTTCATTTAAACCAAAATCCACCAAATGAAGATCTTGTCCTTCAGACGCCAGTCGGGGCCAGACTGAAGTTCTTTGCAGAGGCATGGAGGCAGAGAGGGGCGGACCCTTGGACTCTCAAGATCGTAGAGCAGGGGTACAAGATCCCCTTTTTACATCCTCCTCCTTTAACATCAACTCCCAGAGACCTCTCTCCGTCTTATCAGGGAGAGAAGAAAAGTATCCTTTTCGATCTTTTAGACCAGATGGTCGAAATAAGAGCGGTGGAGCAAGTCTTGGACCTGGGGTCACCGGGCTTCTACAACAGGATTTTCCTGGTGCCGAAGCAGTCGTCGGGTTGGCGCCCAGTCCTGGATGTGAGCAGGCTCAATCTTTTTGTGGAGAAGAACAAGTTCAAAATGGAGACACCTCAGTCGGTGCTTGGAGCCTTGAGACCTGGCGACTGGATGGTGTCTCTGGACCTGCAGGACGCGTACTTTCACGTCCCCGTCCACCCTCTTTCAAGGAAGTACCTGAGATTCGTCTTAGACAACAGGGTTTGGCAATTCAGAGCCCTTTGTTTCGGTCTCAGCTCGGCCCCGATGGTTTTTACAGTTATAATGAAGAATGTAGCGAAGTGGCTCCATTCTTCAGGGATCAGGATATCCCTCTACCTCGACGATTGGCTGATCAGAGCGTCGTCGAGACGAAAATGTCTGAAGGACCTTCAGTCGACGTTAGCCCTAGCAAAGTCCCTGGGTCTTTTGGTCAACGCCGAAAAGTCGCATCTGACCCCGACACAGTCCATCGTGTATCTGGGGATTCAGATGGATTCAGTGGCTTTTCGGGCGTTTCCATCCCAGGAACGTCAGCGGCTGGGTTTAGAGAAAGTCGCAGCCTTCCTAGGGAGAGAAGCTTGTTCGGCGAGGGAGTGGATGAGTCTGCTGGGCACCATTTCCTCGCTGGAAAAGTTTGTCTCGCTGGGAAGACTGCACCTCAGGCCTCTTCAACTTTTCCTTGCGGAAGAATGGAAGTCGAAGGAGGACCTGAATGCGATCCTAAGGATCTCAAACAAAGTGAAAGACCACTTATGATGGTGGCTTGACCCTCAGAAGTTGCGAGAGGGCTTCTCCCTAAATCTTCTGAACCCCGACCTAGTGTTGTTCTCAGACGCTACCATTTCCAGTTGGGGAGCAACACTAGGGGGGGAGGAAGTGTCAGGCTCCTGGAGAGGGGAACAGGTAGCCTGGCCATCAATGTAAAGAACTGGCAGCGCTATTCCTGTCGCTGCAGTTCTTCGAAGACAAACTGTCAGGCAAGGTCATTCAAGTCAACTCAGACAGTACCACAGCCCTTGCATATCTAAAGAATCAGGGAGGAACTCACTCCAGATCCCTTTTTCTCCTTGCGAGGGAAGTTCTGCTATGGGCAGACGCAAGGCACATCAAGATCCTGATGAGATTCGTGGCAGGGGTACAGAATGTCAGGGCGGACCTTCTCAGTCATCGAAATCAGATTCTGCCAACAGAGTGGACCTTGCACCAGGAAGTCTGTCAGCAATTATGGAGATTGTGGGGACGTCCTCTAGTCGACCTGTTCGCTACGTCGAGGACGAAGAGGCTGGTTCCTCTTGTATTGCTCCCCGGTTCTGGATCCAGGGGCAGTTGCGGTGGACGCGTTGCTCTGGAGCTGGACAGACCTAGATCTTTACGCCTTTCCCCCATTTCAGATCATGGGGGAGGTCATGAGGAAGTTCGCAGCTTCAGAAGGGACAAGGTTGACTCTGATTGCCCCGATGTGGCCAGCAAGAGAGTGGTTCACAGAGGTCATGACTTTCCTTGTGGACTTCCCAAGAACGTTGCCCTAGAGGAGAGATCTACTCAGACAGCCTCAACTTCAAAAGGTATCACAAAACCTCTCTGCTCTGGCTCTGACTGCGTTCAGACTATCGAAAAGTTGGCAGAGCGAGAGGCTTTTCAAAGGCAGCTGCGAGAGCAATCGCTAATGCTCGAAAGAGCCTCTTCAAGAGCTGTCAACCAGTCTAAGTGGGCCTCCTTCAGGGCATGGTGCAAAAGGAAGGAATTTCCTCTTCCACGACCTCTGTGAACCAGATAGCAGATTTCTTGCTCTATTTAAGAAATGTTGCAGAAAACAATTGGCAGTTCCTACAATTAAAGGTTATAGGAGTATGTGTCTGCCGTTTTTCGCCACAGAGGACTGGACCTCTCCGACAATAAGGATCTACACGATCTCTTAAGGTCGTTTCGAAACCTCCAAGATTCCACAGGCAAGACCACCCTCTCATGGAATCTCGATGTGGTTCTGAAACATCTAATGCTAAGTCCCTTTGAGCCTCTCCACGAAGCTTCTCTACGGGACTTGACGAGGAAGCGCTTTTCCTAGCTTCTCTGGCGACGGCGAAGAGAGTTGTGAAATCCAAGCGTTCAGTAGCCTAGTGGGCTTCAAGGGGGACAACGCTGTCTGCTCGTTGAGCCCGTCTTTTCTTGGCAAAAAACGAGAACCCGTCTAATCCTGGCCGAGGAGCTTTGAAATCAAAGAGTATGTCGGGTCTCTGTGGGTCAAAACCAGAGAGAGCCCTGTGCCCTGTCAGGGCTCTCAAGTTCTATGTTAATAGAACTAAAGAGATAAGAGGTCCCTCAGGTAATCTCTGGTGCTCGGTGAAGAGACCAGTTGTTCCGACACGGCATACAAACCTTCGGTCCTTTTACAATAGGAAGGTACTAGCGGCAGCTGGATAGGTCGTAAGCTTTCGAACAAGGGGTTCGGTAGTTAACTGCTTGTCCGACAGGCGCGCGCGCGCGACTGGAGGTAAACAAATCACTTTTGCTTTCGGCCTCACAGCGAGTGGACGTGTGTGTTCGACGCTCTCTGCCCGCTTCTCGTCGTTTGCTTCTTAAGTATTTGGTGTTGTGTATGAAAGAGTTCATTGTAAGTACAATCATTCTCTCTTTTCATATTAATTCAACTAAATTTGATAATGATGGAATCTCCTCGCCTCGCTACCCCACGGAGACTATGCCCGGGTACCGAAGGGTCGACGTAAATGCGGGAAGTTCCGCTCTTTCCCGGAGATAGACCCTCATATTTGTGTGCTCGGTGTCGGGGCGCGAATGCACCCGAGCCGAGCCTTGTGATGTTTTTGTAATGATTGGTTACGGAGGCGCAGTGGACTTTGTATGGGGAGGGCAGGAAGAAGCGAAGGCCTGCAAAGGAGTCGTCGGTAAAGCTCTCCCGCGACTCCTTTGGTGACGGACACTTCGTCTTCTTTCCTGCCGCCCGCTACAACTTCCATGTCTCGCGCCTTCCCCTTCGGGGGGGGTGGGGGGTGTCTAGGTCCTTCTCTTCTCCTGACTTGTCGAGTGTGGAGGAGGGCGCTAGATACCCTGACGTCCAGTTGTACTCTGGGTCCTCTATCCGTTCGTCTTCGCGCGAGCGGGTAGAGGATCCCCCTAATCACCCGACTTTTGCCTCCTCAGGTGCGGTTGCCGCGAAGGATGACCTCGGACAGGTGTGGGCATCGTTGGGGTTGCAGGGCGTGCCGAGTGTCCAGGGCTGCTCTACCATCTCGCTGGCGCTGTGGCGGTCACCCATGCAACGGTCACGACCACCACCACGACCCTTACAACACCCGGCTACGCTTCACCTCCTCACCTGGTGTACACCCAGCACGCGGTCTCTGTGACACCCACTACATCGGTGCAGGGGCCAGTCGCCGTAACTCGGGGGAGTGTGATGCCGCCACCTGGTTGCCGTGCTGCCGCGACCGGACTTCGTGTGCCCGAAGACTCGCCCCTGGACCTCCCACCGGTACCTAGGATGTCTGTGCCGCTGGTCCGCCCCATCTGGACCGCCTACACAGTCTGCCGTACCTGCCGTGACCACTGCTGCCGTTCCTGTACCTGCTCCTGCTGTCTCTTCTGCCGTTCCTGTGATGCCTGCACCTGCTGATGTTGTTCCTGTTCCTGGCGCCGCTGCTCCCGATGCTGATCTGTTCGACAGGTGCGTCCGGGCCCTGTTGCTTCGGCAACAGCAGCCCCGCTCCGTCCTGGATGACAGATCTGACGTCGTCCTGAGAAGGTTGACGAAGAAGAGAAGAAGAGGAGGAAGGTGTCGTCGTCGTCATCGTCGTATTCTTCGTCGGTCGTCGTCTGCCGCCTCTTCCCCTTCGTCTTCTAAGGCTCCCCCGCCGAAGAAGAAGAAGGTCGCCTCCCCCCCCCCTAAGAAGTCTCCTTCGGGAAACTTCTAAGGGCCCGTCTCGCTCTGGTGAGACGGGGGGTTCTTCCGCTGGTCACCCTGCTCCTTCGGGGGCAGGACCCGTCTCTTCTTCCGCAAGGAAGAAGACTACGGGGGACCAGAGGAGTGCCGGCTAACACGGCACTTCCTCACCTGCTGTCAGTGGTTCGGCCACAGCAGCAGGGTCCGTCTCGGCCGCTCGTTCGCGAGAGGTACTGGAGTGTACGGTCGCCTACCAGCGACCGTGCAGCCAGGAACCAGACCTCTGAGTCCCGCTCAGCGTCAGGTTCACGGCACGGAGCGGAAGATGGTGACAGCCGCTCACGCGACTCTCACCAGACCAGCTCTCGCTCGCGGCGAGCAGCTGGCTACCCGGGCGGACGTGACGGTCCATGATCCGGCCACGGGATGAGGCTGGGAAGAGGTCCCCCGTACGCCGGCACCAGCCACGGCTGGTACCAGCGAACTGACGCACCGTGAGGATACGCACCGATCTCACCGTGACAGTGGAGCTCGCCGGTCGCCTGACCGTCACTCTCACAGAGAGCGATCGGGTACGGCGACCAGCACCAGCTCCTCTGACACACGAGACCGGGGCCGCTGTTCTCGGTCCAGCCGTTCCTCCACAGCGAGGACGGCTCGACTAGGTCTGCAGCTCGATCGCCACCGCGGGTTGGCGATCGCCTGCAGTCTTCCAAGCCCGCTGGTTCTTGCCAGCGAGCGAGGAGGGAGCAGTCAGGTCTTCCTCTCCCATACCTTCAACCTCTCGGTTACACCGGGAGGGGCGAGGTATTGAGGAGTGATGGCGTGAGGGGGGTGCGCCCGTCAGGATCCCACCACGTCGTCGTACGTACCAGGCTCGGTTCTCGGACCAGCCAGGTCGTACGCACAGGTGGTTGGAGGAGACCGAGAGGGGTCTGTCGCTGCTCCTCTCCTTGAGGGAGGAGGGTCTCGGGAGGTGCTCCTGTTTGAGGGACTGGACGGTCCGACTCCGCAGGACGCAGTCACTCCTGAGATCCAGAGGAACTTTGCCGAGGTTATTGCGCTGATTCGTCAGCACAACGACCTCGCGGAAGGATCGCCGCTCCCACCATCCGAGCCCACGTCCCGGCTCGAGTCGTTCTGGGGCCCGAAGAGGGAACCCAGACCGACGGTGGGTTTGCCGCGTTCTGAGCTTGCGGACTCAGTACTGGACCAGGTTGAATCGCTTGTCTCCGGACAAGACGGTTCTCTCAAGTCTGGCAGGTCAAGCAAGCTGCTTCCACCTCCTCTGCTGCGACAGCGGCGTTTTTTTTTACGTGCCATCTGAAGACCCTATGCCGCCCAACAGGTGAACCCGGAGTTAGCCAGGCTAACTCCGGGTGTGTCTCTGCAGCAGACTCCTGTCCGAGAACCTGTGGTTCTCGCAGCAAGAGGCACTCGGCCTGGAATCTACCGCCATGGCAGCTTTCCAGGCCGTCTCCTGGCTAGATCTGTGGTCCCTCACAGTATCTAAGGTCGCAGCCAACTCCGGGGAATTTCTCCCGAAGATTGACTCGGCCTTCAGGAGACTTTGCCAGTCTGGGGGAAGAGCCATCTCCTTCCTTGCCCACCTAGACGGTTGAACCTGTGGGCCAACCTGGTTCTCCGACGCAAGGGACGCTGTCCTTACTCGGGTTTCCAGGGCGGCTGGGCGTGAAGCGGCGTTGGGACTTCGCAACGGACCTTTACGGAGTTCCACGTCTCTCTTCCCAGGAGAGATGGTGGACGCTGCGGTGGACAGACGGCGCACTGACGACAGTGACCGGCTGGTTCACCAGGCGGTCTCGAAGGCTTCTGGGCAGCCTCGGACTGCGGCCAAGTCTAAGAGCTCGGCTAGCGCTTCCTCGGTGGCTAAGACGGTAGCTGCGTCGAAGCCCCGGGGAATGACTCTGTCTTCTTCGACTTCTGGCAAGGGGAGCCTATAACCAGCCCTCCTCCCAGCCCTCCTCCTCCCGTGGAGGCTCTGGGAAGAAGTCGAAGAAAGGGGGGAAACGCTAGGGACGGCGTTCCCCCTCACCTGCTGCGGAAGTGTGCCTGGCCAGCCATTGGGCAACTTGGCAGCGCTACGGCGCCGAGACCTGGATTGTAGATGTCCTTCGGGAGGGATATCTATTACCCCTTCGAATCTCGGCCACCCCTCACCTCCAACCCGGTCCAACAGCAGTCGTACGTTCCAGGGTCATCGAAGGACGTAGCACTGAGACAGGAGATCAAGACCATGCTGAGCAAGAGAGCTGTAGAAATCGTCACGGATTCAGTCACCGGGCTTTTACAGTCGACTCTTCCTGGTGGAAAAAGTCTACGGGGGGGGAGGCTGGCGCCCGGTGATAGATCTCTCTCCCCTGAAACCGGTTTGTTCGCCAGACCCGGTTCACGATGGAGACGGCACGCTCAGTGCTCGACTCCATCAGGGAGAACGATTTCATGCTTTCAGTGGACTTGAAGGATGCGGTATTTCCAAATACCCATTCATCAGTCCTCCAGAAAGTACCTCCGCTTCATCCTCGACGGGACGGTGTACCAGTTCAGGGCACTTTGCTTCGGTCTCATCAACCGCCCACAGGTGTTCACGCGAGTTGTTCACTCTGGTGTCTGCTTGGGCCCATTCGCACGGGATACGTCTGATGAGGTATCTCGACGATTGGTTAGTCCTGGCGAGCTCCCGCTCGCAGTTGCTACAGGACAGGGATCGACTGCTCGAGGTCTGTCGCGATCTGGGGATCGTTGTGAAACTTCGAAAAGTCCGATCTCGAGCCCAAGCAGAGGATGAAGTACCTGGGTATGCTGATCGACACGGTAGCAGGGCGAGTCTTCCCCGCAGACTCGCGGATCAGCAGATTCAGGGAGGCAGCCAACCAGTTCCTGTCTCGGCAGGAACAGGCAGCTCAGCGATGGCAAGTCGTGATCGGACACCTGTCGTCACTCGAGAAGTTAGTCCCTCACGGGCGTCTTCACCTGCGGTCTCTTCAGTGGAGACTAAAGGAGAGTTGGTCACAGGCGACGGATCCCCAAGCTTTCCAGTGTCACTGACACAGGAGGTGAGGCAGGACCTAGCCTGGTGGCTGGACGACAGGAACCTCTTAAGAGGCGTGCCCCGCCTGCGCACTCCCCCCCCGGACATGCAGCTGTTCTCAGACGCATCGACCGAGGGATGGGGCGCACACCTCGAGGAGTTGCTGACTTCAGGAGTGTGGGACGAGAACGACAAGCACCTTCACATCAATGTACTGGAACTCAAGGCAGCGTTCCTCGCTCTCCAAGAGTTTCAGGACCGCTTGATGGGACACTCAGTGGTGTTGATGTGCGACAACACCACGGTGGTGGCTTACGTCAAACAAACAGGGGGGACTAGTGTCTCTCCCGTTGTACCAGTTGACTCGGCAGGTGCACGAGTGGGCCGAGGCACACTCAATAGAGCTGTCGGCACGCTACATTCCAGGGAAGAGGAATGTAGTAGCAGACACGCTCAGCCGTCGGGATCAGGTGATAGGAACCAGAATGGTCTCTACACCAGGACGTGGCGGAAAGGCTCTTCGACCTGTCGGGGCGACCAGTCGTGGATCTGTTCGCCACCCGGCACAACAGGAAGCTCCATGTGTTCTTCTCGGCCGTGCCGGACCCACATGGGCAGCTGCAGAGGACGCTCTTCAACACCCGTGGGACAACCTCTTCGCCTATGCCTTTTCCCCCGTTCAGCCTGATTCGCAAGGTGATCAGTCGAGCACTGGTCACCCCGAATCTCAGGATGATCCTGGTGGCTCCCAAATGGCCACAGGCCATTTGGTATCCGGACCTGCTGGCTCTTCTCGCAGGAGAACCGAGAGAGATTCCCCCTTGGCACAACCTTCTCGCCCAGCCACACGTCGAGCGGTACCACCGAGCAGTCCAGTCTCTACGTCTTCACGGCTGGCTGTTATCCACCATCTCTTGCGAACGAGAGGCTTTTCTCGTAGCGCAGCAACAGAGATGGCTGGAAACGTCCGTCAGTCCTCTGCAGCTGTGTACCAGGGGAAGTGGGCCGTCTTCTGTGGTTGGTGTCGTAGACGGGGTCTATCTCCTCTCAGAGCCACTCTTCAGCAGGTAGCGGATTTCCTCGTTTTTCTTTCGCCGAGAGAAGCTCCTCTCAGTCCCCACAGTCAAAGGATACAGAGCCGCCTTGGCGCTCGTCCTGAAACTGAGGGGATTGGACATCTCGAACTCGTTCGAGATCTCCTTGCTTATGAGGAGCTTCGAAAGGTCTTGCCCACCCAGGGAACTCAGGCCCCCTGCGTGGGATGTGACTCTCGTCCTTAGGAGTCTGACTCGAACGCCGTTCGAGCCACTCCGAGAGTCGTCAGACAGGGATCTGACCCTCAAGACCCTCTTCTTGCTGGCCCTGGCATCGGCGAAGAGAGTAGGGGAACTTCATGGTCTTTCCTATGATGTACGACTACTCCAGGGGATGGGGATCTGTGACGCTCGATTCGTCCCGAACTTCGTTGCGAAGACTCAGAAACCGTCGATCCCTGACGACAGGTTCGAGTCATTCACGATTCCCTCCCTATTGGACTTCACCGATAATGATGCGGATGAGATGCTGCTTTGTCCTGTGAGGGCGCTACGGCGCTATCTGAAGAGAACTCGACACCTCAGGCCTGAGTGTCGACGCCTCTTCGTTAGCACCGGGGTGCACCAAGAAAGAAGTATCCAAGAACACTCTTTCATTCTGGCTGCGTGAGGTCATCAGGAGGGCGTATGAGGCTGATGGTAGTGACGACATCCGTACGTCCCGTCCGAGAGCTCACGAAGTCAGAAGTATTGGCCCCTCGTTG
Organism: Macrobrachium nipponense; assembly: GCF_015104395.2. Classification (NCBI taxonomy): domain Eukaryota; kingdom Metazoa; phylum Arthropoda; class Malacostraca; order Decapoda; family Palaemonidae; genus Macrobrachium; species Macrobrachium nipponense. Next base: position 33,651,951 of record NC_061103.1, on the reverse strand, counting down.
GCGTTTCGTAAGAACTTCTCCGTGGCGCAGGTCCTGAAGGCAGGGGTCTGGTCTAACCAGACTACCTTTACGTCCTTCTACCTTCGGGATATTGCCCACAGGTCCTTGGATACCTTTTCCTTGGGGGGACCCGTGGTGGCTGCTCAACAAGTTGTGTAGCTAACCCAGACCCTCGCAGGCTGAACAGCATCGAGTCCTGGTGTGACTGTGTGGATGGATGTGTGAGTGAGTGAGTGACTGGCTCTCTTCCCATCTTTTCCTCCTCCTCTACCTGTGGGCAGAGGGCCCCACGGTCGTCACTACGCTGGATGAGAACGAGATGCAGGTGAGCTATATGACAGAGCCCCATCCTATCCCCTTCACTAGGGATAGGAGCAGAATATCCACCACTTCCTTCTACAAGAGGGGGAAGTGGATGCCTACAAGAGTCAAACCCATGACTTTATATTTGCTCCTGTACAGGAACAAGTTCTTACATTGCTGTACGAAGAGATACGCATGCCTCTCTCTTAGTACTCGGTCCAGAGGTCTGACCATTGATCCTGCGGTGCACACCCGATCAATCGGACAGAGGCTTGGATCCCTCCTCGCTCTTACGACCAGGGAGGCTTCCAAGGTTGGGCGAACACCAGTCTGTTCACAAAAGACTCAGATTTCCTCCCACCCAAGTAAGTGAGTCCTTCCTATTGTAAAAGGACCGAAGGTTTGTATGCCGTGTCGGAACAAATGACAATTTGTCTAAAATTGCATTTTTCCTAACTATACAAACCTGAGGTCCTTTTACACATAGCCCCACCTCATGCCACCCCTCACTCTGCAGTTTTTGCTTGGGCCAAAAGCAAAAAGTGATTTGTTTACCTCCCAGTCGCGCGCTGCGCGCCTGTCGGACAAGCAGTTAACTACCGAACCCCTTGTTCGAAAGCTTACGACCTATCCAGCTGCCGCTAGTACCTTCCTGTAAAAGGACCTCAGGTTTTTATAGTTAGTAGGAAAAATGCAATTTTTTAGACAAATTGTCATATGTGCCGTTGTCGAAGAATGCTGTGGCTTTCTTTTTGAGGGACGTCATTAAAGAGGCTCATTCATCTTGCCAGAAGACTGATTTGAGTCTCTTTAAAGTGAAAGCTCACGAAGTCAGAGCCGTAGCTACTTCTCTTGCCTTCCAAAGGAATATGTCTATCAAAGATATCCTTGATAGCACCTTTTGGAGACAATTCCGTATTCGCCTCACATTACCTCCGGATGTGAGAACGATTTACGAGAACTTGTAGTTCTTTGGGGCCTTACATTTCGGCAGACACAGTTTTGGGGCTGAAGGTAGCTCTCTCCCTATCCCTTAGCTTAGTTTAGGTTAGTTTTTTATTGTGTTTTTGGTTGGATGGTGAGATCTTCTGAAATCTCCCATTCTTTAGTTTAACTGTCAGGGGTTTTTTGGTTAGTTGGTCAGGTGGTGGTCGTTGCTGTGTTACTCCCATATGTTTGGCTAGATGGTCTTGTCACATTGATGGTCACGTCCCCGTTGACAGAGCATCCAGAGTGCACCAGCACTACAGGTCTACACCTGGCTGGCAACTCTGATAAAAGCAGAAGCAGGCTTAAGTGACAGTAATCACAGAGTCTACTTTGCTAACAGGTAAGGAACCAAGAAGTAAATCTTTTACTTAATTTAAGTTTCCTAAAAATCCTATTCTGTCTCTACCCACCATCCGAAGGTGGGATTCAGCTATATATATATCTGACAGGTAAGTTTCATGAACAAAATGTTATTGTTATAATACAATTAAGTTTTATGCATGACACTTACCTGGCAGGTATATATATAGCTGTATTTTCTGAAGTCCGACAGAATTAAAAACTTCCGACACACGCAGTGGTTCTTGGCCAGGTGGTTAGTACCCATTCCCGCCGCTGGGAGGCGGGTATCAGGAACCATTCCCATTTTCTATTCATAAAATTTTCTGTCGCCGGTACTGAAAACACCTGTTTTCAGTACCTCCGGCTTAGGATTTTGGAAACTTCATTTGCCGCTAAGTATCCTAATTGTCTTTTAATTTATTTACTTGGATTTGTGGCTAGGCATACGCTATCTTAAATTGATTTGAATTTGATTCATTTTTGCATAAGATACCTGAATCTAGTTAAGCTAGTTTCAGAGGGTGTTGTCTGCAAAGATAGGGTGTGGCTACCGAAAGCTTCGGTAGTTCCGCACTTGGGGGGGCGCAATTAATCAGTAAACATGTCTATTTCCGTAAAGAAAAAGTATGATTCGTATGTACGCAATTAATCAGTAAACGTGTCTAATTCCGTAAGGAAAAAGTTTGTTTAGTATGTACGCAATTAATCAATTACGAAAGTCAGGGTAGTGATACTGCTAACCTTCGGTATAGAATTTATTTTGCCTAACGCTGTAGTATGGCCTACGGGTTATGACTATGTCTGCGAGAGGTGATCGCTCTCCTTCATTGTTGTGAAGAGTTCTACTTCTGTTTTTGTTACGCCTAACCCTGTAATGTTGCCTTCGGGCCCTAAAACAGTGTCTGTAGAGGTTATTGCCCTTTCTCTTATACTATTTCGATTCGTAACTTAGAATCGAAAGTGCTTGCTTTTTTAGAGAGCAATAGTGAAGTGGCTAAGTGCAGTGACAGTGCCCCTTGTGTAGTGGAGGGTGCGTCAGATCGGCCTTATAACGCCTCTAGGTCTAGACCTCTGTCGAACTCCCAGAACCAAGGGAGAGGGCATGTCGAAAGCCGAAGGAGGGTTACAGGGAACCCCACCGATCTGGCGTGCCTTCGCAGTTTCTGATGAAAATCCCCAGACTGCCAAAGTGCGTGCACATGCACGAATCCTGAAGGATTGCTTCTCGTCCTCCGAGGCGTCCTCCCCGCACAAGGGTTGGAGCTCTCGGAAGGACTCGCGCCCTCTAAGAAGCTTTATAGAAGAGGACGCTTCACGTCCCCTCTCCCTCGTTATGTGTTTCAGTGAGAAGTAAGAAGGCGAAAGTTGCCTGATCACGTGTACTTCTTTCCAACCAAGAAATATGAAAAAGAAGGCAGTTTCTCTCGCTTGTTTTGACGCCTGTCAGGAGCGTGACGCTTTTCTGCACGCTTATTTGGACGATCGGCTTGAACAGGACGCTCGGATGGACACACTCACCAGTGGACGCCGAGCGTCCTCGCCAGTGGCCGCCGAGCGCGCACCAGGACGCCGAGCGTCCTCACCAGTGGACGCCGAGCGCGCACCAGGACGCCGAGCGTCCTCGCCAGTGGACGCCGAGCGCGCACCAGGACGCCGAGCGTCCTCGCCAGTGGACGCCGAGCGTCCTCGCCAGTGGACGCCGAGCGTCCTCGCCAGTGGACGCCGAATACGCACCAGAACGTTTCTGTTGAACTCTTCAAGCTCTTGTTTAAGATTTGAGCCTCAAGAAAGTGAACAGAACTTCGTCTTCGAAACCCAGCAAGACCTCGGTTTCGTGAATTCAAGAAGTCTCTGTCAATATTATATTGCTTTTCGCAAAGGTGGATGGAGTTAAGGAAAGCTCAAGGGAAGATCTCTGTTTTCTCTACCTCAGTCAAGACTTTGAGATAAGACAGTTACGGGTTATGTAAAGGCTCGACGTCCTGAACGTCAGGATTTTCGGCAACGTTCAGTAGGATTCTTGCAAAGGCACTCATCAAAAGGACGCTCTTCAGGAAAGCGCAAGACAGGACTTCCTTTGCCATACTGCCAATAAATTTAAAGCTTTTTAGACCATCTGAAAGGGTTTTCAGATGATAGATTTTGTTAGTTTCTAGTCGAGACTTCCATGCCGATTGAGCATCGTCGTTCTACCTACCGTAAGCCCAGTCTCTTAACAGGATTCTTGTCCCTTCCTTGTTTGAGACGGGAATCGAAAAATAAAAGGCTCGACTTCCTGGATTACGTTTTGTCAATTCAGTGACTTTCCCCCATTGACAATATACTATCGTTTTGTCAAGTAAGTGGGTCTCCCCTCATTGACAAAATATCTCTCTGTACCGTTAATGGGTTAGTTCTCATTGACAAACATCTCATTAACTTGATATTGCGTAAGCGAATAAGGACAAGGTTCGGAAGAGCTCTCCTTCCTCATTCGCAGACTCGTACAAGAAATAGACTTGTAGACTTCGTCAATGAACGCTTATGTCCAGTATCTTAAGAAGCTTGAGCTGTCTGCTTCGATTCTCTAAGTTTTGTTCATGAAACTTGCCTGTCAGATATGTATGTAGCTGTATTTCCGAATTCAGCTATATATATGTCTGCCAGGTAAGTATGAACAAACTTTATTGTGATATAATAAAATTTTTTTGCCTTGCGTTATTTTACTACTGGTTGGTTCAAGTCATACACGCTTGCTGTAGTTTACCTCTTCGGATGGCAACCGAGAGGTCTATTGTCTACTATTTTAAGGACATTTAATCGTCACTCCCTGCAGCCTTCCAGGAGGTTTCCGATTTATCTTTTACCGTTGTATGTAGTGTTCTGACGACACAAACGCATCTATATATTTAGCGTTTTCTGTTTCGCTTAAATATACCAGCTTGAGAGTCTCTTTTTGTTCAAAAAATAACGGACCTATTTCTTCGTAGAATAGGGTAGCTGGCAACCCAGACATAAAGTTAAGAGACGACGTTCGTAAGCTGCTGGCTGCTGCTGTGTCTGACTGTCCAAGTTCCAACCGAGCCAGTAACAGATCGTGCGCTGTCATGCGCGGTAGGTTACGTCTCTCTCTCCTGTGGGATTGACTGACTAACCGTATCTCTGTGCTGGCGGTTACGTCTCTCCTGCGGGATTGACTGACTAACTGTATCTCTGTCCTACAATCACGGACTTTAGCCTAAGATTGAGGGGATTTCTTACGTGAATGAATAAAACGTTGCATTAGTTTTGCCTTACTATGTTCAACAGAGTTATCTCTTAATCCTTTCGGTGCTCGTTACCGCACGGTATAGAACTACGAGTCTACCGCAACATTGCACTTTTATATGCTCTCCTGCTTAGGCAAAGCGCAGCCTTATAGGGAAGTAAGCATACTCGGGGAGGGAATGGATGAGCTTGCTGGGGACCATTTCCTTCCTGAAGAAGTTTGTTTCCCCGAATAGACTGCAATTCAGACCACAGTTTTTTCCTACCGGGAAACTGAAATATTATTCAAGATCTAGGAATTATGCTGAACATCTCTCAGTGCGTCATGATAGAAGAAGGTGCCGGACATCTGGATAGTGTTTCAGATGTCCTGGATCTTAATCTGAAAGAAGTAAATGCAATTGGTCGTCATCCCCTCCAGTCCTCGAAACGAGTTTTTGGAAACCAGTGGTCCCACATCAACTCTGATATTCCACAGCTCTCTACATATCTTAAGAAGTATCTTCTCTCGGTCCCTGCTCGAGTTTACGAGAAAGAGCCTATTATAACAACAGGCGTAGAATGTAACGATCATCTAGAGGTTCGTTACAGGATTGCAAAAGTCCGTACGAATCGTCTCGATCGACGGCAGCAACGATAGATTACTAACATGCTAGGTATTTAATTAAGTGGTGTTCTTTTTATGGTTGTCTGAGAGGGTTATTTCCTCTTCAGTATGTGAAGTGTAATGTGTTACGTTAGCTTTGTGTGTGGTTCAGGTGGTCTAACTTATTCTAGCATGAATGCCCCTGGTAAGAGAGGGCTAGGGTTTCCTGTCAACAAATTGTCCCGTCCAGTTGTCAGACCCTTGTTGTTAGCTTTCTTAACAAACAGGTCACATCCTAGTTGAGAGCTACTAAGGTTTAGCAGGCTAAGAGGCAGGACCTACGAAGTCAGCTACCTTAGCAGGTAAGGAACTTAATAAATAATTTTAAAAATTAGTTAATTTTTGATTATGACGATGTTGCTGTCTGTGACCCACCTCCAAATGTGTCAATCAGCTATATATATACCTGCCAGGTAAGTGTCATGCATAAAAATGATATTGTTATGATACAATAAAGTTTTATGCATACTTACCTGGCAGGTATATATAATTAAATTCCCACCCTCCTCCCCTCAGGAGACAGGGTTCAGAGAAAACAAATCTGAGGAAAACGGGAATAGTTCCAAGTACCAGCGCCACGGGAACGTGGGGGAGATCACCTGAACTACCAGTGGTCTAGCGGTTGCCGAGAGTTTTGAAAATTCTGCCAGTGCGAACAGACAACAGAGAATGTTGTTTGACAGATTTGCATCTGTCAAACAACAAAGACCTTCACGATCATTGAGGTCTGTGGAATCTCGATTCTAGCTCACCATCTACTTTTTGTCTCGCCTGTTTTCTCGGAGTCAGACACTCGTGCGAGATCAGGCGAACATATAGTAGCCCTGAGTTTCTTATTGACGAAGTCGATTGCGGACGACGTTGGGTTGCGTTGATACACCCCAAGGTTTGCTTAGATTGAATCGCCCAGGCAGTCCAGACACTCATCCTTCAGCTAAGAATAGTGCCTTTTGGTCTTCAGGGTACAGCCTTGCTGTCCTTGATTCGTCTGACTGGTCAACTGGTCGTTCACCTGACTTTAGTACAGACTGTGCATTTCCGGATCGAAGCTTTCAATATGGAACTTAGACGTAGTCTGAAGTTCTTGATGTCAAAGCATTCGAACCTCTCCTGCCTGTTAACTTCTTGTATGTTTGATCAGGAAGGCCTTCTTATAACCACCCTAGATACGACAAAGAGGGTTAGTGAGATTTAAGCCATCGTCACAAGTTTTGGCTTTAGAGAACACAAGGAGGTGTGCTCTCTAAGCCTTTTGTTATGGCCTAAGAATGGAAACCCTTTTTGTCCTTGGGCCAGGATCTTGGTGAAGCAATGGATGGCACAAGTTCGTGGGCAGGAGCCAGAGAGAGTCCTGTGCCCTGTCAGGTCTCTCAAGTTTTATCTACTTAAAATCAAGAAGTCGAAGTCAGTCGGCAATCTGCAGTGTTCCGAAAAATAAAAGACCAGACTTGCCCATATCGAAGTACACCCTTTTTTGGTTTTTTAGGGTTAAGGAGTTCTTTCAAAAAATGCTCCTTCATTTGTGTTTGCACAAAGATTTTGAAGCTTTTTATCTGAATGCTCACGAGGTGAGGGCGCGGCCTCGGAAGCATTTCAACAGAGCATGGCACTCGGCAACATCCTGAGTACCATGTTTTAGCGAAGCAACTCTGGGTTCACTTCACACTCCCTGCGAGATGTGAAGATGGCATATGAGATCTGCTGCTCGCTAGGGCCATACGTGTCTGCAGACACAATCTTGGGGGCAAGAAGTACTACTCATCCTATCCTGTAGAAAATGGTTAGGAAGAGCTCTTAATTTAGTTGTGGAGTCGCTGACAACGGCGACTTCTTAACTCTGAAGCCATTAGTTTAACACACATTAACTTTGGCTAGGTGGTCATGTGGTGATATATAATATATATATATATTTATTTTACTTCTTAGCCCTCATGGTATGGTTCAATATGGTCTAGTCACATTGTGGTCACGCCCCCGTTGACAGATCATCTGGAGTGCACCAGCTTTATAGGTCTCTACCTCGTGGCAAACTCTAGTAAAGCAGAAGCAGACTTGGGGGAGCAGTAATCACGAAGTCAGCTATGCTAACAGGTGGAACCAAGATGTAAATCATCTGCATGCATTTGTGTCCCAAAATCCTTCTATTCTGTCCCTTCCCACCTCCAACGGTGGGGTTCAACTATATATATATATCTGACAGGTAAGTTCATGAGCAAAATGATACTGTTATGATACAATAAAGTTTGTTCATACTTAATGGGCAGATATATATATATTCAAGTACCCACCCACCTCCCCTCAGGGGACAGTGGAAATAAAAATTATGAATAGAAAATGGGAATGGTTCCTGATACCCGCCTCCAAGCGGCGGGAATGGGTACTAACCACCTGGCCGACCACTGCGTGTGTCGGAAGTTTTTTAAATTCTGTCGGACTTCAGAAAATACAGCTATATATATACCTGCCAGGTAAGTATGCATAAAACTTTATTGTATCATAACAATATCATTTTGTTCATACTTACCTGGCAGATATATATAATTAGAGTGCCCACCCTCCTCCCCTCAGGAGACAAGGGTCATGAATAAAATATGAATAGAAAATGGGAATGGTTCCTGATATCCGCCTCCCAGCGGCGGGAATGGGTACTACCACCTGGCCGCCCACTACGTGTGCCGCGAGTTTTGAAATTCATGTCGGACGTCAGGAAAATACAGCTATTATATATATCTGCCAGGTAAGTATGAACAAACTTAATTGTATTATAACAATAAAATTTTTAGTGACAATATAATCATCTGAAATTCCAATTAGGATCTGAGCAGCAAAGGATTGCTTGAGTAGATTGTCTAAATTAAAGTGTGATGACCACACACACACACTGAGGATTAAATAGGCCAGACTTGTAATTTAGAAAAATAGATAAAATGAGTGTGAAGATTGCCCATTTGTAAAGAGACAAAAATTAAGACTGACAGGGTGACAATAGCACTTTGTTCTAAAGTTCCTTACAAAGAATAAATATGCATTTGAAAGACTCTGAACACTCTTCCTGAACACTCTTCCTTCATATGGAAAACAATAAATTAAAATTCATTTCACAAACAGTTGTCCGGAATATAACTCATGTGTAAGCAGGGTGGTGTCTATATCCAGTCTTTTTTTATTTTGTTACTTTATTAGTGGAAAGATGTAATGAAGGAAGCCAAAGTCATGATGTTTGTACATTAACTCTTGCAGAGCTCCAGTACCTCGGTCTGCACATGGTGCTGCTGTGTATGAAGGGAAGCTTTGGATATTTGCTGGGTATGATGGAAATTTCAGGCTGAATGATATGTGGACCATACCACTTGTGGTAAGAGTATAATCTTTTTTTTTCATTTTGCCTTAGTTTTCATGCTCTTTTCTTTGTTTTCTCTCCCATTGAAGCCTCAGTTCTCAAGAAGAGTTTTGAAAGTATAAGGGTGATGCTGAAAATTAGTCTTAAGTCTAAACATTTAACTCTTGGATGCTGATCAGTAAGTTGTTCTATTAATATGGAGGTCAGAACTCTTGTCTTGTAATGCAGGTCTCATCCAATTATTGGAAAATTTAAGTATACTGTACTATTTTCGAATGATAAAATTTAAGATAAAATTTATATTTCCATTTTTATTTATTCATAGCAGTGCCTCTTGTTAAGAGTTTTGTTTCAGTTTAAAAATACTTTGTTTCAGTTATTAAATACTAAAAGTGCTTGCAGAGGGGTGATAGATCAGTTTTTGGGAATGTTAATGGAAATAGAAATGAAGCTGGTAGCACTTTGAATTGTTGGGTCGGTATCAGAAGCAATAAGTGGCCAACAGTGCCTAATGCCGTCTATAGTAAAAATCTTCAAGATGAATAAAAAGGTCATTCTATAATAGGGCTTACTTTGCACAAATATCAGTGTGATTAAAAACGGGGATTTGAAGCCAAAGTTCATGAGAAATATGAAGGTAAGCAGTTTTGATAACATAAAATTAACGTAAGTTGAAGGTATATTGCAGTAGTTACAGAGACCAGGCAGTAAATCTTTTGAGGAGTAAACCAATGAATGTCATGATTAGGAACATACATACTACTGCACATCAAATTCTGTTGTTTCACATCCTAGAAAAGCCACTACTCTGTAACAAGTTGAATTCAGCAGCAAAAGGTACCTATCTATCACTTGCAAGCAAAGTGCTCCCCCTAGGACTAATATTACCATTTACAGTGTGCTGTTTGTGGTGCTCTGTAGATGGTACTGAATTCTCCTTAGCTCTCAGCTGCATGCTGTATGGCTTTTACTTTTCATCCATTCCATGAAGTCTCTTTACATAGCATATTAAAACCTATCAGTTGCTTTTATATAAGAGGTTTTTCTTTGAACTACAAGAAAGGCATTTTAGTATTTGTCAGTTCATCATGTAATATTAATCTGTACAAGGTCTTTTAGTGGAAAAAGTCACTTATTATTAACCCATCCTGTCAGAGATTTTAATACACTCAAAAAAATTTTAATGCATTGTAAAAATTATTTTAGTATTTCTTTGACTCTAGTATGTTCATTTATTCATAGCTTATTACTCTTAAGAGGTTTGATGAAAACTTTGAGTATTGAATAGATTTCCATTCAGACATATTGGTCATAGGTCATAAATTTTCTCACTAGAGATTATGAAAGTAGTAATGATTACAATGCATTATTATGCCCCTTTTTTCTGAAATATTATGCAAATCTAAGGCAATATCTAAACAGGGCGAAACAAAAGCATGGGAAGAAATCACTCAGACTGGTGACTGCCCTCCAACATGCTGTAACTTTCCTGTTGCTGTGGCAAGAGATTCCATGTATGTCTTCAGTGGTCAGAGTGGCGCCAAGATAACAAATTCCCTGTTTTACTTTGCCTTCAAAGATAGATGGTAAGTTTATAAATCCTTACCAGTGTTCTTGCTTGCAAATTTCTTGTTGGGAAAACTTTTGCAAAGATATAGGAAATAGTTATGGTGTATGGAAAATAGTTATGGTAAAAATTTGTTTTTATTATCAGTAAGTAACTTGCATAGCAAGCTCCTATAGTAGAATATCTGAATGTGAAAAATAGAAATGGAGGATGAGTAATGAAAAAACTTATTAACAATACATTTGAATTTGTGTGATCGATAGCAAATGGCAGTAAGTATAGTTGTTCATACACGAAACAAACCTTCGGTCTTAACATTAGGATTTACTAGCGCCAAGCTGGAAACCGGTAGAATTAAAATTACACTTGTGAGATCAAGGGACTAATGGCATCTATACCAGGTCACGGGGCATGTATACCCAGAATGCCCACGGCTACCTGTGACCCATCAGTTATTTTCCTACCGCCTTTAAGATAAGACGTGTTACTGTCTATCTCATTTAAAGCCGGTTTTTTCAGTTTGCCCGTTCTTTATCCATTTCATTTTTTAGTTTTTGTCATTCCTTTTCTTTCTCCAAGTGTGATCAGTGTGTGGTAAGAGTGTATACGTGGTATGATGGAGAATTTTGCCTCAACATCGGGATCGTCTACCGTTTCGAAGAGGAGACAAAGGAAATGCCCAGGAGTCAGTGGCTTTCCATGTTCTAGGTTCCTAACTTCGGTGTCGACGGATCCTCATCCAACGTGTAGTAGGTGCAGGGAAAACGTATGTACGGTTACTAATCCGTGTTCTGTTTGTCGCGGTTGGTCGGTGGAACAGTGGAAGAAGTTCTATGGGAAAAGCCAATACAAAAGGAAGGGGGTGACGCCATCTTTGGATGACCAAACCTTACCGGCTTCTTTTGTATCGGTAATAAACCAGGCTGCTCCATATGTTTCTCCACCTGCTTTTGAATTGTCTCATACCCCTTCGGTTTCTCCTAGCGGTTCTGTATCGGAAACGTCAGGAGGGGCCTTGGGTAATTTTATGAATAATTTGCACTCTCCTTTGTTCCCAGCAAGTAGAGTGGGAGATCCGCCATCTTTGTTCCAGGCTCCTGCTACTCAAGCGCATAGGTTAGATGGTACGTGGTCAGCGCTAGGCCTACCAGGCGTACCAACCTTGGATGGTCTGCTTGCGCATTATATGACGTCACGGTTCCAGCAGGGTCCGGCAGCGCTGAATGTTCCTCATCCCCCGGGCTTGCAATTTATGGGAATTAATGCCGCGGCTTCACCATCCCACTCAGTATTTACAGCGATGCAGAACGTGGGAGGTAGTTTGGCAGCAAACGTGCGGTTGCCAGCAGAAACCTCTCAGTCTCTCCCTACGAGAGGGATGACGTCACAACATACGTCACACTCTGATATGGCAGGCGTGATGACGTCACAGACCGATTCTCGGCCTTTTTCGCTGCACCCAGATGCTGATACGCCTTCTGAACTGTCAATGCAAGCTGTAATGCAGAAATTACAGGATATAGAGAAGAGAATGAATAAGAGAGACAAAAAGAAAAAGTGTGATTCGCCTTCTTCGTCTTCTTCCTCTAGTTCGGCGTCATCGCTAAGTCCGATAATGGCACGGCGAGCGCCAGTCAAGCGTTGGAGGAGGATTCGGGAGTTCCTGGCGGATCCTCGGGCTAAGAGGAGAAGAATCAATTCTTCCTCTTCTTCGGACCAAGACTGTCATTTCCAAGTCAGCAAGAAGGTCGGAAAATCAGTGGCTATTAAGCACAAGGTTGGCAGACGAAGCCGTTCGCAAGAATCCGAACAAGCGAGAGAGGTGACGGCCGGCGAGCTAGCGGCCGAGGCGGAGTTGCCAGTTCGGATCGCAAAAACTGCGATACCTCTGCTAAAATCGACGTTGGCGGCGAACGGTGCAGCAGAGGATGGAATGCAGGTCCCAGTTTCGCCCGTAAGGCCGTTCAAGATACGTACGAAGGACGATAAGGCTCCTATTAAAAGTACGAAAAAATAGAGAGTTGGCAACCTCGGCGGATACGTTCGTGGAAGGCAGTGTCCGTCTGGATAGAAGGTCGAGGCCGGGCTCGCCGACGCTCGAAAACGATGCCAATGCTAATAGAGATGAACTTATCTCTGTCTTAAGGGAGCCTTCATCTTGGAGATCTAGACGAGATTCTCGCTCTAGATCCGTGAGCAGAGAAAGAGTGAGACGTTCTCGTTACCCCTGCTGACTATCCGGGATCGAGCCAACAGCGGCCAGCAAAGATCAAAGAGACCGCGGCCATAGGGGCAGGCGGCCGTGGAATTCCGGGCCGTCTGTCAGAAGATAGAGGCGAGACAACATCCCTTGTGACGGAGAGTGGTACACTAGAGCCGGAGGAAGGAGAAAACCAAGAGTTTCTGGCCTCGTATGCAGAGGTTATTGATTTGATTCGTCAATTCAATAGCCTTTCGGAGAAGACAGAAACACCGGCCAGTATGCTTCCTCCTGGAATTGACATGGCGTTTGGACTAAAGAGGGATACCAAGGTGTCGTATGAATTGCCTTGTTCGAGTCATGCGGAATCGGTCTTGCAACACGTAAACGCAAAGATTGCAGGGAGGGATAATTCCTTAAGATCTAATAGATCATTTAAATTTATTCCCCCTCCAATGATAAAGCAAAGGAAATATTATACGACACCGAAGGTCCCTTTGCTGTCTAGACAAATGAACCCTAATGTTGTAAGGTTAAGGCCTGGATTAACCTTGGATCAGGTTAAAATGGAGTGCCCTTCGATGACGTACCAAGAGGCTGCTACGTTAGAAGCAACAGCTTCTTCTGTCTTTCAGGCTGCTTCCTGGTTAGACCTTTGGTCAACAGCAGTGGCGAAAATTGCATCCTCGGAAGCAACAAGGAAAGTAGTAGATGAACCATTGTTCATTAGATTACTACAGTCAGGTTCCAAGGCAATTGCGTACCTGACAAACGTAAGTGCCAATGTCTGGGCAAACATCCTGCTAATGAGGAGAGATGCAGCATTGGCTAGACTAAGCCGCAATGTGGATTTGGATTCCCTGTTAGCAATGAGGAATGGGGATATCTTGGAATCGCAACTGCTGTTGCCAGAGGTCATACTAGAAGAGGCGATAGATAGAAGAAGGATGGACACTAACGATAGGTTGGTGCAACAGGCAGTTAGGAAAACGTCTAACAGTCAAACTACTCCTTTGGAGGGAAGACAACAGCAGATGTCTCGGAAGAAGACAGTGAGACATAGCATCCCTAATAGAGTCACAAGACCCTCTTCCCCAAAGAGGATAACTCATCGGCCCTTTCACAATAGAAACAACAGAGGAAGGGGCAATAGGGGAAGAGGGAGAGGCTCAAGAAGATAGGATGGGCGCCTCCCATCACTCGGCCACACCAGTGGGGGGTTGCCTGGCAAATCACTGGAAGGTGTGGCAGGAACTAGGGGCAGAGCAGTGGGTGGTGGATGTTCTCAGGATCGGGTATTTGATTCCGTTCGAGGTAACCCCGCCCCTGACAGGTCAACCATTACCCCACGTCACTTATGCCCACAAATCTCAGAAGGCCACTATTCTGCAGGACGAAGTGAAGAAGATGATGGAAAAAGGAGCTGTGCAACAAGTATGCAGTCCGACAAAAGGCTTCTACAGCAGGATTTTTCCTGGTACCCAAAGCCAACGGGGAGTGGAGGACAGTAATAGACCTGTCAACGCTGAATCTGTTTATAAGGAAAACCAGTTTCAAGATGGAAACTCCGAAAACGGTTCTACAAGCAGTCAGAATCGGAGACTTTATGCTGACAGTCGATCTAAAGGACGCATACTTTCAGATACCAGTCCATCACTCTTCAAGGAAATTTCTCCGCTTCAGTCTTGCAGGGAAAGCTTTCGAATTCAAGGTCCTGTGCTTCGGATTGACAACGTCTCCTCAAGTTTTTACAAGAGTGTTCACCCTCGTGTCAGCGTGGGCGCATACTCAGGGGATCAGGCTAATAAGATATCTGGACGATTGGCTGGTGATAGCAAAGTCCAGGGAGAAATTACTCAGGGACAGGGCGGCCCTCCTGCAGCTTTGTCACAGCCTAAGTATTGTGGTGAATCAGCAGAAGTCGCAGTTGGATCCAAGTCAACGTTTGGAATATCTGGGAATGGTGATAGACACAACACAAGCCAAAGTATTTCCGACAGACCAAAGAGTAGAGAAATGCAAACAAGTGGTGAATGCCTTTCTGGGAAAGCAGACACAGCCAGCAAGACAGTGGCAGGTGGTGCTGGGAATCCTAACCTCCCTGGAGAAGCTAGTACCACAAGGAAGGCTACACCTTCGGTCCCTACAATGGAGGATGAAGGAGTTTTGGTCACCAACAGTAGATCACCCGTACGAGCAAATTCCCTTGTCGGCAGAAGTGAGGAAAGACTTGCTGTGGTGGGTGAACGACGACAATCTGACAGTGGGTGTCCCCCTTCAACAATCCTCCCCAGACCTCTTGCTGTTCTCGGATGCGTCACTAGAAGGCTGGGGAGCCCATATGGAGGAGTTGATGGTGTCAGCAAAATGGAGTTGCAAGGACAGAGAACTCCATATAAACGTGCTGGAGTTGAAAGCAGCTTTTCTGGCTCTACAAGAATTCAGGGAGAGAGTAAAGGGACACGCAGTGGTATTGATGTCAGACAACACCACAGTAGTAGCTTATATAAACAAGCAAGGAGGCCTAGTTTCTCGGCAGTTACATGTGATGACAGTTCAACTTCACCAGTGGGCTATAGAGAACCTGGTAGACATCAAGGCCAGGTATATTCCGGGAAAAAGAAACATAGTGGCCGACAAGTTGAGCCGCTGGGATCAGATTCTGGGAACGGAGTGGTCCCTACACCAACAGGTAGTGGACAGGATGCTCATGTTGTGGGAAGGACCGATCATAGACCTATTCGCAACCAGGTACAACAAAAAGTTGGAAGTGTATTGTTCAGTAGTCCCGGACGCAGAGGCAGTAGCAGAAGATGCGCTACAACACCCCTGGGACAATCTGGACGTGTACGCATTTCCTCCATTTTGTCTAATCCGTCAGGTTCTGAAACAGGGTAATGCGGTCTCAGAACCTCAAGATGACCCTGGTAGCCCCGTTATGGCCGAAAGCAGAGTGGTTTCCAGACCTACTGGAACTCCTAGTAGATGTGCCAAGAGAGTTACCTCCATGGAGCAACCTTCTGTGTCAGCCTCACGTGGAGAGGTACCACCAGTCGGTGAAGTCCCTATCGCTTCACAGGTGGAGACTGTCAAGTATCTCCTCCGAGAGCGAGGGTTTTCGCAGAAAGCAGCAACTCAGATGGCAGGTAATATCAGAAAATCATCTGCGACAGTATACCAAGGGAAGTGGTCAGCATACTGTGATTGGTGTCGTAGGGGGAACGTGTCTCCACTCGGTACCACTATTCAGCAGTTAGCAGACTTTCTGATATATCTCAGAACAGAAAAACATATGTCTGTATCTGCAGTGAAGGGGTACAGGGCGGCTCTAGCCTCAGTCTTACGAATGAAAGGAGTGGACATATCGTCTTCATGGGAGTTGGCCATGCTGATGAGGAGCTTTGAACAGTCATGCCCACCAAAGGAGCTAAAAGCCCCAGATTGGAATCTGACCAAGGTACTGAGTAGTCTGACAAAACCCCCCTACGAACCACTAAGGCAGTCCACGGATAGGAGCCTGACCCTGAAGACAGTCTTCTTATTTGCCCTGGCTTCAACCAAAAGGGTGGGGGAGCTACATGGCCTCTCATATCTCATAAAGCACTCGAGAGGTTGGAGATCAATGGTATGTGAGTTTGTCCCAGAATTCGTGGCCAAGACCCAAAATCCAACAATAGTAGACGGCAGATTCGACTCCTTTACCATACCTTCCTTGGCAGACTTTGTAGACAACGACAAAGCTGAGATGCTCCTGTGCCCCGTCAGGGCACTAAGGGAGTACTTAAAGAGAACAAGGCACCTCAGGCCGGGGTGCCAGAGGTTGTTCGTAAGTACAGGACGGAACAAGAAGGAAGTGTCCAAGAATACAATATCATTTTGGCTAAGGAGACGATCAGAGATGCTTATACGGCAGAAGACAGAGGGTCAGATAGCCAGGTGGGAGCTAGAGCTCATGACATCAGGGGTGTGAGTGCTTCCCTGGCGGCATTTAAGAAGAACATGTCTGTGGATAAAATTCTGAAAGCTGGTGTGTGGAAGCGCCAAACAACTTTCACCTCATTTTATTTGAAAGATGTTGCCCATAGATCCTTGGACACCTTTTCCTTGGGTCCAGTGGTGGCGGCCCAACAAGTGATATAGTTCATCCAGTGCCCCTGGCGGGTCAGTTTGCGTCTAGTCTAAGATGAAGGTATGAAAGTAGAATGAATGGGATGATGGTCTTTTTTCTTTACTACTTTCTTCCTACTCCTTTAACTACGGGCAATATGAAGGAGAGTACCGTCATGTGCTGGAACGGACTAGATGCAGGTGAGATGGTCAGCCATACTGTGAAGCTATCTTAGCTGATGATATACTTTCAGTAGCAACACACCCCTCTGGATAATAGGGAAAGAGGGGTGAAGGTTGGATCCAGTTGCAAGGGACAAGAGTAAACAGTAGAATGGTATCTACACCCAGTGGGAGAAAACCAATAGATCCGCTTATATCTTTGGTCCTAGGTTCATTGTCCATTCTCTTAGAATTTCCCTATATATTCGGAAATGGATAAGGTGGCAAACTCCCAGTCAGTTGTAGAGACTTACCTCCCTCCAATAGTAAGTCTATCCTAATGTTGAGACCGAAGGTTTGTTTCGTGTATGAACAAATACCAAATTTGTAACTAATTTGTATTTTTCATAACTAACAAACCTGAGGTCTTAACAGTTAAAGGCCCACCTCGAACCACCCCTCTAGCAGTCTAAACTGGGTTAGAAATATAACTGATGGGTCACAGGTAGCCGTGGGCATTCTGGGTATACATGCCCCGTGACCTGGTATAGATGCCATTAGTCCCTGGATCTCACAAGTGTAATTTTAATTCTACCGGTTTCCAGCTTGGCGCTAGTAAATCCTAATGTTAAGACCTCAGGTTTGTTAGTTATGAAAAATACAAATTAGTTACAAATTTGGTATTTTAAGGATGTGTGATGCAAACAAATTCTGTAAATAAAAAGTGTATAAACTAAAGCTGGAAAAATAAATATTAAATAAATAGGTATTGCTTGAGGGTACCCCCAAGTAAGGGAAGTGGAACCAAAGACTGGAATGTAAATGCTTAGAGGCCGTTGTGCAGCCCTAGATGTGAACATTAGAAAATTCTGATCTCCAAATTTTCCACCAAATTTTCCATGATATGCCTGCCACAGGATATTTGTCAAAACATCATAGGCTTGTTCTTTTTTAATATGGTATTTCTTCCATTTATTTTTCATTACTTTGCAGTTGGACCCGTATTTCAACAGAGCACATTTTACGTGGTGCCCCTCCACCACCAACGCGGCGATATGGCCACACAATGGTAGCCTTTGATCGTCATTTATATGTATTTGGTGGTGCTGCTGATTCTACTCTTCCAAATGACTTACACTGGTAAGCACATACTGTTTTCATGTTAGTGATTCACTTGGCATTGATTTAATAGTTCTTTTGCTATTAATAGCAAAATTCACTTACAGTTAGCTGGTTTTTTAAATGCATATGTATTCCCATTTTCTTATTCAACCAAAGCTCCTGTCATTTTTAAACATCACTTTGGTCATCTTATAATATCAGATAGTACTTCTGTACCTTATTTGTAGTTCCATAACAACTTTAGAATGAAATATTTTCTTTCCTATACAGTTGGAAAATACATTACGTAGAAATTCATCATATTTTCTGTAGTTCAGGGTCAATTAACTTGAAATGATAAACTGTTATCTAACCAATTCAAGGTATTTTTACCTTTTCACATTAGCAGACAATATCAGGAAAACTAAACTTGAATGTCACACATAGCATGTTGGTTAATGAGGCCACTACTATAACAACAATCAAGTACCCCGGGTTACAACGGTCTCGGCTTACGACGTTCCGAGGTTACAACGCTTTTCAATTATATTCATCAGGCATTATTTCCAGGGTTACGACGCATGTTCCAGGGTTAAGACGCCTACAACGCTCATCTGGCAGATGACATATGACACCAAAAATGCAAAATAATCAATATTTGAATTTTTTTTTATGAAAAATGCCATAAGAATGCAGTTTACATAGTTTTCAATGCACCCAAAGCATTAAAAGTAAGGTTTTCTTAGGATTTTTTTGATGTTCTGGCTTTCAACGATTTTCGGCTTACGGGGACTGCCTGTACATATGCCATATGCCACCTAAAACTTCTTTCCTCCTTATATCACCTCTCCTCACCAGCACTACAGCTCCTCTTTGACCCTCTGTCTCTGAAGATGAAGACGAAGGCTATTGGCACTTCATTCTTAGCCATTTATTTTGCATTGGTATACATCACACTTCACAGTGTTAGAGTTATGTAAAAAGGGTCTTCATTTATTCTCTAACCTCCTTGTATTTCTTCATACAATATTTCCTTTGAATCTGGCTTTTATCCATTATTTTAGGTTGGTGTATTCAGTTGAAGTGTATTTTACATACATATGGGTATAGTATTTGTTGTCAGAATTTTCCCCATTCATATTCACTTGAAGTGTAATTTACATATATGGGTATATTTGTTGTCAGAATTTTCCCCATTCAGGACCTACGCAATTATCCCATGTGTATCCCAATTGTCTTTCTCAAAAAGACACTGAAAAATGTTACATATCTAGAGCTGCTTTGTATAGATGGGGCATCAATGAATACAGTACTGTATTATAAAATGTTCACCACATTAATGCTCTTCAAACGGTAACCTAAAGGTAATGTGGTCAACCACCAGAGTATGATTATCTATCCTCATATTTGGTCCTAACTTTACCATGGTACATGGCTACCTGTCCTGAATAAATAAACTGTAAGCCATTAAAACTGATAAAGTATAAGAAGCAAGAATTCATCATTTGTTTTTCCAAATATGGCCTAATTACATTTTTGTACGGCTCAGGCAAGTCAAATAAATCCTGGAAAAGAAGACAGAGGTATTTGAAAAAAATAATGAGAGGCAAAACAATGAAACGGAAAGTAAAATTATTTTAACTCCAACCAGGTCACACATTTCAGTGTTACAAACATGTGAAAGGAAAATTTTATTTAAAAAATCTATGAAGGCTCAGCCTAACTGTGATATTACTTGAAACTGTAACTGTAACATAACCAATATGATTACTGTTCTGGCATGTGAGATTGAGG
This sequence comes from Macrobrachium nipponense, assembly GCF_015104395.2. Classification (NCBI taxonomy): domain Eukaryota; kingdom Metazoa; phylum Arthropoda; class Malacostraca; order Decapoda; family Palaemonidae; genus Macrobrachium; species Macrobrachium nipponense. The sequence goes on along the minus strand of NC_061103.1, from coordinate 33,632,153 downwards.
GTAAAGCTAACCACAGGAGTTATGACTCTGTTGTACTCATAATAATTGTAAATAGATTGCATTCACTGAGGTAGCACCTTTTGGAGATTTTATCTCTGCATGTTTGCTATTTGGTCTCTTTCATAGTTTTCAGCTTCTTTAATTTTAACTCATTCCAGTTTTAACTTTCATTGAAGAACACATTTTTGATAAGTCCTGTTAGGGTGCAAAAATGTAGGTAAGTGGTCTCAGTAAACTACTACATATGTATATCTAATTATACTAATAATGAAGCTTGTATCAAGCACTTTTACCATGACCAAAATGATGATATTCTGAGCTGATAGAGAATGCTTTTCTTCGCTGATTTTTGTCACTGACAAGGAATAATTTACATCTTGAAAATGTGACCATGCAGTAGTATAATGAGGTTTTTAGAAAATTTTCTTCTCTGACTCATGTTGAGAAAATTTAAAATGGCTTTACACAATTCCTGATTTTCACAAAAGTGGGAAGTTAATACAGTATTTCAAGTTATGAAAGGTGCCATGGATCTCTACATATACATTTTGTTGAGTTATCAAGCTGTTTTCTATTGTTGACAGCTTTGATCTGGACAACCAGACCTGGTCTGTAGTAACCCCAGCACTGGACTCTCAGATTCCCAGTGGGCGTCTTTTTCATGCTGCAGCTGTTGTTGCAGATGCCATGTACGTGTTTGGTGGCACTGTAGATAATAACGTACGGAGTGGCGAGATGTATCGGTTTCAAGTGAGTGCTTTTAAATTTAGATACAATATAAAAGGCTATAGTGCTAGGAGACTTCCAGATTGTGTGCTTTGAAAATATATCATGACTGAAGTAATAGATTTTTAGTAGATGTTAATCTATGATTGGCATTTTCAATTTACTGATTAGTGACCACTCCTGTGAATGTGGTTTAATAGAAATATAAAATACTGTGTAGTGCTGTAAGAATTCCAGATTTTGTTGCTTTAAAAAGATCATGACTAATGTAAGACAGATTTTTTGTACTAGATGTGTATTGATTATCTTTCAGTGTACTGATTAGTTGACATTTATTTTTACAGTATATTTTCATTTAAAAGGAAAATGGCTGCTCATATGACATTCTCTCTTTTACAGTTCTCATCATACCCAAAGTGTACCCTCCATGATGATTTTGGAAAGCTCCTCGAGAGTCAACAGTTCACTGATGTTGATTTTATTGTGGGGTCGGAGGAGCAGAGAATTTCTGGCCACATTGTGTTTGTTGCTGCTCGTTCCCAGTACCTCAGAAATCGAATACGTCAAGCCATGGAGGCTAGAGAAAAGCATTTAGAAAAGGTGGTGATGTGAATTTTATTGTTATTTCTGAATATATGTACAATATAATATTTAAAGTCTATTTTAATGTCTCAGTTTTCATAGTAATTTCAATTAAATTGAAGAAATAGGATTGGATTTGGTTTTTTTTTTGTTAACACAAACTATTAAAAGATGCATATGAAAGAGTGTGAGTCTATATATTCATGAATTTTCTTGTATTTTTACAATTAGTAAAGTTTCTTTCTCTAAATAATGAGATACAGTATAATAATGATTTTGGTGATATGATTTGTTACCAGCTCTTTGGAACAGCACCCATTCCACCACAAGAAATCCCTCCATTGGAGGTCAAGCTTCCAGATGCTGTCCCTGAAGCCTTTGAAATGGTGCTCAATTATATATACACAGATCGCATAGATCCATACCATTGCAAGAAGGATCAGAGCCCCAACAAAGTGGTACTCATCATGATGGATGTGTATCGCTTGGCTGTCCAGGTACTATTAAGAAGTTGGTTGCATATAATTCAAGCTATTTTATTAAACTATTACAGTTGTTGATCGTGTTATTTCTTTACTTTTATGAATAGTTGGAGTTTTTAACTACTTTACATTAAAACTTAACTGTTTTGGACAAAGAACTAACTTACTCTGTTATTTGTTATACTTTCAGCAGTTATATTTGAAGCTCATTGGGATCTGTCTTACAGTGATAATTAACTTTTATAGGCTTTTGACATTACTAGTATGTAATGTATTGTTTTTCATATAAATAATGTAACATTATGGAATCTGTTTTCTAGTATCACATGCAGCGTCTAGAATTAGTATGTATCCAGTATTTAGAAGCAACTATCAACCATCGCAATGTATTGGTGGCTCTCTGCAATGCTGCTAACTTGAAACTGTATTTCATCAAAGAATTCTGTCTCAAGGTACGTTCCTCCGGAGGCACTCATATCTGCTAACCAGGTGATTTTCATTCATCCCAAAAACTTGTATAAACAAAATTTATGTTAATGCATAAGAAAACAAGTAGTGACTACAATGAAAGGTCTTTATTCAAATTATGAAGATCATGGAACCTAATTCTTGCAACATAAAAACACCAAACAAACAAACAAACAAACTATTTCTTTTAATTTCCACATTTTTTCAATTGACCACATTTAAAAAAGTTTAAATATTATACTTTCAATCAAATATGAATAATTTTTTATGGAGCAGTAACTTTAGGTGAAAAAAAAAAATGTTTTACTGAAAAATAGTTAATTTTTGGTACAAACCCATACTTTTACAAATCATCTGGGTGCATAACTTCCTGCTCCATACACACTCAGTAGAAAAGAACTTGTTCATCTGCACATCCAGACTGCAAGGTTCCTTGAGCATTGGAAAACAGTCATTCCAAGTGTTTCCTGACCAATCTGTAAGCCATGTAGGGACATTTAGGCGGCATTGTAGTGTTTAAAGTGAGGATTTGCTCCAAAAAGTCAGTTTTGTTTTATGTTATGACAAACATCTTGTGCCTTTCAAATTCTAGAGTAGCCTTTTATTTGGTAGGAATTTTGCTGCTTTCCAGAAGTCCAAAAGTTCTGAAGACCAACAAGGGACCATTAAATGAGCTAGTACGTACCTTGTTAGTAAAACTATAGGTTGTACTGAGGGGCTGGTCCAAGAGAAAATGAAAGCAGTTAATCTCTCTATGTTGTATAGAAAACAAGATCACACTGCATGAATGGTGACCAAGATTAGAAGGGAGAGGAATCAAGTCAAGAGCCCCAGTATAGAATGAATCAAAGGATTTGTATGTTAGATCACATAGGAAAAATGTGTTAGGTCACATAAGAAAAATGTACAAAGATATTAGTGGCCCTCCATGAGGAAAAATTGATAATGGGGCTAATCTCCATATTCCTTTGAAAAGGCAGAAAAGTAGATACAGCCCTAATTTTATGATCTCTTGATTTAATAACGCTGTTAGCTTGATGTTGGATCTATTTGTAGAAGCCCCTAAGATGACTTTTCTAAGTCAGAATGAGAGAAAATTTTTGGACACTTCCATATGCTCTAGTATACAAAGACAAGTGTCTCCTCCCCCCCAACCCTTTTTGAAAGCTTTGGTCTTCCAAATATAAATCCAAAGATGTATACAGCAATAGGCTATATGTGGGCTATGGTTAATATTTAGTACTAATTACAGTGTAAGATTTAATTTTAAGTATATTTCTTTGGATATAAAACACTGACAGCTGAGCTAGTGGTATCTACAAAACAGAAAGTATCTTTCATTGTAGCTCAAGATATGAGTAGAAAAAATCCACCTATACATAGATAAGAAGTTATAATTTCCATAGACACAATCAGAAAGTTTTGCTTAAGACATTTGCCATCTTATGGTGTGGTACAATCAAAAACTAAATTATTGAAGGTTTCAATTCAGTATTTAGTCTTTTTAGAAGAGTAATAATTTATTTGATGTATGCATACTGATTTAATGAAGTATTAAAGTTGTAAAAAAAATTTTCTACAGTTCATTGTGAGGGAGAGTAATTACAATCAATTCAGTATTTAGTCTTTTTAGAAGAGTAATCATTTATTTGATGTATGCATACTGATTTAATGAAGTGTTAAAGTTGTAAAATATTTTTTCTACAGTTCATTGTGAGGGAGAGTAATTACAATCAGATCGTCATGTCTAAAGAGTTTGAAATGCTTGATAAGTTGCTCATGGTTGAAATCATCCGGCGAAAGCAGCTGCCTCAAATAAGATCCCTGCAAGAACCTCAGTTTGAATCATCAGGTTGGTTTCCATTTAGTTAGAATTTTCTGGTTTCTTTTAATTTTTTTCTTGTAATGCTTTATTCCTTGTATACAACACAGTTGATAATTCTGTTGGTTTTTTAATATTACTTGGACAAAATTTGTTAAGTTATGATAGGCTGGACTGTTTTTTCTATGAAAGGTCATTTGTAACATCCATTTGGTGCCAGCTGCATTGCTTTGTGCAATTTAGCTTTTGTTGGCTTCTACTAAGCTGTCCAGCTTATTTAAAAGTTGTTATTCGAACGTTTTATATTCTATTTTCTTGCATTATTCTAATGTTTAATGTGTATGTTTGTGAACAATAAACTAAGTTATTTTTGGGAAGAAACATTACAAAAAGTTAAATATGTAAGTATATGCATTACATGGTATGTTAAAGGGATGATGAGGCAGTTAAACTTGGACTCTTCTGGTGCCAGTAGTGTTAATTTAGTGAAGTTGAACCTATACTATTGTGATATTTTTGAACTTGCAGTAAGACTTATGCATTTTGTTTTCTGTGTCTTGTGGGTCTTTTCACTGCACAAAGTTAAGCCCTTGAAAATGAATTATTGTTTTTCCTGCAACCATTTTTATGTGAAATACTGGTAGAAGAGAATTATATTTGAGTTAAATGATATCTTGAATTATTTTTAGAGAATTGATTAACAGTATTCTGCAATGAATCACAAAAGATTTAATTGACCCATGTATTGTCGTTAGTATATTTGGTTTAGTCAGTTTTAAAGATTGAAACGAAGATAATCATGTTGCAGGGATTGCTTAGTTAATGAAAGTTACATGGTATTCTGCATAATGTTATATGATAGAAAATTATTGCTTCAGGAACAACTCTTGAGAATGATATGGCTCAGTTACTGAAAAATGTGGGTCAAGATTTTTGCGACATAACGCTGATGTTGGACGGAGCACCTATCAGAGCGCACAAAGCTGTCCTTGCAGCAAGATGTTCCTACTTTGAGGCTATGTTCCGATCTTTCATGCCAGAAAATAGTATTGTTCAGGTAGGTGTACAAGTCATGAAGCCTTAACAGCAACATTGGCAATGACAAAAAAGTATTTTCAGTAATATGTTTCTTAACCCTTATGGATGAATACCCTCATATGAGTAGGTTTTGGATGGTAGAGGAATTCACTCATGGTGAGCATCAAAATCAGTTCCCATCGATTTGAAGGAATCAGGCAGGAAAGAGGTTCCAATACTTCTATAGCCCATAAATTCACTAATGGCAACTTTAGTTGGTTGTCGTTGTTTTGCAAAGAAAACTGCAAAGAAATATTAAAAAGAACATTTATAGTCCAAAAAAGTTATTGCATCTTCAATCTCAGTAAATTTATGTAAATATTTTACAACAAATATACTCAGAATTTGTTACGGATTTTAGTTCTTGTCTGTTTTGATGTTACATGAGTTGTAATTACTATAATTTACATAATAAAATAGAATTATTTATCAGAAAAAACATGTATTTAACTTGATAAAATGTACAATTGTCTTGTAAGTGAGGCCTCTCAATGGGTTGTAAATAGTCATTTTCAACTTCTTTTAAAAGGCAGGGAAAATTTGTGGAATTTTTTTTTTTTTACACCTTTTGTATTTGCATATCTTCCTCTTTCCACTGATGTATTTTTTTTCTTTTAATTGGCCAACCTCAAAGTTTTCCTTTGGGTGATTGCGCTGGGGGTAGTAACCTCAGCATAACTATGTTAGCTTTTTCTCTGGTATATAATAGAGCTATTTATACTGGGAAAAATGAATAACAGGGATTTTTCATAGGGCGACACAGGTCTTCCCCCAGAAATAGATTTTTCCTACGTCAAAATCCCTTTTTTAGACCGGCTCTTAAGGGTTAAGGAAAGTAAAAAGATTCAAAGGTTGTTGTCTAAAAGTATTGTAATTATATAAAGAATTATTAAGATATTTATTTCACAACAAACCCATCATTTACATTGGCCCACATTTGTGATCTTCATATATTCTAGACACTTCATTCCCAATTTAAAGAAAGAAAGTGATACTCGGCCATCTGGACAGCCATATTTGCCCATGCCCCATAGTTCCTGGGTTTCAGACAGGTAAGAACCCTTTGTCTCATGCATGTGGTTTGTTGACAACAATCTGTTTGTAGAATTAATAGATTTCATTATTTAAACCTATATAGATACTATAATGAGAAAACAATTACTTTCTAATGAAAACACTTTGTTGCTTACAAAAAGTAATTTTCTCCAGTTTTCCCATGGTACTAGTATTTAACTCTGGACTTTGGCAAGTTAATGATTGCCAATTTTCAAGTTAGTACTCTAAAATTTTTTGCACTATGAAAGAGTATGCTGCTGTCAGCAGGAATCTAGCAACAGAAGTTTACATATATCCCACCTTGAAACATACTGCTCGCAATTTAAACTGCACTGCTGACTGGAGCTGCTCTACAGACTGGGCTGTGCTGCAGAGGTGCCTGTGTACTTGCATCTCGTAATTAGACTCCCAACCCAAGTGACTACTCAGAGCTATAATGTTGTAGACTGCACAGAGAAGTGAGACTATTACCTGCATGGAACTCAGAACCCATGGGATGCCTGCCGTTTTAAATTGGTATTGGAGTGTCAGTGTTTTGTAAGGAACCTCTTAATAGGTTAATATAAATGATTGGTTTTATATTTATTTTATAAAAAATAATGTTATTTGTCATTTTGTTTGTGTTCTTGCATTTCTCATTAACTTTCAGAGTTTGTGCTGAGTAATCTATTGTTAACTTTGAAGGTTTTATTGGTCTGTTGTACATCATGTTTTGTTATTTTTACAGATTGCTATTGGAGAAATTATTCCTTCACCTCAGTCCTTTGACTCCTTGCTAAGATATATATATTATGGTGATGTTGATATGCCACCAGAAGACTCCCTCTACTTGTTTTCTGCCCCTTATTTTTACGGGTTTACAAATAACAGACTCCAGGTGAGATATTTGACTCAGGTTATTAGTTTTGCTGAAATTTTCTTTAATCCTATATTATGGAGTGCAATTTTTGTAATTTTTTATACAGCCTTCTCATTTAGAGCTTTAGCAACCTTACAGAGAAGGAAAATTGGATGAAGTATATAAAAAAGGCACTTTCATTTTCCAATATCCATACACTCATAGCTATTGCTCAAGATATTAAACTTGATAATTATTCTTCTCACCAGGCTTTTTGCAAGCAGAATCTGGAGATGAATGTAACATTTGAAAATGTCATTCAGATCTTAGAAGCCGCTGACCGCATTCAAGCATCAGACATGAAGAAATACGCTTTGAACCTTATTGTTCATCACTTTCCAAAGGTGCTGTGTTTTTCTTTTTTTGCAAAGCTATTGTCTTATTTTTCTTATGCCTATTTAACTTGTTGCTCATTTTACATCTGATCCCTGCATATTTTAGTTTAGGTACCAGGACTTCTTGAACCCAATGTGTTGTTAAAACTGCATTGTTGTATTCCATGATCCTGTAACATTGTCGGTAAAGCATATCGTTTTACTATGGTGTTTGATGTGTGGTATACCCAAATGGCATACTGAAGTGGAAAGTCTGTAAATTTTTTATGCTCTTTTAAGAAACCATGTATTTTATTGTAAGTGGTACAGGATTTGCTGCAATATTGTGTAAAGGAAAAATTACAGTTTTCTTTCTCATGATGCATCATTTTTCACAATGGGATTGACAGTAACATGGTCACCAGTAATGATTATTGAAAACATGCCACCAGAGAAATTTGTCATTTTATGTGACTGTTGAAGTGCTGTAGAACCACTTGAATATTGTTCCCATGAAAGTCCCTAGGTTGAGCCACCTAGGTTTTCAGTCCACTTGCTGTATGAGGTTGGCGTAAACGTTGAAATATGTTGGATTCCTTTACATGCAGCCAAAGCTGCAATTGGTGACTTGTTAACAATAGTAGTATGCTGCTTCTGACAGTGAATTTTTTATTACTGTGTAAAACATATCTTTAGTAAATGGCAGTTAAGGCATAATGAATCTGGAGATGAATTATAAGATAAAAAAAAAAATAATATAACTTGATGGAATTCATTCCAAAATGAATGCCACTTATTTTATGAATAACCCACATGGTCCAATCCCATAATGCAGGCAATGCAAAACAACATATGCAATCCAACTTATTTATTAGGATTGCCTAATTTTCATTCCCCATCCCATATCAAGTGCAGTATTGAAACTAAATCTTCAAAAGAAATATTGTATGTTGACCTAGTCACTGAATTTTTAAGAAACAATATGTTACATAGTAAGCTCTTGGGATATTCATGAAGAACAAACCCTTCAGATCAGCTTTATAAGAGTTAAGACTGTGAACTCAGTGGTTTGGTTAAACCGTTTATTTATGATATTGATGATATTGATACTCAATATTGATACTCTATCTTAAAACACAAATGAGAATTTTAGGTTACAATTTTTATACAGTGCACTATTCCAGTACTACTGTATTCATATTTCCCATTATTATATGCTTTCTTAAAATTTATTTATTGCAGTTTATATTAATTGTGTAATTTTGTGATAGTCACTTTAAAATGACAGATAAATTATTACACATGCAAACACATGCCAGCGACATTCTCTCTCTCTCTCTCTCTCTCTCTCTCTCTCTCTCTCTCTCTCTCTCTCTCTCTCTCTCTCTCTCTCTTGCTAAGAATTAGAATAAACTTTCTCTTTTATTTCTCTAATTTGAGCAGTGATTTTCATAAATAATTAGAAATTTGTGTATGCTTTTTAAGCCAATGTACAGTAATATGCAATAGCTGGGGTACTGAGCAATAAACTGTATGTTACAGGAAAGACAATTTAACAGTTTTGCAGGGTGCCTAACAAAGTTAATTTATCTATAGCCATCTTTTACCATTTTTTAACACACTGTAATTATGTAAGTATTCTTTTTCGAAAACAAGGAAAGTATCACAAAGCACTATGCAGGCCACTTGAGTCAAAGCTTTTTTTTTTATTGAATCATAAGAAATTGTGCTTCCTTTGCCTTATGCTTTATTGTGCATTAGCTGGCTTATATACTAATATACTGTATATACTAATTGAAAAGACAATTAATCATGATAGTGCATGATGTAAAAATATTTATTTAATGATAACCTCTTATCTGCATTTCTTCCATCCACACAATGCCTTTAAGTGCACTCTTTTTGGTATGAAAGATTATATACATTGATTTGTACAAAATTACTAATGTGTGAATCAAGCTGCATACTGTGCAGATGTCTCAAGATTGAATGCAGAGCAAACTCTGCATGCTCTAGTATGGAAGGAAAAAATACTGTTGTAATAACCCTTGCTCATCTAATGAAGCTCTACTTATTGCGAATTATGCCAACTCATAGGCTTTTTGATGTTGATTAGGTTGGGGGAAGGTATAAGTAACATGACAGCTCTTGTGTGGAAGGAACACAATGAGTTTGCCTCAATCCCATTGTCCCTCTTGGTAATGAGGTGTGCAGTCTAACTTTTAGCACATGCAAACTGTATTTAAGAAGTGTAGATGATGTTGGTGTTTAATTTCATCTGTGGACTTTTTATTGGAGCTATTTGTAAGAGTTTTGATAAGACAGTGTAGTACTATTAAGTAGTATTAATGAGAAGAGAAGGCCTAATCGTTATAGAGTGCAGTCATTGTTGAGTGTCTTGTATGCAACTTGTGAGTTCATGTCTTCCCATGTGTACATACTGGGTGTAGTACAAACATACATACTTTTCATACACTGTGCAGTTGCTGTTGATGAGTCCACTCCAGTATTGGATCAGTAAGCACTACTGTAAAATGGTATGAAATGGCAAGTCCTTTCCTCAGGCTATTTAAACAGACTTACATCACTACAAAAATCATTCGATGAATAACTGATCATTCACACACTATGAAATATGTCTGTTATTTTTGTAAATTCCATTATTCGTTTTCATTTATAAACCCAAAAGGAATTATACTATCATTATTTTTTTGGGTTCAAGATAATTTCATGTACGTAACCTATTTCATTGCAAGCCATACTTTTTAAAACTGTTACTAGATACAAAAGTTTTTTTAGCTTAGTGCTCAGTCATGTGTTCATTACACCCACATGGGTGATGCAATTACATGAGGACTCTACCACCTAGTGGAAAAACTCTTTGAGTCCTGTTTACCTCCTCACCCAACCATGCTTCACTTCATTAATAACTTTTTCTCCTTTCCTTTTCTATTTCATCTTGTAACTTTTTTTCTTTTGTTAATTTTACGTTTTATTGACAAGGTTAGGTATGTGTACATGTACTGCAAAATAGGTGCTTAGTGGTAGGCTGGGGGTCTCTTCAGTTTTATTATTTTGAAAGGAATATATCCCAGATGGTCAGATCCCAATGATGTAATAAAAGTTTCAGTAGCAACTAGTTCCTACAACCAACTTGTTTTTTTTTTTTTTATTATTTCAGTCAGTCAGATTGCTAAAGAGCCATTACATTCCCCCACCTAAGTAATGGCTTTGTATAAATGAAGTAGAGTAATAGGCTTTTATATTTTACAAAAGAACAAAATTTTTGTTAATGGTTTCTATACCCTAATGATTTTGATCTTCAGTAGGCCATATTCGAAAGCGCTAACATTAGTCCCACCTTTTTAACTTGTTTTATTTTATTTTTCATATGGAAGGATTATGCAAACCCTTCTCATAAGAATTACTATCACCGTGCTAGCCAGAGGTATATATGAAATACAAAAATTATTTATTATTGTATTTTCACTGGTTAAAAAAAAAAAAAAAAAAAAAAAAAAAAAAAGAAAAAAAAAAAAAAAAAAAGTCTTCAATTTTCATAGTGACAGAATACTTGAATAATTATCTTCCGACTTGCAGGTTGCACAGTTGCCAAAGTTGCGCTGCCTGAGCCGTGATCTCCTCTTGGACATCCTGGAGGCACTTGCAGAAGACATGTCTGACTCTAAACTTTGCCATGACATGAGTTCGATTTCACTTAGCACCACTGACTCGGGATGAACCCTAATTAAGCTGGGTGGTCTGGTGAATACCTTACCTGAGACATAAAGGTTCTCAAGATTTTTACATATACAGTATTTGTCATTGTTAAGCAGGGAGTAACAGCTTGAGTGATTTTGATCACTGCTGTGACTAAGGCTTATATGCTTTTGATTGGTTGTAAGGTGTATAAAGTGGAAGTGTCAATTGTTTTGTGTATTACATTTGTTGACATAATATATTAAGCTTAAGCTATAGAGAAGCTTAGAGGGCATATGACAAGAAGAGTGACAAATCTTGCCAAATTTGTCTGGCAGAGAACATCAAATTTTAAAGATGATATGAATTCAAACTTTATAGACTGTTGCTTTGCTGTTATGCATAGAATGACTGAAAAAGCCATGTTGCATGAAAATGACTTGGATGTATCATATTTTAAAACTAAAACGAAACAGATGTTCAGCTGTATGATAATAAGCGTTTCATCTCTCAGTTATTGCATACGCATAATCACTATTACAGTATCTGGTTAGTACATAAATCATTAGTACTAGGGGATTCTTTATTTGAGGGACCACTGAGAGTGGGAAGTGAGTATGAGCAATAGTTTTAGCTGGAAAACAGACAAAGCAAATGACAACTAGGAAGATAGACTTACATATTTTTACTTTATGTAGCCATGGTTTGAATAATGAATCCTAAGTAAGGGTATAGAGTTCTTACTTGGGGTTATGCTAAATTACAGCAAAAAATATTAAACTATCCATAAGTGACTGATGTTAGGTGAGAAAATGGAATTACTTTTGAGAGTGGATTTGGGTATTATTATTTACTCAGTAATTTGTGAAGTGAGGTTGCCAACAAATGTAAATTAGTAAGGACTTTAATTTTTACGAATTATTTCTAGTCTTTGAGGGCATTTTTCATGGGAGGCAGAATATTTTAATTTGTCAGGTTTGGGCAAAAGGTTCTCAATACCAGAGCACCGTGCTCACACTTAATTCATTAGTTGTGAAGGGTTTCGATTGTGTCATATGTCTTAAGACTTATTTATTTATTTTTTTTTTTAATCCTTGCAACTTTCTCTTTGACTGAATCTTAAAACTTGAGTTGGCCAGTTGTGCTAATATGCAGATGCAGATGTAAACTATGTATATGTACTATAGTAATAGTTTACTCAGTCTTTTAATTAAAATCTAAAAGTAAGTGTCAGCAGTGTAATTGGTATGGATGGCTGAATTATTTATTGTCAAATTATGCAAAATTTGAGATTGGAAGAATGTTTCCAAAGTTGTCGAATTCTGGAAGGACCCATGAAAACAAACAATTACGTACATACCTTGTTTTTGACTGTACACTTTTAACAGGTTTAGCATTCTTTTTGTTACATGTACTGTCATATTGGCTATGACTTGGTAATTTACATCATCTAAAATTATGTTGTTTTTTTTTTTCATACCATACAAAAATAAGGAATTTTTTATGGAAATATTGCTCATCAGTTACCTGTACTATTAAATTCATATCTGTTTTATGTTACGTACTTTTCTCCAGTTTTTTCAAAAGCATTATTAGATTGCTTTCCAGTTGGAAATAGTCGTTTTCATTTTATGGCTAATGCCTAGGAAGTCCGTACATTTCAAGAATTTTAAATGATCACATTATTTCTCAGTTATTCACAAGAAAGTGTTTCCTGAAACTATGAGTAAAATAATTTTTTTGGTATTTCTAGAACCAGTAATTATGTTCAAAACTTAGTAGAATTTCCTACTGATATGAGTATTCTGACCATGAAATGATGTTCCACTATAAGAACTTATATTGAAAAGCATTAAGTGCTTTATATTTGTTCCGATACGTATACAAACCCTTGGTCCTTTAACAATAGGAAGGTAACTTAGTGGCAGCTGAACCGGTCGTAAGCTTCGAACAAGGGGGTTCGGTAGGTAACTACTTGTCCGGCAGTTGGCAGTCACCTCGACTGCGAGGAGAGGAGTCACTTTGCTTTCGGCTGCGCTGGTGGAGGGACGTATTGCTCGCCTCTCTGCCCGCTGTTTCATCGTATGCTGGGTTTGCTTTATATCGTGAAGATATTTTGCCTTTCTCTTTATCTAGTGTGCTTGTGCAAAACAAACATGAGTACTTGGTTGTGTTTTGTATTTTCATACTGTGTTTTTGTTGGAATTATGGATTCCTGAGAGCCGGAAAGACCCCTTCGCCCCCCCATCAACCGCAGATTGTGCCCTGGTGTGGAGGGCCGTAAGTGTGGGGCCTTTCGGTCCATTATCGAGGTAGACCCTCTTGAATTTTGCTCTTGGTGCCGAGGGTGCGAATGCTCTCGCGCCAAGCCATGTGAAATTTGTATTGTTTGGTTGGAGGAGCAGTGGGAGCGCTATGAAGGGAGGAAGAAGCCGCATAAGCTGGCCAAGGAGTCATCGGAGGGTTCTCCTGTTACTCCCTTGGTTACGGACACGTCTTTTTCTTTTCTCCCTCCATCTCAGCTTCCTCTTATGGCTCCTTCCCCTTCAGGGGGGTTATCTCACTCCTTCTCTTCCGTCGATCAGTCGAGTGTAGAGGAGGGGGCGAGATACCCCGATGTGCAGTTGTATTCGGGGTCGTCCGTTCACTCAGGGTGGGAACTGTCCCCCCCCGGGCGAGGGGAAACCCCCCTCCCCCCATTAACCCGACTACCCTTTCTTCCTCAGATTTGCCTGCCACGGGGGACGATCTCGGCCGGGTCTGGTACTCGCTGGGCCTCCAGGGGACACCGAGTGTTCAGGGGCTGCTTAGTCATCTGTGTAGAGGGACCAGGCCGGTAACTCATGGCCCGATCACGACCATGACCATGACAGTATCCATGCCAGGCTACACTGCTCCGCCGCACCTGGTCTACACCCAGCACGTTGCCATGGTTACCCCAACAGCTGCTGTTCAGGCGCCACAGCCGGATGTGAAGAGGTTTATCGTGACGCCACCGCCTGGTTTTGCCGCTCTTGCTCCAGCCCATGACTTCCGGTGTCCCAAGAGCTCTCCCTTAGACCTGCCGCCAGTACAGAGGATGCCGCTGGTTCCTGCCCCGCCTCCTGTTCCTGTGATCGCCGCCGCTCCAGCACCAGTTCCTGCTGCTGTTGTTCCTGCCTGTGGTGTTGCTGCCCCCACCCCAGGTCTTTCCGGACAGGTGCAGCTGGGCCCTGTTGCTTCTGCAACTGCCCCGGCTCTGTCCTGGATGGAAGACCTGACGGTGGTCCTGAGGGAGCTGACGAAGAAGAAGAAGAAGAAGAGGAAGGTGTCGTCGTCGTCTGCTGCCGCCGCTTCCCCTTCGACTTCTAAGGCCCCACAGCCGAAGAAGAAGAAGGTAGCCTCCTCCCCCCCCTAAGAAGTCTCGCTCTGAGACCTCTAAGGGTCCGTCCCACCGGAGTGGGACAGTTGGGACTTACGCTGGTCCTCCTGTTCCTTCCGCAAGGAAGAAGAAGATGGGGACCGGAGGAGTGCCGGCTAACACAGGTACCTCCTCTCCTGGCGCCAGAGGTTCTGCCTAGATGCCAGGTACCATCTTGGCCTCTCGTTCGCGAGAGGTACCGAGTGTACGGTTGCCCGCGGGTGACCATGCAGCCAAGACCCAGGCAACCGAGTTCGCTCGGCACCAGGATCCAGGCATGGAGCGGAAGACTGGCGGGAGTCGCCCAGGTGACTCCCACCAGGCCAGCGATCACTTTCGTGGTGATCCACCGGTACCCAGGGTTGACGCGACTGTCCCAGACTGGCCACTGGCTGAGGCGAGGAAGCGGTCCCCTTGACCAGCCTCGGCTGGTTCAAGCAGCGTGACACGCCGTGAGGACAGGCCTCGCTCCCACCGGGACAGCGGAATCTGCCGGTCCCCTGACCGCCGCTCCCACCGGGACCGGGCAGAGAGGGGGACCAGCAGCAGCTCTTCTGACGCTCGGGACTGTCGCTGCTGTTCTTGGTCCAGCCGCTCGACCAGGCCTGCAGCTGGATCGCCACCGCGGGTTGGCGAGTGTCTGCAGCCCCCCCAGCATGCCGGTTCTGCTGGTGGGCGAGGGGGGAGCATCAGGTCTGCCTCTCCTATCCCTTCAACTTCCTCGGGCTGCACCGGGAAGAACAAGGCGATCAGGAGTGATCGCGAGGGGCGCACTCCTCGTGATCCCGCCGCGATGCCCTACGAACCTGGCACGGTCCTAGGACCGACCAGATCGTACATGCAAGTGGCAGGAGGAGACCAGGAGGGGTCTGTGGTGGTTTCTCCTGTGGAATGAGGAGGGTCTCGGGAGGCATTCTCGCTGGACGGTCCGTCTCCACAAGACGCAGTCACTCCTGAGATTCAGAGTTTCGTTCGCGGAGGTTATTGCGCTGATTCGTCAGCACAACGACCTAGGGGAAGGATCGCCGCGCCCACCTTCCGAGCCTACATCCAGGTTGGAGTCGTTCTGGGGCCCCAAAAAGGAACCCAGGACGACGGTGGGTCTGCCGCGATCAGCCTTGGCCGACAGTGTGCTGAACCAGGTGGACTCTCTTGTCTCTGGACAGGAGGGTTTGCTACAGTCCGGCAGGTCATCCAAGCTCCTTCCCCCATCTCTACCACGACAGAGGCGCTTCTACGTGCCAACGGAGGACCCTTTGCCCCCCAAGCAGGTTAACCCAGAGCTGGCTAGGCTAACTCCGGGGGTGTCTCTGCAGCAGCTGCTGTCTGAGAACCTCTGGTTCTTGCACCAAGAGGCACTTGCCTTGGAATAGACTGCCATGGCAGCATTCCAAGCAGTCTCCTGGATAGACCTGTGGTCCCTCACAGTGTCTAAGGTCACAGCCTCTTCGGGAAATATGACTCCTGAAGGGGACCCGGCTTTCATGAGACTGTGCCAGTCTGGAGGTAGGGCCATCTCCTACCTGGCCCACCAGATGGCAAACCTGTGGGTCAACCTGGTACTGAGGCGTAGGACCGGTGCGAAGTTCCTCCTCTCTCTTTCCCAGAGAGATGGTGGACGCTGTGGTGGAACAATGGCGCACTGACGAGAGTGACCGTTTAGTCCACCAGGCAGTCTCGAAGGCGGCTTGGCAGCCTCGAATGACTGCGGCTAAGCCTAAGAGTTTAGGTAGCGCTTCCTCAGCAGCTAAGACGATTGCTTCGTCGAAGCCGAGAGGAAAGACTGCCTTCGACTTCAACTGTAAGGAACGACCATAACCAGCCCTCCTCCTGGAAGAAGAAGTCGAAGAGAGGAGGGAAACGTTAGGGACGGCGTTCCCCCTCACCTGCTGCCAGAAGTGGGGGGTTGCCTGGCGAGCCACTGGGCAACTTGGCAGCACTACGGAGCAGAGACCTGGATAGTAAATGTCCTTCGGGAGGGATATCTACTACCCTTCGAGTCTCGGCCACCCCTCACCTCCAACCCGGTCCATCTACAAATGTACGTTCCTGGTTTGGCCAAGGATGTGGCGCTTCAGCAGGAAGTAGAAGCCATGCTGAGCAAACGAGCTGTGGAGATCATATGGGATCAGTAACCGGGCTTCTACAGTCGACTTTTCCTGGTGGAGAAGTCCTCGGGGGGGCTGGCGCCCAGTGATAGATCTCTCTCTCTTGAACCGATTCGCTTGCCAGACTCGGTTCATGATAGAAACAGCACGATCAGTGCTCGAGTCCATCAGGGAGAATGACTTCATGCTTTCTGTGGACCTGAAGGATGCGTATTCCCAGATACCCATCCATCAGTCCTCCAGGAAGTACCTCCGCTTCATCCTCGACGGAACGGTGTACCAATTCAGGGCACTTTGTTTCGGTCTCTCAACCACCCCACAGGTGTTCACGCGAGTGTTCACTCTGGTGTTGGCTTCGGCCCATTCGGTAGGGATACGTCTTTGAATTTTGGCCTAGCCTAACTCCTTTCTTTCTCTATAAAAATGAATAATCTACCCACCTGTACGCTTTCTCCATCACCAGTACACTCCAGAAATCACCTTAAAACACCAGCACCACAAGACTTACGACCCAAAAAACAACTCCTACCAGACAGAGAGCTCTCCCCCTACCAACCACACACCACCACACGTGCTTTCTCCTGCCCCGTGTTATTGTTTACATCCTGCCGACGCCGCCGCCATCTTGTCTATGACGTCACAGCCTATGACGTCACAACACAACTTAAAGTACATCAACAGACACCTTCTAGAATCTACACATGTTGTCTATATATAGGACACCCACCATATTTCAACAATGCATAAAATACCCATAACAATTATACAATATATAATCACACTTATCTCTTTCTCCCTCCCCTCCGACTGTTTCCTAACCTAGTATTCCCCTCTTAATTTGCCTTCGTCCTCCAACTCTTTACCCTCTACATAATTTCTAATACATTCCCCTGAAACTCCTGCTTTAGTTAATACATCAGCCACTTGCTCCTTTCCTTTTATCCATCTCACCTCCTTTATTTCCCCGGATTCAATGGTTTCCCTTATTGCAGCAATACTATTTTTAATCTCTTGCTACTTACACCAGTGCTCGATTTGATGGCGGTCATTAGTGTTTTACTATCAGTGTTAACCAAGGCTTCTAAATTTCTCCCTCCTACTACCTCTTCCCACAAATGCTTGAAATATATCAATCCTTCTACAGCTTCCCCACACTCAGGGCTTCAGCCTCAATGGTGGATTTTGCCACTCTCCTGGATTTCCTAGACTTCCACCATATGGGACTTCTCCTCTTCCCATCTGTCAAAGAAATAATATAACCCAGTTGAGTATGGCCATCTTCTATGTTTCCAAATGAAGCGTCTGCATAGGCTTCCCAATAAACCCTTTCTTCTTCCATCTCACTTATTGTAACTTCGCCCATCATGCTCTTAGTTTTCTCACAATTTTAATAAGTTTCTTCATATCCTGAGTTGTTCCTTCTTTAAATGCTTTACTTAATTCGCTAAATATCATATGATATTTCTGGCATCGTGTGTAGTGATACCCAATTCAGCTGTCCTACCACTGATCTGTACTCTGTTAACTCTTTTGTTTCTAGCACTCTATTACCCGTATATCTTCTAGCCTCTGGTTCTCTTATGGAATTTATATACTGCCACTGATTAAGGGAAAAATCTATTCTCCTTCTGCTCTATTACTACTCCCTATATACTTGAACCTTTTACTCTCTTGTTCTCCTACTTGCAATTTCCCTTTCAATCTCCCAATCGTTTCCTTTAAGAATCCTTCAGTTCCTCCGTAGCAAAAATCATCTACGTGTGTACACAAAATGCCTTCAATTTATTGTTCTTTTTCCAAAAGAATATATTAGGTTCTAGTCTACTTCTCTCACCTTGAAGCTCCTTCACTACTTTCACCACTTTACAATACCATGCTTTTGCTGCATCTTGAGCCATAGACTGTTTTCTTCAACTTCCATAATCCCCTCCAACCATCTTCCCTTGGTGGCTTCAAGTACACTTCTCTTTGGTATCTCGTCACCTTGTAAATATGCAGTTTTGACATCCAATGTATAACAATTCCAATTTTTCACCTTTATTATGGTTAGACAGAATTTTAAATTTCAGCATTGCATGTGGGAGCATCCTTTTCCCACTCAGCCATTTCTTTCTTCAAACCCTCTAGCTACCAATCTTGCTTTACATATCCTTTCCCCCCCTTTTATCTTTTCAGTTTACTATCCATCTTGTAGATATAGCTTTTTGTCCAACATCATTTACCTCCTCATATACCTGGTTATCTCTCCAACTTAGAAGTTCTTTTTCTTTAGCTTCCATTATGCTTCTATTTTCAAATCCCAGCAACACCTCCTCTTCATCTTCAATTTTTTCTACCTGACTATAATCCCTCAAGTTTTAACCCACCCTTGTCACCTGACTGTGAGTCTCGTATATTGTACGAATCAGCCCATGCTTGGCTTGATCTTTTTCTGCAAGACCTAAAATAGTCCATTCTTCTACTTGTCCTGTATCATTGTTTATAGCCCTAACTCTATTTCCCTTTTTGAATTTTGGTATCTCTTCCATTAACTCGCTTTCTATTGACCCACTTTGCCCGTTATCTTCCACTGTTTCCTCTATCACCTCTCTTTCTATGTCTCTTCTGTGTCTGCTTTCCTTCTCTCACCCATTATCTCCGCTCCTTCCAGCCAATCTACTTTCCCTTCATTTGGCCATCTGACCTACCTTTCACCCCATGGGATTTATCTATTCTAGCCGATATCTCTTCTGTATCTGGTGATCATCGTTGAATCCTTGTCACATGTATCCTAGCTACTTCTCTTAAAGAATCCCCATGTTTGATATTATTGTTTTCCCCGATACTCCCACTACCTGAGCAGGTCCTCTCCATTCATTTTCATTTTCCTCTTATAGAATACCTCATCTCCTACCACTGCTTCTTCAAATTTATGTTCTCTGATGTTTTTTTTGTTGTAGCGCTATTCTTATTTTATTACAGGACTCATTTTTTATAAATGCTTCTCTGGTCTTGTGCATTTGCATTCAGTGTGTCCCTTACCATACCCTCTTCCATCCCTTTTTTCTCTGCTTGCAGGACTAGAACTTCTTCTCCTATTAGGTTAGGCAGTGAAGGGTTTTTTCCAAATACTAATTGGTTGGGAGAGAAAACCTCCATTATTCATTAAACAGTTCCTAGCCACTCACTACCCATTTCAAAGCTAGGGACCAATCTACTTCCTCTTCCTCCATCATCTTCCTTACACTTCCCTTGATCATGCCTACGGTCTTTTCACATAATCCGTTGCTCCACGGAGATTCTGATGCTGTGGCTAATACTTCAATATTCCATTTTCTGCCATCCTCCTTACTTTTTCATTTTGAAAATTCTCCCCCATTATCTGACAATATTTTGGAGGGTGCTCCAAATATAGCAAACCAGCACTCAAAAAGTATCTTTATTATAGTTTCTGGTTTTCTTATCTTTTATCCAACAGGCCTGACAATATCTCGTTGCCATATCCACTATTACCAAGAACTTTCTCTCTTCTATCTCTCCCACATCCATCGCTACGACTTCATTGAACGTTTTACTCCAAGAAAAGCCTACTACGGTTTGGCGGGGTTTCTTTTGTATTTTTTACAAACCTCACAATTTTTAATCAGTTCCGTTAGTAACTTTCTTATTTCCTCTTTTCTTGTTTTTCGATTAACCCATTACTCCATTGTGCTTCCTCTGTTAGCTCCATATTTTATCTCCACTTCCATGACCAAACTGTAAATGTAATTTTCTTCATTGTGTTCTTAATTTCCCTCGGATTCTTTCCTTCAACCCTCCAGTAATAATTCTTCTACCTTCCTCCTCCTTATAGGCACTCTTAAATGACCCTGTTCGTCTTCTCTTAACTCTACTTTTCATTCCCCCTAATACTTCTACTATGACACAATTTTCTTTCAAATTTAGGGTCATACCCATTTTACTCATGGTTTGCTTACCTATCAGCCAGGGATATCACCTTGCAGAATTTCCGTCTTCAAATAAAACTTTCTGTTTTTTAGTATCACAGGTATTTCTATTATTCCTCTGGACTTATAAGATGTCTCACCAAAATTAAACTTTATTAGACTCTGTCCTAGTGTCCCTCATTCTCCTCAACTCTTCCTGACTCAAATCCATGACAATACGTGCTAGTCACAATTCCCCGCAAACTGTTGATTTACACCCTGTGTCCAAAATTGCATCACCACCTCCCATGATGCTTCCACTATTTTATTAACTTTCTCCTACATAAACCTCTTCTTCTTCTGTCCCATTTTCTGTTTTTACCTTATTTTCTTCTAGTCTTGTTTCAGTTTTCTTCCTATTATGAAAATTCTGAGGACAATCCCTAGCCCAATGCCATTCTGAGCTGCATATTGCACATACTGTTACCTTCCCTTCTTTGTTTATAGGATTTCTACCACCCCTTCCTCGGTTCCATCTTCCCCGATATCTTTGGTTTTCCCTCCCTCTCTCAGAACTGGCATTGCCTTCTGACGAACCCCACCATTCCCGTTCCTCTTTAGTCCCTAATCCCTCAAATAGTCTTTCATTGTTTGCGACACTGTTCCGTACTCTAGCTTTTCTTGCCCACAAGCCGATAATACCATTTGTTTTTGATTTTCCGTGAGATTTGCTTGCTCTATTACATGATACCCTTGACTTCGCTTCAAGCGCGCCTTTCCCCCATTGCTCTTTCACACTCAGATGCTGCCTTCTCGTATCTAATTAAATAGTCCGCCATATTTTCACTAGATTCTCTTCTTATTAGAAGGTATCTTTTTATTCTACCGTAATTCTCCATTACGAGTCTTTAGATAGGCTTTATCTAGTTTCTCTAGGATTAACTTTGGACCCTCTGTACCCAGTAAGTTTATCTTTATCTAATGCTTCCACTAGCTCTCGGGCTTCTCCCTTTTTTTTAAGCTACATTCTCATTTCTATCGCCGGGTATTTTGTATCTTCTCCATACAACAATAGCCAATCTTCGGCTTGACCTTTCCATTCTTTGTATTCTTTTTGTATCCCGCTAAACCTAGGACATTCCCTTCTCCATCTAGTAGTCTCCCTTTGTTCACTGTCGGATCCAGGCATCTTTGATCAACCACGCTCTGCTACCAGTTTGAATTTTGGCCTAGCCTAACTCCTTTCTTTCTCTATAAAAATGAATAATCTACCCACCTGTACGCTTTCTCCATCACCAGTACACTCCAGAAATCACCTTAAAACACCAGCACCACAAGACTTACGACCCAAAAAACAACTCCTACCAGACAGAGAGCTCTCCCCTACCAACCACACACCACCAACACGTGCTTTCTCCTGCCCCGTGTTATTGTTTACATCCTGCCGACGCCGCCGCCATCTTGTCTATGACGTCACAGCCTATGACGTCACAACACAACTTAAATACATCAACAGACACCTTCTAGAATCTACCACATGTTGTCTATATATAGGACCCACCATATTTCACAATAGCATAAAACCCTACCCATAAACAATTATACAATATATAATCAACGTCTTCTGAGGTATCTTGACGATTGGCTGGTCCTGGCGAGCTCCCGCTCACAGTTGCTACAGGACAGAGATCGACTCCTCGAATTCTGCCGCGATCTGGGTATCGTAGTGAATTATGAGAAGTCAGATCTCGAGCCCAAGCAGAGGATGAAGTACCTGGGCATGCTGATCGATACAGTAGCAGGGTGAGTCATCCCCGCAGACTCGCAGATCAGCAGGTTCAGGGAGGCAGCCGGACAGTTCCTGTCCCTACAGGAGCAGCCAGCTCAGCAGTGGCAGGTCGTGATCGGTCACCTGCCGTCT
Organism: Macrobrachium nipponense; assembly: GCF_015104395.2. Classification (NCBI taxonomy): domain Eukaryota; kingdom Metazoa; phylum Arthropoda; class Malacostraca; order Decapoda; family Palaemonidae; genus Macrobrachium; species Macrobrachium nipponense. The sequence goes on along the minus strand of NC_061103.1, from coordinate 33,609,695 downwards.
CTCGAGAAGTTAGTCCCTCACGGGCGTCTTCACCTGCGGTCTCTTCAATGGAGACTAAAGGAGTGTTGGTCACAGGCAAGAGACCCACCTTACTTCCCCATGTCTCTCACGGAGGAGGTGAGGCAGGACCTAGCCTGGTGGCTGGATGACGGGAACCTCGTAAGAGGAGTGCCTCTTCGCACTCCCCCCCTGGAGATGTTGCTATTTTCAGACGCATCGACCAAGGGATGGGGCACACACCTGGAGGAGTTGCTGGCTGCGGGTGTGTGGGATCATCACGACAAGCACCTTCACATCAATGTCCTGGAGTTCAAGGCAGCGTTTCTCGCTCTCCAAGAGTTCCAAGACCATCTGGTGGGACACTCAGTGGTGTTGATGAGCGACACCACCACGGTAGTGGCGTACGTCAACAACAGGAGGGGGCTAGTGTCCCCTCCCGTTGCATCAGTTGACGTTGCAGGTTGCACGAGTGGGCCGTGGCACACTCAGTAGAGCTGTCAGCCTGCTACATTCCAGGCAAGAGAAATGTGGTAGCCGACAAGCTCAGCCGTCGGGATCAGGTGATAGGAACCGAGTGGTCCCTCCACCCAGACTTGGCGGAAAGGCTCTTCAACCTCTGGGGGCTTCCAGTCGTGGATCTGTTCGCCACCCGGCACAACAGAAAACTCCAGGTTTTCTACTCACTTGTGCCGGACCCATGAGCAGCTGAAGAGGACGCTCTTCAATACCCGTGGGACAACCTCTTCGTTTACGCCTTTTCTCTGTTCTGTCTTATTCGCAAGGTGATTAGCAGGGTGCTGGTCACCGCCAATCTTCGGATGATTCTGGTGGCACCCGGTACCCGGACCTGCTGGCTCTGCTCGCTGAAGCACCGAGAGAGAGATTCCCCCTTGGCACAACCTTCTGTGCCAGCCACACGTAGAACGGTACCACCGGTCGGTTCGGTCCCTGTCTTCACGGCTGGTTGTTATCCACCATCTCCTGCGAGCAAGAGGCTTTTCTCGCTGAGCAGCAACAGAGATGGCTGGGTACCTCAGACAGTCCTCTGCAGCTTTACACCAGGGAAAAAGGTCCGTCTTCTGTGGTTGGTGTCGTGGACAGGGTCTCTCTCCTCTCAGAGCCACTCTTCTCCAGGTAGTGGATTTCCTCGTTTTCCTTCGCCGAGAGAAGCTCCTCTTCGTCTCCGCATTTAAAAGATATAGAGCCGCCCTGGCCCTAGTCCTTAAACTGCGAGGAGTGGATATCTCCTCCTCCTTTGAGATCTCCCTCCTTATGAAGAGCTTCGAGATGTCTTGCCCACCCAGGGAACTCAGGCCCCCGGGGTGGGATGTGACTCTCGTCCATAGGAGTTTGACTCAAAGACCCTTCAAGCCACTCCAAGAGTCGTCAGATAGGGATCTGACCCTCAAGACCCTCTTCCTGCTGGCCCTGGCATTGGCAAAGAGAGTAGGGGAACTTCATGGTCTTTCCTTCTACGTAATGCATTCCAGGGGATGGGGATCTGTGACGCTCTATTTCGTCCCGAACTTCGTAACGAAGACTCAGAATCCTTCAATCCCTGACGACTGGTTCGAGTCTTTCACAATCCCCTCCCTGAAGGACTTCACTGATAACGATGCGGATGAGATGCTGCTTTGTCCTGTGAGGGCGCTACAGCGCTATCTGAAGAGAACTCAGCACCTCAGGCCTCAGTGTCGACGCCTCTTCGTTAGCACCAGGGTTACCAAGAAAGAGGTTTCCAAGAACACTTTCTTTCTGGCTGCGTGAGGTGATCAGGAGGGCGTACAATGTGGATGGTAGAGAAGACACCCATACCCTTCGTCCATGAGCTCACGAAGTCAGAGGTATTGGTCCAACCCTTGCAGCTTCTCCATGGCACAGGTTCTGAAGGCAGGGGTTTGGGCCAACCAAACCACCTTTACTTCCTTCTACCTTCGTGATATTACCCACAGGTCCTTGGACACCTTTTTCTTGGGACCCTTGGTGGCTGCTCAACAAGTTTTGTAGCTTACCCAGCACCCGAGTGGACAGAACAGCATCGTTTCCTTGTGTGATTGCAGGAGTGGACGAGTGAAAGAGAGTGTGACTGGCTTCTCTTACTCCTTCTTTCTTCCTCCTCTACCTGTGGGCAGAGGGCTGCGGTCGTCACTACGCTGAACAGGAAGCAGATGCAGGTAAGCTACAGGAAACGAGCTCCATCCTATCCCCTTTCAGTAGGGATAGGAGTATTTATCCACCACTCCCCAACAAGGGGGGGGGGGGGGGGGGGGGGGGGGAGTGGAAGCCAACAAGAGACAAACCCATGACTTCATATTGGCTCTTGAAGTAGGAACTAGTTCTTGTTTATTTGCTATTTATAAGAGGTACGCTGGCCTCCCTCTTATAAATTTGGTCCAGAGGTCTGGCCACTGATCCTGGGTGCACACCCCGATCAGCTGGGCAGAGGCTAGGATCCCTCCCTTTGCTCCTACAACCAGGGAGGGAACCAATGTCGGACGAACACAGTCTGTTCATAAGACTCAGATTCCACCCACCAATAAGTGAGACTTCCTATTAAAGACCGAGGGTTTTGGTATCGTATCGGAACAAATAACAATTTGTCAAAAATTGTATTTTTCCTAACGATACAAACCTGAGGTCCTTTACACATAGTCCCACCTCATGCCACCCCTCGCTCTGCGTTTCCTGGGCCTAAAGCAAGGTGACTCCTCTCCTCGCAGTTGAGCTGACCGCCAACTGCCAGACAAATAGTTAATTACCAAACCCCCTTGTTCGAAGTTTACGACCGGTTCAGCTGCCGCTAAGTTACCTTCCTATTGTTAAAGGACCTCAGGTTTGTATAGTTAGGAAAAATACAATTTTTGACCAAATTGCGATTTAACAGTGTTCAACCTTTTCAGTGAAAGTGACTAGGTCCAAGAGGTGATTTGTAGGGCAGATTAATTAAGAGTCAGTAACTAGAGCAAGAGTCCTGTTCATTTTGTTGTGTTATAAGAAAAAAATTGAATATAGATATTCTCTGAAAAGTTGTGATTTTACTTGCAGCTTATGGTTTCGTAAATGCCTCTGCTCTGAGAACACTGTAGACTGCACCAAATGCCTTGGCTATATTTCCTCAGCCTCAGCTGCATTGCCTTCTGTCTTCTACTTTTCATCTGTTTCAGTGTATCTTCTTGCAGTGCTGTCCATTATCTTTATCTTTTTCCAATTTTTACCTTTCATTAATTCCAGTTTCTTCAGGTAAGCCCTAGGAATCTACAAATGCAACTCAGTGGTCTTTAACTACTGTAGAATTAATAATAATAAAAATAATAATAATAATAATAAAGGTCCAAGAACCCCTTGGACCTTCTTTTTACCTTCTACATTACTATCAGCGAGGACATTTTATTTTTCCTTTATGGGGTACAGTAAAGTAAAAATAAGTACTCTTGTATGCTGTGGACCTAATGGAAATTTAAAGTCATTAATCTATAGTGAAGCATGTTGGGAAAAGCTTTTACTGACATGGAGAGAATTACTTATGACAAAAAAGGTATTCTGTAGTTTTCCCCTTTCCTCTAGAAATGCACTACAGTGAGTGTGAATTACATTGAATTTTTGTTTCATTTATTCAGATTTCCCTCGTCAGAAACATTTCTTGTTTTAGCTTTGTCTTGTAGTAGTATACCTGTAATTGTGAAGTTCAGCCTGTCTTGAATACTGCTAATATAAATAGTATGCCAGTAACATTCAATTCTGTTGGTTTGAAATGTGTAAATAATATTTTTATATTGACAAACTCTTATCACTCATCTAACTGCACCATCAGTCAAAGTATGAAAATGCTGAGATAAGTCAGTTTTACCCTCTTTAAATGAACTACATTCAACTAGGCTTTCATTACCGATTTTTTGTTCTAGTGTGTATAATCTGCCATTTGAAGCTCTATAAATATAGTTCAGTCCAAATCTTTTCAATGAAGTATTTGTAAGTATATTTTATAATTTATACTGTATATATAAACTGCAGTCAATTCTAGGTAAAAGAAATAATGTATATATTATTGAGGGATGAAATTGGCTTTCATTATTACTAAACACATTCATGGAAATAGTTGATCTAAGTAGAATGTATTCTGATAATAGGATGAGATAATTCACTCAAATTTCCACACAAGGTAACACAAAAATGGCCTTGAGATTCATGCGTACAATCTTAAGCATCATATTTTATGTCTTTCATGTACTGTACATTGTGTACAACATTATGCTTAGTGTACTTGGTACACAAATTTCTGTAGTATTTGTAGAGATACATACGAGCTGTAGTTAGTATGTTACTTTTTGCTGGTTGATTTAAATGATTGAAAAATCCTGTAAAAATGTCTTCATTACTTTTTTATGTATATTCCTTGTGATATAGCGTGATGTGAATCTTAATTAATTAAGGGTGAATCAAAAAGGTACAAGAAAGAAGTAAAAGAACTGTATTTTTATGCACAAAAGGTACAAGAAAGGAGTGAAAGAACTGTATTATTGTGCACAAAGTTGTTTATCACATTAACCAAAAAAGGAGTTTAGTGTAAACCTAATGTTAGGCATGCCTAGGGAGGAAAACAAGAAAAATAGATTTAAGTAAGAGATATATAATATGAAAAAGAAGGAAGGAAAGCAAGAACAGACAGCTGTACCAGAATAATAATAAGCACAAGGAAGAGCTTTACAACCCCAACTTGTATTAGCAAAGCCCAGGTCTACATGCATCCATTTTTTTTTTTTTTTTTGTTTTTTTTTTTTTTTACTGCTTTGCTTTCTTTTATGTAAGTGTGTACTTCTGTGATTTGATTAAGTTCTTTACAGTAATAGGTGTACTACTGTTAATGTTCTTTTCTAGGTCTTTTCCTCCTTTCCATTACATATTGCCATTTCCTGCTTTCCCATATATATTGTCTCGTTTCCCTCTATACTTTTACATATGCCTGCTATGTTTTAGTTTTACTAGAAACGGAATTCAGTGATAAAAAGAAAAATAAAGGATAACATATTGAATTAAAATAAAAAGAATAATAAAACTTGGACAGAAGTAGTGTTAGCTGCATCAAACAAAAAAGTGTAGTTTAGACTGATATGATAGTAGAAGTACACAATATGAAAAGAGGCACTTAAATTACAGTACATATTAGTGAACAAAGAAAGAGGCAAGGAAATTTTAATTAAATTTATTAGGAACCCACTTACACACGAGATCAAAAGCACTTCAGTGGTGTGATCGGTATGGTCTTGGCCTGCCACCTCGGTGGCCGTGAGATTGATTCTCGGGCATTTCATTGAGGTGTTAGAGATGTGTATTTCTGGAGATAGAAGTTCACTCTCGACGTGATTCGGAAGTCGCGTAAAGCCGTCGGTCACGTTGCTGAATAACCACTGGTACCATGCAATGTAAAAACAAACAAACAAACAAACAAAAACAAATGAGATCAAAGCAGTTGAGGAAACCAGACTACATGCAGATCTGGCTTTAACCATGCTTCGTTCTTCCCCACTATACATTTTCACTGTTTTTCGTCATTGTAGGTTTGTATACATGAGCAAGGAATGAAGGTAAAAAACTGGGCAAAGTGCAGAAATTCTGATGTATGGAAGGTTTATGTTCATTTAAAGCTTAGTTTGAATTGTGAAGAAGACAAAGATTGTATATAATGAAATGCACCATATTTTTCTCATTATAATTGTAATCCATCAGTGCTTTCATTTCACTTTTCTCTCCTCATTAATTCTGAATGTGAAAAGATAACGAGGTATATAATAAATGTGTACCAGGTTAAGGATGAGCACTTGGTCAAAGTTTAACTCGCTACTTGTTACAAGTTCAGGTTGCATGCATTTCCTTGACATATTAATCCTTGTTTCTTTCTCTAATATTTTAGTGCTGCTTCTCCCCAGTATTTCCATATTACTGCTTAATTTTAAAGGATATGTATATAATACAAATTTGTGAGAGAGGACTATTGTAATTTTTTCAAGATTCTCTGTTATATGTTCCTATTTAGCTGTGAGGCAGCCTCTCATTCAGGGAAGGTTTTATCATCAATTTGATATATATATATATAAATATATATATATAATATATCATATATAGTATATATATATATATATATATATATATATATATATATAAATATAATATATGTGTTTACAATGACATAATAAATGGTATCTAATAAAATGTATTGAGAAATCATTCCAATCAGTAATTCATCTGTGCAAAAATGTTGAAATTTGTTTTATATGGGTAGATGGATTTTATACATTAACTCGTGTACCCTTACTGTCTTTCCAACATATCTAAAACATTCTTTCTCTCCATGTTGTAAAAAAAACAAATTTTTTAGAATGTAATTGAATACCAGACTGTTTTTTCACAGTGTGAAGACCAATAACTATCATAAACTTATGACAGTTGTATCTTTAATTTCCTTTCCCAGAACGTGAATGTCCAATCATCATCGCACAGTATATGGCAACCAGAAACAAACCCTTAATCAAAAGCGTCCCACCTCGGTGGTCGCAGGTTCGATTCTCGGCCATTCCCATTGAGGAGTGAGAGATGTGTATTTCTGTGATAGAAGGTTCACTCTCGACATGGTTCGGAAAGTCACGTAAAGCTGTGGTCCCGTTGCTGATTAACCACTGGTTTCCATGCAACGTAAATGCACAAACACAACAATTAATCAAAATTGTTTTAGATCTTCAAGAATATTCACATATCCCATGAAGTTGCTAACACTTTCAGGGGAACATTATGAAGTGATTAGCACCATAAGACTAGAGAATACTCCTTCCGTGGAAAACAAAATCTTTCAAAGTGTTAAGTACACCAAGTTTTACAAATCAACTTTAACTTTCGTTAAGCCTGGGAAGACCAAAGTAAAGCTAATTACTTCAGATCTATGTCCTTAACTAACTGCCTATTTGTAAAATACTTGAAAAAAGGTTGAAAGCCAAATTATGGTAGGTATATACAAAGGCTTACAATGGTAATCTCCTGCTGTTTCTGGTTCCAAAGCAACAACCCAACATTGGCCCGTTTAGATGTCATATCCTCGGATTCTTGGAATGTAAGTGGATAACTACAGCTATTTTAAAAAATTGAGAGGAATTTGTTACACTTGCGAGTGGAAAGATCAATTAGCCAAACATTACTAGTAAACAAGAAACTTGGCAATATTTATTCAATAATGTTTTTTTTTTTTATTCTGATTGCACTTTCAAAAGTGAATATAGAAAATATTTATTCTAATAAATGCAGTACATACATGGACAGAAGTTTAGTACACTGAGTTTTTTAACAAATGCAGAGATGACTTTACCCTGAAACTTATCCAAAGAAGCTTTATTTTGGACATTACTGTATTAAAATTGTCTCGTAACCTCGATCAAAAGAATTTCAGCTCTGTTGAGAAATAAAATTATGATGTCCCATAAAACCAGGAAATCGAACCCCAAATAAAGCATTAACATCAGTCAAAAAACAGCTTTCACTATAATTCTTCATCAAACTGAACTGGAGCACTTGCATACTTTGAATGGCTAATTGAAAATTGGTTTGCGTCATGAAAAATACATCGTACTACATTGGGAGCGGACGGGTCCATACTGCTGTAAAAAGTAACTGCTCTCATTAAGAGAGCACAAGAAACAAGCTAAAGTTTTGACATGCAAACGTCTTATCACGTCACAAATGTTCCCAGGTTAACCAATCTTTTTGCTTGTCAGACACAAGATGCCTGATTAGAGTTTGCCACAACTTTGCCATAGTAGGTACTATTTGGTTTTTGTCACAACTGGATCAAGAATTAGAACCAATTGATCTTGTGAAAGCGCCTCAGTGGCGTGGTTGGTTTGGTGTTTGGTGTTTGCTTCTCACCTCGGTGGTCGCTTTGGTTCGATTCTCGCCATTCCTTGAGGAGTGAGAGATGTGTATTTCTGGTGATAGAAGTTCACTCTCGACGTGGTCCGGAATTCACGTAAAGCCGTTGGTCCCGTTGCTGAATAACCACTGGTTCCATGCAACGTAAAAACACCATACAAACAAACAATTGATCTCTGTCAGGCCAGTTGATATAGATTCGACGGTTTGGCCAACTTGACATAACGGGTTCCATCCTCCTGAGTTACTTTCAGCAATGGCATAAGCTTCTGAGGAAGTGGCGAGACAGTTACTATCAGAGACATGCTCACTAAAAGCAACCAGTCACTGAAGGAAGAGGCATAGTAGGCAAAATAGATACCTCCACAATTTGCTCTAACTGCAACTTCATAAGATCACTAATTTGTGGAGGAAATGGTCTCCTTTACCCGGGACACACACCAGCCATCATTGCTCTACACACCTGTTCCTGTTAGACTCTGGGCAGAGCAAGTGTCATGTTTGTTATTGGGTAACTCGGGAATCAACAGAACATTAAGTGTAGCGCCTCAGTGGCGTGGTTGGTTTGGTGTTTGCTTTTCACCTCGGTGGTCGCGGGTTCGATTCCCGGCCATTCCATTGAGGAGTGAGAGATGTGTATTTCTGGTGATAGAAGTTCACTCTCAACGTGGTTCGGAAGTCACGTCAAGCCGGTGGGCCCGTTGCTGAATAACCACTGGTTCCATGCAACGTAAAAACACCATACAAACAAGAACATTGAGTGTAAAGCAACAATGGGGGCCAGCAGACTGGTTGGCAGGCAAGACCGGTGAGAACTGAGCATGATATGTAATTGGCCAGCCATAAGGCAAGGCAGGTCAGGCGTTATCAGAAATGGGTGTTGCAGAGAGTGAGATGACCAGGCTGAAACGTCTTTCAAAGACTGGAACGCCTTCACCTTAACCACCAACGGGAACAATTGCCCTTTGCTGAACTGGAAATATTATTCTAATGCAGAGGAAGCAGACATGTTGGCTACTACCCTCACTGACCATCTCAATGACAAAAATTTATCAGTTCAGCAGCAGGAAGGCTAGAGAAATTAAGATATTATTGAACTTAGCTAATAACTTTCTAAACAATAAGAGCTAGTGTTGCTTACGTCTGGAGAAGAACATAAAAAAAACGTAAGATTATGGATTACTAGCAAACCACAAATCATCGTACTTGGATGCCTATCTCCTGTGTAAAATCTTCAGTACCCTAGTGTTACCATCAACTTTCAGTGAAAGAAGACATTCATTGGAAGCAGGTCACTTTCTACTCGAGTTCAAATACATTCCGTCTTGAGTCATTAATGGACCTGCATGATTTCAACATGTCAGTGTTGAAATTATAACAATTGAGAAATTGGAAACTACAGTTTGCTTGCATTAACGATTTCACGGTCTGTGGCCAAAGCAAAGTTAAATTTGACCAAAGTTTACAAACCTTTATGAAACGGTTCATCTAAATATGACTTGGCAATTAACTGAGATAAATATCTATTTCCTCTTCAAAGCCCATGAACATGAAACATTCTTCCACTAGCATCGAAGTCAGAACAATAAAGCCGGCTAAAGAATGTCTTTGGTAATTGTTTAAAATGCTACAGCTTTAGAAAATACCTGCGGCCCTGCATTGTACCGCAATGGGTCTGTTCGCACATTGCTCAGTATGCATAGAAAAATCCCGTAAACAAAATAGACTTACTATGGTTAAAGGTTTCCCTAAGAATTCCTCGACTCAAGATGCCTTGCAAAGCCCAAAAAAGCTTCACCTAGTTCAGAATTTAAAACTATTAAAATGCTGCTACTGTACCCTGCTACAACACGGACGGCCCATTTCATCCACAGTTATTACATGCCATCTATTTTGTAATACTGTATGGTCTCTAATAATATATGATCAATTCTTTAATCTTTTTCCGGGTCCATGTATGATAAATATATAGCATTTTCCGTGGTAATTCTAGGCAATAACTCCGCAAGGACTGTAAGGAACGTTCCCGCGAATACGACAGTCACGGGGGATTGGGGCGTCAAATGTATTCCGCCGTATTTAGTACTAGTCCCTGGGGGTTAATTACGGTCGATCCCAGAAAAAATAATTGTAAATTCTAAATAAGCGACCAAAATACTACAGGAAACTGTAATTTCCAAATAAATACCCAACCGGAGTTATTACCTAGTTCTATGCTATAATTTAACAGCAAGTTTTGGTTTTATATATTCATGTTTTATCTTTGTCCTATCAATTTTTTTTAGGCATTTTATTTACTTGATAACAACCCCAGGTTTTCGGGTTTTTAAATAATAATGATAAAAACTAATAATGATAAATAACAGGGTCATCCATAAAAAAAACTATTATTTTCCTATCATTTACATTTTCTGTTATGGAAAACCATTTTCTCTCCGATACCGTACGAGACTCAGTGTTACTGTCATAAGCGACTAGAGTGTGTATGTGTTGCGATTTCTTGCGGAAAAACTAGTGTTCCTCCATAATTATGACTTGAAATTGAACGAAATAAGGTTAGTGGTGAGAGAAATAAGCGGAAAATGAGCCCATATAACCCGCCTGGGTATTAAAAGCGCAGATAAACCCACTGGAGAACTGGGCACCATCTGGAGAAAAAATTTTTGTGGTTTTTCTTCTTCGCCTCTTCCTCGCGTTAAATGACACCTCCAATGACACCTTTGTCGGTCATTTGTTGTCCTGCAGGTGGTCATTAGGACATCCGGTGATTCCAGCTCCTTGTTGTGGACATTTCGGGGCCATGGCGACGGTTAAATGACCCTCAAATGTCAATTATTGGTTCTTATTGGTCTTGTGGTTTTGACAACAATTCCTCGCCTCTCCCTCGCCATAAATAACACATTTGTCGGTCATTTGTTGCCCTGCAGGTGTTCATTGCAACATTTAGTCACTCCTGACCCTTGTTGTAGACATGTCCGAGACATGGCGACTGTCAGATGACTGGTAAATGTCAGTTAAAATTGGTCCTGATGAGGATGACAATGACTGTTCGACGGACGACTCGTCTGTGACGAGCAAGGTCCTTCAACCCATTCATTATTCATTGTTACTCTTACAATGATGAAGGCAGGATGAATAACGCTGGTTTATAAGGCCTTTTATATTGTTTAACCTTATTTAACAGTTAGATTTAGTCACAGGCTTCATTCGTCAATGGGGTAAGCAATGCCTGGAGGCCTAGAAAGAGACAGGTATTCTGGATAGGCCTAAGCCAACAATACATCAATTTTGGTTAAAATATTATTTAGTAATGAAGCCTGAAAGGCAGATCAACCCTCTATACATCGAAATTTGACAGGGTATTATATTCTGCATGAAAGGAATTTCATTAATGATTTAGTAGTAGGCCTAACTACTACCTACTTATTTATGTCATCCAATAGGCATAAGCTCGTTTAAATGCACCATATAGGGATTCAGTTACGTATTGTTTGGATTTTGCCTTTCCTGATGTCCCATTTTCTTAGGGAATTCTTAGGTAACCTAATACTACACCCTTTGTCCAAACAATAACTGGAATGTCAGTAGGAAACATGGTTTTTTGGTTGGGGTCTAAAAGGAGGAACCTAGTCTACCTTCCGTGTAAGCTAAAGGGGCATTCTATACTTAAGGTTGCTTTTAGTGTCCCTTTGACCCCTAGTTACACCCACTCTTTAGCACTCTCTTACTTCTGTTTCCTTCAGCCTTGCTGTCAAATCACGTAAACTCCCTCTTTTCACATTCTTAAGTACTGAATGGCAGAAAGGGCTCCATTTTTTTGTGTTATAGTCTAATTTTTATAGGCCTAGATCATTGTTACCTTGCTTATGAGGACATCACATTCTAGGCTACCTGACCAGGGCATAGGCTCTAATTTCCTTGATCATGTCTGCTCATCCTATTGTGGTCGACAGGACTGTTCCATCCTTAGATCTTATTCCACGCAGAGCCGGTGTTAAGTCTATTTAACCAGTTTAATCAAATTGGGCCCCACACCTTAAGGGGTGCCTGACACCAGGTTTACCGTTTGAAGCTTTTTCTGTATTTAAAGAGGAATGAACTGCCACTGAAAACATGACCTGAAGACTGCTGAAGTATATTGTTCCTCATACGGTAAAAAACCGCATGGTACAGGGCTGGACTGTACGATCAATGTGTACAACCCCAAAAAAAGTACTTGTTCCGATACGTAATACAAACCCTCGGTCCTTTAACAATAGGAAGGTAACTAGCGGCAGCTGGGACGGTCGTAAGCTTCGAACAAGGGGAGAACGGTAGTTAACTGCTTGTCCGATCGTGCGCGCGGGCGGTGAAGAACCACTTTTGCTTTCGGCCGTGGTGTGACAGGACGTGTTCGTCATCGCTCTGCCCGCTATTTCGTCGTGTGCTTTGGATGTTTACAATTTCTTCTGACTGGTTTGTTTGTGGTCTTGAATGAAATTGTAAGTACTCTTTTTTTTAATTTTTCATTGTGAAGTGAATTGAATTTATTATGGATCAAGAAGAGCTTTCGCCGCGCCCACCAGCTGCCCGTAGAGTGTGTCCCGGGCTGGAGGGGCGTAAATGCGGCGGATTCCGCTCTTATCCTGACATTGATCCACATGAATTATGTTATCGGTGTCGGGGGCGAGAATGCTCCCGAGCCGAACCATGTAATGTGTGTGTAAATTGGTCCGAGGCGCAGTGGGTGCTGTACGAGGGTAGGAAGAGGCGTAGGTCGACCAAGGAGTCGTCGGAAAGCTCTCCAGCGACTCCTTTGGTTACGGATACCTCGTCATCCTTCCTGCCTCCAGCTCAGCCCCCACGATTTGCGCCTTCCCCTGCGGGGGGGGTTTCGGAGTCCTTCTCCTCACTCGATCCGTCGAGTGTGGAGGAGGGTGCCCTATACCCGGATGTTCAATTGTACTCGGGGTCTTCCGTCCGCTCTGGGTGGGGTTCGTCCTCCCCCAAGCGTGAGGGTGCCCCTCTAACTGACCCGACTGTTCCTCCCTCAGGTGTACCTTCTGTGAGTGATGACCTTGGACAGGTGTGGGCGTCGTTGGGACTGCAGGGCGCCCCCAGTATCCAGGGCTTGATTCAACGTCTAGCGGGGTCGGCAGTTGTAACTCATGGTGTAGTCACAACAACGACTAATACTGTGTCCACACCAGCGTACGCCGCCCCTCCTCATGTGGTTTACACGCAACACATTGCGTCGGTGACTCCAACGGCATCAATCCAAAAGCCGATTGCTGCCGTACCTAAGAGGGGCGTGCCGCCGCCACCTGGTTTCTATGTGCTGCCGACTCCCGACTTTCGCTGTCCCAAAAGTTCGCCCCTGGATCTGCCGCCCGTCCCAATGATGAGTTTGGCTGAATTGGAGAGGTCTGTGACGCCGGACTATGCTGCCGTACCTGCCGTACCTGCAGCGAGTGTTGCTGGCCCAGCCGCTCGCGCCGCTCCTACGAAGCGCGCGATGCGGGACGCTCATGCTGATGTTGCTGCTGGTGCTGGTCCTGCTGGTGCTGGTCCTGTTGGTGCTGGTCCTGCTGCTGATGTTCCTCCTGCCGCTCCTGCCGTTGCCTGCCCCCCTGCCCACGTCGCGTCTCGTCATGGAGGTGCTGCACCGGTCTCAGGTCTTTCCGGACAGGATCAGTCGGGGCGTGTTGCTTCGGCAATTGGCCCGACTTTTCCGTGGATGGAAGACCTGACGTCCGTCCTGAGAGAGCTGATGAAGAAGAGGAAGGTGTCGTCGTCGTCTTCGTCTTCTTCGTCGTCTGTTGCCGCCTCTCCCCCTTCGACTTCTAAGGCTTCCAAGCCGAAGAAGAAGAAGGCTGCCTCCTCCCCCCCTAAGAAGGCTCCTGCGGGACCTTCGAAGGGCCCGTCTCGCTCTGGCGTGACGGGGGGTGCTTCTGCTGGTCCCGAGGGAACAGGGCCCGTCTCCTCTTCTGAGAAGAAGAAGAAGACGGGGACCAAGGATGTGCTGGCTACTGCTGGTACATCCGCGCCTGGTCTTGGTAGCACTGCTGCTAAGCCAGGTACCGGCTCGACTTCTCGTTCGCGAGAAGGTCCGAGTGTACGGTCTCCTTCGGGCGACCGTGCAGCTAAAGTCAAGACGCCTGAGCTTGCTCACCGTCATGACAGAGGCACGGAGCAGAAGACTGTCGAGAGTCGCGCAAGTGACTCTCGCCAGGCCAGCGGCCGCTCTCGTAGCGACCAGCCGGTACCTCGGGTTGACGTGACGGTCTCTGACCGGCCACGGGTTGAGGCTGGGAAGAGGTCCCCTCGACCAACGGCACCAGCTTCGGCTGGTACCAGCGGTTTGACGTGCCGTGAGGACGCTCACCGGTCTCACCGCGAAAGCGAGCTCTGTAGATCACCTGACCGCCGCTCCCACAGGGACCGGACGGAGACGGTGGCCAGCAGCAGCTCGTCTGACGCACGGGACCGGGGTCGACGTGCTCAGTCGAGCCGCTCGCCACAGGTGAGCGGCACGGCCAGGCCTGCAGATCGATCCCCACCGCGGGTTGGTGATCGGCTGCAGCCCCCCACGTACGCTGGTCCTGCCAGCGAGCTGGGGGGGAGAGTCAGGTCTGTCTCTCCTATACCTTCAACTTCCTCGGGCTACACCGGGAAGAGCGACGGTACCCCTAGGAGTGATCGTGAGAGGTGCGCCGCTCACGATCCGTCACGATGCCGCACGCACCAGGCATGGTCTTAGGACCAGCCAGGTCGTACGCGCAAGTGGTTGGAGGCGGACCGTCAGGGTCTGTTGCTGTTCCTCCTTCTGAAGGAGGAGGGTCTCGAGAGCTGCTCCTGTTGGAGGGACTGGACGGTCCTACTCCTCAGGACGCTGTGACTCCTGAGATCCAGAGGAACTTTGCCCAGGTTATTGCGCTGAGTTCGTCAGCACAACGACCTGGGGGAAGGATCGCCGCTACCACCATCTGAGCCCACGTCCCGGCTCGAGTCATTTTGGGGCCCGAAGAGGGAACCCAAATTGACGGTGGGACTGCCGCGATCTGAGCTTGCAGACTCAGTCCTTGACCAGGTGGGAGAATTTCGTCTCAGGACGAGAGACTCACTTAAGTCAGGACGGTCTTCCAAGCTACTTCCTCCTCCTCTGCAGCGACAGCGGAAGTTCTACGTGCCATCAGTGGATCCAATACCGCCCGCAAACAGGTTAACCCGGAGCTAGCTAGGCTAACTCCAGGTGTGTCCCTGCAGCAGCTCCTGTCGGAGAACTTGTGGTTCTCGCAGCAGGAGGCACTGGGCCTGGAAGCTACCGCTATGGCGGCTTTCCAGGCAGTCTCTTGGTTGGATCTGTGGTCCCTCACAGTATCCAAGGTCGCGGCCGACTCCGGGGGTGCTGCCCTCGAAGACGACCCCGACTTCAGGAGACTGTGCCAGTCTGGAGGTAGGGCCATCTCCTACCTCGCCATCAGACGGCAACCTGTGGGCCAACTTGGTTCTCCGTCGTAGGGACGCTGTCCTTACACGAGTAGAACCAAGGGGGCCGGGCGTGAGGCGGTAAATGGACTCCGTAACGACCAATGAAGAGTTCCTCCGCTCTCTTTCCCGGAGAGATGGTGGATGCTGCGGTGGAAAGACGGCGCACTGATGACAGTGACCGTTCTGGTTCACCAGGCAGTTACGAAGGTTTCTGGGCAACCTCGTACAACTGCGGCTAAGCCTAAGAGTTTAGCTAGCGCTTCCTCGGCTGCTAAGACGGCTGCTCCATCGAAGCCCCGAGGAAAGACTCTTCCTGCTTCAACTTCTGGTAAAGGAGGCCATAACCAGCCCTCCTCCCAGCCCTCCTTTCCCCGAGGAGGTGCTGGGAAGAAGTCGAAGCGAGGTGGGAAACGCTAGGGACGGCGTTCCCCCTCTCACCAGCTGCCGGAAGTGGGGGGGTGTGCCTAGCGGAGCCATTGGGCAACTTGGCAGCGCTACGGTGCCGAGACCTGGATAGTAGACGTCCTTCGGGAGGGATATCTAC
>NC_061103.1:33525076-33593270 GCF_015104395.2 Macrobrachium nipponense | reverse complement strand
CCTGGTTTAGCGGCAGACCGCTAGCACCAGGTGAGGACGCACCAGCCGAGGCTGGTGGCCCTCTGGTCCCCGTCGACTTCTTCTTTGGCAGAAGAAGCGACGGGCCCCGTTCCCGAAGGAACAGGAGGACCAGCAGAAGAGCTCCCCAGCTCGCCTGACGAGCGGGCCCTTAGAAGATCCCGAAGGAGTCTTCTTAGGGGGGAAGGAGGCAACCTTCTTCTTCTTCGGCTGTTTGGCCTTAGAAGTCGAAGGGGAAGGAGAGGCAGCGGACGACGAAGAAGACGACGAAGACGACGACGACCATTCTTCCTCTTCTCTTCTTCTTCGCCAGGCTCCGCAGGACAGACGTCAGGTCTTCCATCCAGGAGGGAGCCGGGGCAGTTGCCGAAGCAACAGGGCCCGACTGCACCTGTCCGAAAAGACCTGAGACTGTGACAGCATCACAACAGCAGGAACAACAGGAACAGGTCCAGGAACAGCAGAACATCTGAAAGTGAATGAGCAGCAGGCACCTGATCTGAAAGGGAATGAGCGGCTGGGACAGCAACAGGTACGGCAGGCACGGCAGGTACCACAGGAGAGACAGGCGTCCTGTCGGCAGCTACCGTCATCCTCGGCACTGGCGGCAGGTCAGGGGGGTACTCTTTGGGCAGCGGCCAGTCCGGGGTCGGCAATACAAAGAACCCAGGTGGCGGTGGCACCGTCCTGATTGGCACGGCAGGAATTGGTTCTGGATTGCAGCCGTGGGTGTTACCGACATGACATGTGGTGTGTACACCAGGTGCGGTGACATCTCATATGCTGGTGTCGAGATTGTGGTTGTTGTAGTGGTTACCGTATCATGAGTGACCACTGCCGACCCCGCCAACCGCTGAATCAACCCCTGCAGTCCCAGCGACTCCCACACCTGTCCCAGGTCGTCCTCGCTGATGGCAAACCTGCGGAAGCAACAGTCGGGTTAGTTAGAGGGGCTTCCTCGCGCCTGGGGGGAGAGAACCCCACCCAGAGCGGACGGAAGACCCCGAGTACAACTGGACGTCCGTTACCAAAGGAGTCACTGGACTTTCCGATGACTTCTTGTGTCCTCGTACAGCACCCACTGCGCCTCTGACGAATGCATACACGTTACACAGGGCCTCGTTGCGGGAGCACTCTCGCCCCAGACAACGATGAGGATCTACATCTACATCAAGGTCGTCTCCCACGGATGTAGCAACTGCGGTAACATGATAGATTAGTAAGAGGGGTTCCCTCACGCACGGGGGGAAGACATGCCCCACCCCGAACGCAAGGAAGACCCCAAATACAAAATACAATGAAGAAGCTGAGCGGGGGGCAGGAAGGAAGACGAAGAATCGGCTACCAAGGGAGTCGCGGGCTTCCTGGCAGACCTTCGCTTCCCCCACCCCCGCACAGCAGTGAAAAGTAATATGAAAATGAAACAGAATACTGCCCTTGCGATTCACTTCATAGAACTTAAAGGAGAAAAGATCAATTCCCGGGTAAGAACGGAAACTTGATCCAATAATATGATGCTATCATAAAATATATATGAAAATGAAACAGAATACTGCACTTGCGATTTCATTTCACATAAAAATCGTAAGGATCAATTCCCGGGTAAGAACGAAAATTGATCCAGATTAAATTTCATGCAATCAATAAATGAAATGAAAAGAAAGTATTCGCAATTGCGAATCCACTTTCATTGCATTCTATTATACAAAATTAAAAGTTCGTGCCGAGCGCAATCACACTCTCGGTAACGAACGCACAGGGCAAAAATATAATGAAAAAAGTACTTACATTTTTCAATTACACCCTTTCGCCCAAATACATGACTCGGCGCGAGCGCGCCCGCCCTCGGCACCGAGACATAATTCAAGGGTTCATAATTAAGTAATGAAAATGAAAACAGTGTACTTACAGTTTCATTTTCAAGTCAAACAAACCATTAGTAGAAAACACAATATAAACAAAGCATACGACGATGAAGCGGGCAGAGAGCGATGACGAACACGTCCTTCACACCCGCGGCCGAAAGCAAAAGTGATTTGTTTACCTACCCAGTCGCGCGCGCGCGACTGTCGGACAAGCAGTTAACTACCGTTCTCCCTGTTCGAAGCTTACGACCGTTCCAGCTGCCGCTAGCTACTTCCTATTGTTAAAGGACCGATGGTTTGTATTACGTATCGGAACAAATATGAAAATGAAAAAGAACTGCACTTGCGATTTCACTTCATTCAAATAAAAAGGGGGAAAAAAGGGGAAAGGATCAATTTCCGGGTAAGCTCGGAAACTGATCCAAAATGAGTATTGCTACAATCAAAATAATATATGAAAATGAAAAAAGAATACTGTACTTGCGATTCCACTTCCATACTGAATAAGTTCCGTGCCGAGCGCATCGCTCGGCAACGGGCATACAGGTCAAAAAATATAAATGAAAAGAGCACTTACTTACGATTTTCATCTACACATTTCCAACCCAAATATACGCTCGGAGCGAGCGCTCCCGCCCTCGGCACCGAGCATACACAATACGAGGATCATTTCTGGGAAAATGAATTCCCGCACTTACGCCCTTCAGTCCCGGCACTCGGGTAATCGGAGGGCGTGGTGAAACCAAGATCCTTTAATTCACAATTGAATTCAATGGAAATAAAATATGAAATGATTGTTACTTACAATTCAGTTTCACTAGATAAATAGAAAAAAGAAAAACACAATCATGCGAAAAGCAACGACGATGAAGCGGGCAGAGAGCGATGATACACGTCCACACGCCAGCAGGCCGAAAGCAAAAGTGATTTGTTTACCTACCAGTCGCGCGCGCGCGCCTGTCGGACAAGCAGTTAACTACCGAACCCTTGTTCGAAAGCTTACGACCTATCCAGCTGCCGCTAGTACTTCCTATTGTAAAAGGACCGAAGGTTTGTATGCCGTGTCGGAACAAAAGTATACTATACTCTAACGTAACTTTACAGTATGGCTGACCACCTCACCTGCATCTAGTCCGTTCCAGCTTATGATGGTACTCTCCTTCATACTGCCCGTAGGTAAAGGAGTAGAAAAGAAAGTAGTAAAAAAAAAAAGACCAGTCATCCCATTCGTTCTACTTTCATACCTTCATCTTAGACCTAGACACAAACTGACCCGCCAGGAGTACTGGATGAGCTATACTACTTGCTGGGCCGCCACCACTAGACCCAAGGTAAAGGTATCCAAGGATTTATGGGCAACGTCTTTTAAATAAAAGGAAGTGAAAGTCGTCTGGCATTTCCAAACACCAGCTTTCAGAATTCTCTCCACAGACATATTCTTCTGAATGCCAAAGAAGCACTCAAGCCTCGATGTCATGAGCCCTAGCCCTCTCCTGGCTATCTGACCACCTGTCTTCTGTCATGTAGGCATTTGTGATCATTTCTCTTAGCCAAAACGATTTGTATTCCTGGACACTTCCTTTTTGTTCCGTCCTGTACTTACGAACAACCTCGGCACCCCGGCCTGAGGTGGCCTTGTCCTCCTTAAGTATTCTCTTATTACCCTGACGGGACGCAGAAGCATCTCATCTTTGTCATTGTCTACAAAGTCTTGCCAGAGAAGGTATGGAAAATGAGTTAAATCTGCCGTCCACTATTGATGGGTTTTGAATTTTGGCCACGAATTCTGGCACAAACTTGAATGCCATTGACTTCCAACCTCTCGAGTGCTTTACGATATATGACAGGCCATGTAGTTCCCCCACCCTTTTGGTTGAAGCTAGGGCCAATAAGAAGACTGTTTTCAGGGTCAGGCTCCTACTGTGGACTGCCTTAGTGGTTCGTAGAGGGGTGGGGTTTTGTAAGACTACTCAGTACCATGGTCAGATCCCCAATCTGGGCTTTCAGTTCCTTTGGCGAACATGACTGCTCAAAGCTCTTCATCAACATGGCCAACTCCCATGAAGATGATATGTCCACACCTTTCATGCGTAAGACCGAGGCTAGAGCAGCCCTAGCCCTACCCTTCACCGCAGATACAGACATATGCCTTTCTGTCCTGAGATATATCAGAAAGTCTGCTAATTGCTGAATAGTGGTACCGAGTGGAGACAAGTTCCCTCTACGACACCAATCACAGTATGCTGACCATTTTCCTTGGTATACTGCTGCCGATGACTTTCTGATATTTCCTGCCATCTGCACTGCTGCTTTTTGCGAAAAACCCTCTCGCTCGCAGAGATACTCGACAGTCTCCACCCGTGAAGTGATAGGGGACTACACCAATTGGTGGTACCTCTCTATGTGCAGCTGACATAGCAGGTTGTTCCATGGGGGATAACTCTCTCGGCACGTCTATTAGGAGTTCCAAGAGGTCCGGAAACCAGTTTTGCCTTTGGCCATAACGGAGCTACCAGAGTCATTCTGATGTTCTGAGACCACATTACCCTGTTCAGAACCTGACGGATTAGACAAAATGGAGGAAATGCGTAGACATCCAGATGTCACATGGGTGTTGTAGTGCATCTTCTGCTACTGCCTCTACATCCGGGACTACGAACAATACACTTCCAACTTTTTGTTGTACCTGATTGCGAATAGGTCTATGATCGGCCTTTTCCCACAACATGAGCATCCTGTCCACTACTTGTTGGTGCAAGGACCACTCCATTCCAGGATCTGATCCCTGCGGCTCAACTTGTCGGCCACTATGTTTCTTTTTTCCGGAATATATCTGGCCCTGATGTCTACTACGTTCTCTACAGCCCACTGATGAAGTTGAAATGCCCATCACATGTAACTGTTGAGACACTAGACCACCTTGTTTGTTTATGTAAGCTACTACTGTGGTGTTGTCTTGACATCAATACCACTGATTGCCCCTGCACCCTCTCCCTGAATTCCTGTAGTGCTAGAAATGCTGCTTTTAACTCCAGCACGTTTATATGGAGTTTTCTGTCCTCACTGCTCCATTTTGTTGAAACCATCAGCTCCTCCATATGCGCTCCCCCAACCTTATAGTGATGCTCTGAGAACAAGCAGGAGATCCAGGGAGGATGCTGAAGGGGAACACCCACTGTCAGATTGTTGTCCTTCACCCACCACGCAAGTCTTTCTTTCCTCACTTCTGCCGACAAGGGAATCTGCTCATAAGGGTGATCTACTATTGGTGACCAGAACTCCTTCATCCTCCATTGTAGAGACCGAAGGTGTAGCCTCTCTTGTGGTACTAGCTTCTCCAAGGAAGTTAGAACTCCCAGTACTACCTGCCACTGGTTTGCTGTCTGTGTTTGTTTTTCCAGAAAGGCATTCATCATTTGTTTGTATTTCTCTACTCTCTGGTCTGTCTACACCAGCCGTTGACTTGGATCCAATTGCGACTTCTCCTGATTTATCACAATACCTAAGCTGTGACAAAACCGTAGAAGGGTCGCCCTGTCCTGAGTAATTTCTCTCTGGACTTTGCTATCACCAGTCAATCGTCTAGTATCTTATTAGCCTGATCCCCTTAGCATGCGCCCATGTCGATATGAAAGTGAACACTCTTGTAAAAACTTGAGATGTTGTCAATCCCGAAGCACAGAACTTTGAACTCCGAAAACTTTCTCTGCAAGACTGAAGCGGAGAAGAAATTTCCTGGAAGACTGATGGACTGGATCTGAAAGCATGGGTGGGTCCTTCAAGTCAATTGTTAGCATAAAGTCCTTGATCCTAACTGCTTGTAGAACCATCTTTGGAGTTTTCCATTTTGAATCTGGTTTTTCTTATAAATAGATTCAATGTTGACAGGTCTAATTACTGTCCTCCAGTCCCAGTTGGCTTTGGGTACAAGGAAAATCCTGCTGTAAAACCCCTTTGACGGAATGGATACTTGTTCCACAGCCCCTTTTTCCATCATCTTCTTCACTTCCTCTTGCAGAATAAAAGCCTTCTGAGGTTCTTGAGCATAAACGAAGTGAGGTAATGGCTGTTTTCTGATTTACCAGGCAACTCCCCACTGGTGTGGCTGAGTGATGAGAGGCACCTATCCTATCGTCTTGAGCCCCTTCCACTTCCCCTAATTCCCCTTCCTCTGTTATTTCTATTGTGAAAGGGCCGATGAGTTAACTTCTTTGGGAAGAGGGTTTGTTGCTCTATTAGGGATGTTATGCCTCACTGGCCACTTCCAAGGTATTTGCTGCTGTCTTACCTCCATAGGGTTAGCCTGACTGCTAGATGTTTTTCTAACTGCCTGCTGTACCAAATCTATCGTTAGTGTCCATCCTTCTTCTATCTATAGCCTCTTCTAGTATGGCTTCTGGCAATAGCAATCGCGACTCTTAAAGATATTCCCATTCCTCAATGTTAGCAGGGAATCCAAATCAACAGTGCAGCTTAGTCTGGCCAAAGCTGCATCCCTTCTCATTAACAGGATATTTGCCCAAACATTGGCACTTAAATTTGTCAAGTACGCAATTGCTTTGGCACCTGATTGTGGTAATCTGATGAACATTGATTCATCCACTACCTTCCTCGTCACTTCTGAGGATGCAATCTTCGCCACTGCTGTTGACCAAAGATCCAGCCAAGAAGCAGTCTGAAAGACAGAAGGAGCTTTTGCTTCTAACATAGCAGCCTCTTGGCAAGTCATCGAAGGGCATTCCATTTTCACTTGATCTAAGGTTAATCCAGGCCTTAACCTTACCACATTTGGGTTAATTTGTCTAGATAGCAAAGGAACCGTCGGTGTCGTATAATATTTTCTGTTTCATCATTGAGGAGGGATAAACTTAAACGATCTATTTGATCTAAAGGAATATCCCTTCCCGCAATCCGTGCGTTTATATGTTGTAAAACGGACTCCGCATGATTTGAACAAGCAATTCATACGACACCTTGGTACCCTTTTTCACCCCAAACGCCATGTCAATCCCCAGAGGAAGCATACTGGCAGGTGTTTCCGTTCTCTCCGAAAGGTTACTGAATTGACGAATCAAATCAATTACCTCCACATACGAAGCCAGAAACTCTTGGTTTTCTCCTTCCTCTGGTTCTAGCGTACCGTGCTCAGCCACAGGAGACGCTATCTCACTCCTATCCCCTGACAAACGTCTGGGTGCTTCGTGGCCATCTGCCCCTACGGCCGCGGCCGCTTTGATCTCTGATGACCGCCGACGGCTCGATCCCGAACAGTCAGCAGGAGAACAAGACCGCCTCACTCCTTCTCTGCTCGCGGATCTAGAGCGAGAATCTCGCATATACCTCCAAGATGAAGGCTCTCTCGAAACTGAGCTCATCTCCAACGACCATCGGAGAATTCGGCCTTGATCCTTCATCTATGCAGACAACGCCTTCCACCAACGTATCAGATGAGGTTGCCAATCGCTATTTCTTCGTTCTTTTAATAGGAGCCTTATCATCTTTTCTCCGTATTTTAAACAATCTTACAGGCAAAACCAGTATATGTGCTCTATCCTTTGCTGCACTTTTCCCCCCCTAACGTCGATTTCGCCAACGACATTGTAGTTTTTCTTTGACTTTTTGTAGTCTCTACTGGCAACTCTGCGTCGGCCGTTGACTCATTTGCTCGTTCAGACTCTTGTAAACGGCTTTGTCCGTTAGCTTTGAGCTTACCAGCCACTGACTTCTTGCTGACTGGGATGTGACAGTCCTGGCCCGAAGATGAAGAAGAATTCACTCTTCTCCTCTTGGCCCGAGGATCAGTCACAAAATCCCGTATCCTGCAACGCTTGTGTAAGTACATGAAAAAGACGCATTTCACATGTACCAGTATTATTATGTTATTATTATGTTCAAACATTATTTCACATGTTGCGCGCCATTAGAGTATCCCATGTTAAGTCCAGTAATATGATATGGCAACATTTAAGTATTGGCAACATTGTAATTATTGCCCTCGTGAGGCAGTCTCGTCTCGTCTGTCTATTTGTTAAGCTGGCTGCTGTTTGTCCCCTGGATCTTGTATATATTTCTACAATAGACATTTGGAACCTACATTTAAGTTGTGTCCTTGCCCCTCCACTTAAGGTTAAGGAGTTACCAACACATACAGCTTGACTGGTACACGCCGTGACGTCATCGAACTTCGCGATGACGACCGAGCAAGAGGAAGAAGACGAAGAACGACGCGAATCACGCCTTTTCTTTTTTGTCTTTCTTATTAATTTTCTTCTCTAGATCCTGTAATTTCTTCATTACAGTGTGTACTACCGAGTCAGAAAGCGTATTTGAGTCCGGATGCAGCGAGGGTAGACTGAGAAGCAGTAGTCTGTGACGTCATCGCGTCTGCCCATGTCGGTGTGTGACGTCGGTTGTGACGTCACCAATCTTGTAGGGAGAGATTGGGCGGCTGCTGCTGGCATCCCTGCGTTTGCAGCAAAAACTACCCCAACATTCTGCATCACCGTAAACATTGAAGTTGTTGGCGTAGCCGCAGCATTATTTCACATAAAGTGCAAGCCCGGGGGATGAGGAATATTCAGCACTGCCGGATTCTGCTGGAACTGTGACGCCATATAATGCGACAGGAAACCTTCCAAGGTTGGTATGCCTGGTAGGCCTAGCGCCGCCCACGTACCTTTCATCCTGTTCAAGTCGGGAGCAGGCACCTGGAACAAAAAAGGTGACTCTCCCCCCCCTCCCTGCTGGGAACAACGGAGCGTAAATATTATGCATCAAAATTACCCAAAACCCTCCTGAGTTTCTGATAACGAACCACTAGGAGAAACCGAAGGGGTATGGGACAAATCAAAAGGGAGGTGGCAAAACATATGGAGCAGTCTGGTGTATTGCCAATACAAAAGAAGCCAGCAACGCTTGGTCATCCAAAGATGGCGTTGACTCCTTTCTTTTGTACTGGCCTTCTCATAAAACTTCCTCCACTGTTCCACCGACCAACCACGACAAACAGAACAAGGATTAGTAATTGTACATACATTTTCTCTGCACCTACTACACGTTGGATGAGGATCCGTCGACACCAAAGTTAGGAATCTTGAACAAGAAAAGCCACTGACTCCAGGGCATTTCCTTTGTCTTCTCTTTGAAACAGAAGAAGATCCTGACGGCGACGCAAAAAACTCCATCTCACCACTTACACACTCTTACAGCTCACACCCACACTGAGCACACTCAGAGAAAGAGAATTAATAAGAAAAAATGAAAGTGAAATGGATAAAAACGGGCGAACTAAAACCGGCTTTAAACAGATAAGACAGAGAAACAGTCCTATCTTGAAGGCGGTAGAAAAGATAACTGGTAGGTCACACGACGCCGAGGGCATTCTGGGTATACATGGCCCGTGACCTGGTATAGATGCCAACAGTTTAATTTTAATTCTACAGTTTCAGCTTGGAGCTAGTAAATCCTAATGTAAGACCGAAGGTTTGTTTTGTATATGAACAAACTCATTTACCTCCTCAATTCTCAAAACAAGAGAGTTTTCTAAAGTCTTTTTAGAAAGACTGCACGAGCAGAATTTGTATGTTACTTACCCGATGTCCACAAAGAGGTTGCTTATCCCTCCCACGTCTATAGCACAAAAACATTTCGGGAGAACGCAAGGCTCCATGATTGAGATTGGCTACCAGACCTGATGGTGTAAGTTCTATACAAAAGTATCCTGTAAAGTAAAAGATTAGTATTTAAATTTTATTTATAATAAACCCACAATACTGTACTATGCTATGAACTATAGTTGAAAATAAAAGATGATACCACTGATGAGACTGTTTAACTGATTAGTGTTGCAATCTGACATTAAAAAACACATATTGGAACAAGTGATATAAACACATTTTACTATAAAGAAAAGCACAATTCGGAGAATGTGTCAATTACAGTACTGTATCAGAATTTCTACAGCTACACTAGAAAAACTGGATCATTTACAGATCATTCCTACAGGATCTATCACCTACCATCAGGTGTGACTTCCCCTAGAGAGCGATTAATGACAGTTATGTCAGTTATTGGAGGGAGATTGTGTGTGGACTTTAGGGGTGCACCATCACAAGAAAGTCCCCAAGTGGCAAGGGTGTTTTTCGGCAGCCCTGCGACAACAAAATAATCTGCCACTCGCCGCTCCTCCATTCTGAAAGAGAAAGGAACAAGGCGTCAAAATGACAATGTTTAAAGCAATCTGTATTTTTCCTAAGTATACAAACCACAGCATTTTATGTAGGAGTATCATTCAGTGCAAGCTGGAAATAGTCATTCAGCTTGGTAGCAACAAACTTCTACAAAGCAATTTGTATTCTTCCTAGGTTTACAAAGAAGAGCATTTTATATAGGAGTATCCTCAATGTGAACTGAAACATTAGCTAAATTTGGTAATAAGGTCCTTCATGCAGTGATATGGCCCTAGGCCTGTGTGAGACTTACCTAGGTAAAGGACTTACTCAAGCAAGGAAAAACATTCCAAGACTTATAAAATCCCCAATGAAAGAATTAAAGTTGTAAAGTAGTTAATTCTGATTAACATCAAGTACGTAATGGGTTCAGAATCTAGTCTACCATAACCCATCTTTCTTTTTAAATGGGCGGGCAGAGGAAGGCACCTCAAGATCAATACTAAGATTGGGTGCTTAAAGTGCACAGGTAATCCTCTACATACAAACCAATTCTACTACGTGAGTATTTGCAAGTTAAATTGTTTTGTAAGTTGAACAAAGTTAGCCTAGGCATCCAGCATTGTAGTTAGCCTACAGCATACATATAGTACTGTGCAGTAATAAAGCTTTCTATCAATTTAATCCGATCTTTGTACATTAGAAAAATCTATACTCTTTCCTTGAAAATGTGGCAATGAGATACATGAAATTATTTTTATATCCTATATACTATCTTGCAGACATGAAGTTTGTATTTTTTAAACTTTTCAAAGTTAAAAGTTTGTAAGTACAGGATTCCCTGTAATCACATACATAAAAACAACTCCAGGTCTGTGGTGAACTACAGTCATATACAATCATATCATTCAAGCACTTTCAAGTAGTAATGTAAAAGGAGGTCTGTTATACACAAATTTTGTCTAAGTGTGAACAGTCTGAAGACAGTATACACACTGAATGAGAAAGTACTGCCAACTCAACCACACATGCCCTGGCAAGCTTTGGTGAGGACCCAATGCACCCACCACAAACTGGGAGACCAGAGAAAGACCACAAACCAGACAAGAAGAATACCTGTCCATGCTGCATGTCTTCACATAGTCCAAAGACCATACATAGACGGTCTCCAATAAGTGACGGCTGAAGGATAATTGCTTTATGACAGCAGCTGAGTAAAGAGTATTCACCAATACAACATTCCGTAACCACCTTGTTATGAAGTTCAATGATCATCTCCAGCTCAAACTTAAGGATACAGTTACACAAATGGCAATGGTTTGTATGTCTATTTTAACAAATAAGGATTCAAGTTTGAGAATGTAGATGAAAGAGAGGCCAAAAATGAAATGTTTTAAAGTTAAATGGTCAAAACTTAAATTGCATTAAAAACTGACCTATACTTGTCTTAACTAAAACACTATTTTTGTATGTGAAAACTGTTTGTTAATATAGTATGCATAAAAATATGGACAATTTGTCGAAAATTGCATTTTTCCTAACTATACAAACCTGAGGTCCTTTAACAATAGGAAGTAGCTAGCGGCAGCTGGAACTCGGTCGTAAGCTTCGAACAAGGGGTTGAGAACGGTAGTTAACTGCTGTACCGATCGTCGCGCGCCGCGCGACTGGGAGGTAAACAAATCACTTTTGCTTTTGGCCCATGCAAAAATACGCCAGAGTGAGGGGTGGCATGAGGAGGGACTATATGTTAAAGGACCTCAGGTTTGTATAGTTAGGAAAAATGCAATTTTCGACAAATTGTCCATTTGTTCCGATAGTTAATACAAACCATCGGTCCTTTAACAATAGGAAGACTCACTTCTTGGTGGGAGGAATCTGAGTCTTTTTGATGAACAGACTGGTGTTCGTCCATCCCTGGAATGCCTCCCTGGTCGTAAAGAGCGAGGAGGGATCCAAGCCTCTGTCGATTGATCGGGGTGTGCACCGCAGGATCAATGGTCAGACCTCTGGGCCGAGTACTAAGAGAGAGGCAAGCGTATCTCTTCGTACCAGCATTGTAAGAAACTTTTTCCTTTACATGAGCAAATGTAAAGTAATGGGTTTTGTCTCATGTTGGCATCCACTTTCTCCCCTTGTGGAGAAAGTGGTGGATATTTACTCCTATCTCTAGTTAAAGAGATAGGATGGAGCTCTGTTGAATAGCTTACCTGCATCTGACTCCCTTCCAGCAGGTAACGACCGTATCCCTCTGCCCACAGGTAGAGGTAGAAAAAGATGGTGAGAGAAGCCAGTCACTCTCTCATTCACGCATTCATTCTCCCAGTCATACCAGGAATCGATGCTGTTCTGCCTGCTCGGGTGCTGGGTAAGCTTACACAACGTGTTGAGCAGCCACCACAGGTCCCAAGGAAAAAAGTATCCAAGGACTTGTGGCAATATCCCGAAGGTAGAAGGACGTGAAGGTGGTCTGGTTGGCCCAGACACCTGCCTTCAGGACCTGCGCCACGGAGAAGTTCTTACGGAACGCTAAGGAGGGTCCGATACCTCTGATTCGTGGGCTCTCGGACGGAGCGTACGGATGTCGTCGCTACCATCAGCTTCGTACGCTCTCTGATCACCTCACGCAGCCAGAAAGAAAGCGTGTTCTTGGAGACTTCTTTCTTGGTGACCCCAGTGCTAACGAAGAGGCGTCGACACTCAGGCCTGAGATGTCGAGTTCTCTTCAGATAGCGCCGTAGCGCCCTCACAGGACAAAGCAGCATCTCATCCGCATCGTTATCGGTGAAGTCCAGGAGGGAGGGGATCGTGAAAGGACTCGAACCTGTCGTCAGGGATCGACGGATTCTGAGTCTTAGCTACGAAGTTCGGGACGAAAATCGAGCGTCACAGATCCCCAGCCTCTGGTATGTTTAACATCATAAGAAAGGCCATGTAGTTCCCCTACTCTCTTCGCCGATGCCAGCAGCCGCAAGAAGAGGGTCTTGAGGGTCAGATCCCTGTCTGACGACTCTCGGAGTGGCTCGAAGGGTCTTCGAGTCAAACTCCTAAGTACGAGAGTCACATCCCACGCAGGGGCCTGAGTTCCCTGGGTGGGCAAGACCTTTCGAAGCTCCTCTATTAGCAAGGATATCTCGAACGAATTCGAGATGTCCAGTCCCCTCAGTTTTAGGACGAGACAGGTCGGCTCTATAATCCTTAACTGTGGGTACTGAGAGGAGTTCTCTCGGCGAAGAAACACGAGGAAATCCGCTACCTGCTGAAGAGTGGCTCGAGAGGAGACAGACCCTGTCTACGACACCAACCACAGAAGACGGCCCACTTCCCCTGGTACACAGCTGCAGAGGACTGTCGGACGTGTCCAGCATCTCTGTTGCTGCGCTACGAGAAAAGCCTCTCGTTCGCAAGAGATGGTGGATAACAGCCAGCCGTGAAGTTGAAGGGACTGGACTGCTTGGTGGTACCGTTTCTAACGTGTGGCTGGCTTAGAAGGTTGTGCCAAGTGGGTCAGCTTCTCTCGGTGCGTCCGCAAGAAGAGCCAGCAGGTCCGGATACCAAACGGCTTGTGGTCGTTTGGGGAGCCACCAGGATCATTCTGAGATTGGGAAGTGACCAGCGCTCGACTGATCACTTTCCGAATCAGACAGAAGGGAGGGAAAGGCGTAAGCGAAGAGGTTGTCCCAGGGGTGTTGGAGAGCGTCCTCTGCAGCTGCCCATGGGTCCGGCACAGCTGAAAAGAAAACCTGAAGTTTTCTGTTGTGCCGGGTGGCGAAACAGGTCTAACGACCGGTCGCCCCCACAGGTTAAGAGCCCTTCCTTTCCCCGCCACATCTTGGTGTAGAGACCATCGGTCCCTATCACCTGATCCCGACGGCTGAGCTTGTCTGCTACTACATTCCTCTTGCCTGGAATGTAGCGTCTGACAGCTCTATCGAGTGAGCCGTGGCCCACTCGTGCACCTGCACCGTCAACTGATGGAGCGGAAGAGACACTAGCCCCCCCTGCTTGTTGACATATGCCACTACTGTGGTGTTGTCGCACATCAACACCACTGAGTGTCCCACAGACGGTCCGAAACTCTTGGAGAGCGTTGAACGCCGCCTTGAGTTCCAGGACATTGATGTGAAGGTGCTTCTCGTGATGGTCCCACACACCTGCAGTCAGCAACTCCTCCAGGTGTGCGCCCCATCCCTCAGTCGATGCGTCTGAGAACAGAAGCATCTCCGGGGGGGGAGTGCGTATGGGCACTCCTCTTAAGAGGTTCTTGTCGTCGAGCCACCAGGCTAGGTCCTGCCTCACCTTGTCCGTGATAGCCACGGGAAAGTAAGGAGGATCCTTGGCCTGAGACCAACTCTCCCTTAGCCTCCACTGGAGAGGACCGCAGGTGAAGACGCCCGTGAGGGACTAACTTCTCGAGTGACGACAGATTGGCCGATCACGACTTGCCATTGCTGTGCTGCCTGTTCCTGCCGAGACAGGAACCGGCCGGCTGCCTCCCTGAATTTGCTGATACGCAAGTCTGCGGGAAAGACTTGCCCTGCTACCGTATCTATCAGCATACCCAGGTACTTCATCTTCTGCTTGGGTTCGAGGTCGGACTTCTCGTAGTTTATCACGATCCCCAGATCGCGACAAAACTTGAGGAGTCGATCTCTGTCCTGTAGCAACTGCGAGCGGGGGAGCTCGCCAGGACTAGCCAATCGTCGAGATACCTCAGAAGACGTATCCCATTCGAATGGGCCCAAGCCGACACCAGAGTGAACACTCGCGTGAACACCTGTTGGGGCGGTTGAAGAGACCGAAACAAAGTGCCCTGAATTGGTACACCGTCCCGTCGAAGATGAAGCGGAGGTACTTTCTGGAGGATGATGGATGGGTATTTGAAAATACGCGTCTTCAGGTCCACTGAAAGCATGAAATCGTTCCCCCTGATCGAGTCGAGCACTGAGCGTGCCGACTCCATCGTGAACCGCGTCGTGCGAACGAAGCGGTTCAGGGGAGAGAGGTCTATCACCGGACGCCAGCCCCCCGATGCCTTCTCCACTAGGAAGAGGCGGCTGTAAAAGCCCGGTGACTGGTCCTCCACGATTTCTACAGCTCGTTTCGCCAGCATGGTCTTGATCTCCTGTCGAAGAGCGTTGTCCTTTGCTGATCCCCGGGACATAGGTCGTAGATGGACCGGTTTGGAGATGAGGGGGGCCGCCGAGACTCGAAGGGTAGTAGATATCCCTCCCGAAGGACGGTCTACTATCCAGTTCTCGGCCGCCTCCGTTAGCTGCTGCCAAGTCGCCCAATGGCTCGCTAGGCACCCCCCCACTTCCGGCAGCAGGTGAGGGGGAACGCCGTCCCTAGCGTTTCCCTCCTCCCTTGTTTCGACTTCTTTCCAGCACCTCCTCGGGGAAAGGAGGGCTGGGAGGAGGGCTGGTTGCGGCCTCCTTTAGCAGAAGTTGAAACAACTGGAGTCTTCACACGGGGTTTGGACGGTGCAACCGTCTTCGCCGCCGTGGAAGCGCTAGCCAAGCTCTTTGGTTTGGCCGCAGTTTACTCGAGATTGCCCAGAAAACCTTCGAGACTGCCTGGTGGACTAAGTGGGTCACTCTCGTCAGTGCGCCGCCGTTCCACCGCAGCGTCCACCATCTCTCCAGGAAAGAGAGCTGGGGAACTCCTAAGAGGTCCATTTCGTAGCCCGAGTGCCGCCTCACGCCCGGCCCCCTTGGTCACTCGGGTAAGGACTGCGTCCCTATGTCGAAGAACCAAGTTGGCCCACAGGTTAGCAGTCTGATGGGCGAGGTAAGAGATTGCTCTTCCTCCAGACTGGCACAGTCTCCTGAAAAAAGAAGCGTCGTCTTCGAGAGCAGAACTCCCAGAGACCGGCCGTACTTTGGATATTGTGAGGGACCACAAATCCAACCAGGAAACTGCCTGGAATGCTGCCATAGCGGTAGATTCCAGGGCAAGTGCCTCCTGCTGCGAGAACCATAGGTTCTCCGACAGGAGCTGCTGCAGGGACACACCTGGAGTCAGCCTCGCTAACTCCGGGTTAACCTGTTTCGGCAGTATCGGGTCTTCCGAAGGCACGTAGAATCGCCTCTGCCGCTGTAGCGGAGGAGGAAGCAGCTTAGAGGACCGTCCGGATTTTAGCGAGTCCTCCCGTCCTGAGACGAGATTCTCCACCTGATCCAGGACCGAGTCCGCAAGCTCTGATCGTGGCAACCCATCATCATTTTGGGCTCCCTCTTGGGACCCCAAAATGACTCGAGCCGGGACGTGGGCTCTGCTGGTGGGTGGAGCGGCGATCCTTCCGCAAGGTCATTATGCAGACGCATCAGCTTAATGACCTCTGCGAAGTTCCTCTGTCTCTCAGGCGTTACATCGTCTTGTGGAGTAGGACCGTCCAGTCCCTCCAGCAAAGAGCATATCCCTCGATACTCCTCCTTCAGAAGGAGGAACAGCAACAGGACCCCTGATGGTCGCCTCCAACTACTTGCGCGTACGTCCTGGTCGGAGGTCCTAAGACCGTGCCTGAGCCGTACGGCGTCATAGCTGGGTCACGAGCGGTGCACTCTCGTGATTCGCTCCTCGGTACCCTCGCTCCTCCCCGGTATAGCGAGGAGGTTGAAGGTACAGGAGAGGGCAAGACCTGACGCGCCCCCCTCGCTCGCTGGCAGGACCAGCGTGCGTGGAGGGCTGCTGCTGATCGTCAACCCGCGGTGACGGTTCGAGCAGTAGGCCTAGCGTCACCGCTCGCCTGGGGCGATTGGCTCGGCTGAGAACGTCGAGACCGATCTCTAGCGTCAGGCGAGCTGCCGCTGGTCACCGTCTCCGCCCGGTCCCATCGGGAGCGGCGGTACGGGTGACCTGCTAGGCTCCCTTTCGCGTCGAGACCGGCCAGCGTCCTCTCGGGCGCGTTCAAACCGCTCGGTACCAGCCTGGGCCGGTACCGGACGGCGCCGTGGGGACTCCTTCCTCTCCTCAACCCGTGGCCGGTCAGCGACCGTCACGTCAGCCCGAGCAGCCAGTTGATCGCTGCGAGAGCGTCCACTGGCCTGGCGAGAGTCGTGGGTGCACGACTCTCGCCAGTCTTCTGCTCCGCGCCGCTGTCTTGACGGCGAGCGAGCTCGGACGTCAAAACTTTGGCTGGACGGTCCTCTTTGGAAGAGCGTCCACTCGGTGCTTCTCGCGAACGAGAAGCGGCCGGAGGACGGAACCTGGTTTAGCGGCAGAACCGCTAGCACCAGGTGAGGACGCACCAGCCGAGGCTGGTGCACCTCTGGTCCCCGTCGACTTTTTCTTTGCAGAAGAAGCGACGGGCCCGTTCCCGAAGGAACAGGAGGACCAGCAGAAGAGCTCCCCAGCTCGCCTGAGCGAGCCGGGCCCTTAGAAGATCCCGAAGGAGTCTTCTTAGGGGGGAGGAGGCAGCCTTCTTCTTCTTCGGCTGTTTAGCCTTAGAAGTCGAAGGGGAAGGAGAGGCAGCAGACGACGAAGAAGACGATGAAGACGACGACGACACCTTCTTCCTCTTCCTCTTCTTCTTCGCCAGGCTCCGCAGAACAGACGTTCAGGCTTCCATCCAGGAGGGAGCCGGGGCAGTTGCCGAAGCAACAGGGCCCGACTGCACCTGTCCGGAAAAGACCTGAGACTGTGACAGCAACACCAGCAGCAGGAACAACAGGAACAGGTCCGGGAAACAGCAGAGGAACGGCAGGAACATCTGAAAGGGAATGTGCAGGCCGATCTGAAAGGGAAAGAGTAGCTGGAACGGCAACAGGTACGGCAGGCACGGCAGGTACCACGGGAGAGCCAGGCGTCCTGTCGACAGTCACCGTCATCCGTGGCACTGGCGGCAGGTCCAGGGGGGTACTCTTTGGGCAGCGGAAGTCCGGGGTCGGCAAAGGAAAAAATCCAGGTGGTGGTGGCACCGTCCTTTTGGCACGGCAGCAATGGGTTTTTGTACAGCCACCGTGGGTGTCACCGACATTATATGGGGCGTATATACCAGATGTGGTGGCATCTCATACGCTGGTGTCGTTATTGTGGTAGTAGTGGTGTCACCGCACCATGAGTGACCACCGCGACCCCGCCAACCGCTGAAGCAACCCTGGATGCTGGGCACTCCCTGCAGTCAGCGACTCCCACACCTGTCCCAAGTCGTCCTTCGCTGATGGCACACCTGCGGAAGCAATAGTCGGGTTAGTTGGAGGGGCTTCCTCGCGCCTGGGGGGCGAAAACACCCCCCCACCCCCCCCAGCGGACGGAAGACCCGAGTACAGCTGTACGTCCGGGTAGCGGGCGCCCTCCTCCACACTCGACGGATCGAGAGAGGAAAAGGACTCCGCTACCCCCCCCGCAGGGGAAGGCGCGAAACGTGGGGGCTGGCCGGGAGGCAGGAAAGAGGACGAAGTGTCCGTCACCAAAGGAGTCACTGGACTTTCCGATGACTTCTTGGCCGGCCTAAGTCTCTTCCTGCCCTCGTACAGCACCCACTGCGCCTCGGACCAATTCATACATATTACACAAGGTTCGTTGCGGGAGCACTCTCGCCCCCGGCAACGAGTACAAACCTCGTGGGGGTCCACGTCAACAAATGACCTGAACCCTCCACATCTACGCCCCTCCAGCCCGGGACACAACTCTACGGGCGACTGGAGCGCGGTGATATTTCCATTTCTTCCAATTCACTCATTGCAAGATCAATAGAATTGTCAAAGTTACTTACAATCACTCCTGATTTATACAGAAAGAGAAAAAAACCAAATACTCAAACTCAAAGCAAACGACAAAGCGGGCAGAGCGATGGCGAACACGTCCTTCCCACACGGCCGAAAGCAAAAGTGATTTGTTTACCTCCCAGTCGCGCGGCGCGCGACGATCGGACAAGCAGTTAACTACCGTTTCTCCCCTTGTTCGAAGCTTACGACCGTTCCAGCTGCCGTAGCTACTTCCTATTGTTAAAGGACCGAGGGTTTGTATTACGTATCGGAACAAATGAGGAATAATATACTTCAGCGGTCTTAGGTCATTTTGTTTTAAGTGGCAGTTTATTCCTCTTTAAATACAGAAAAAGCTTAAAAGAAAACGGTAAACCTGGTGTCAGGCACCCTTATGTAAGGTGTGGGGCCCAAATTTGATCAAAACTGGTTAAATAGACTTAACACCAGCCTTGCATGGAATAAGAACTAAGGATGGAACAGTCCTGTGGACCACAATAGGATGAGCAGACATGATCAAGGAAATTAGAGCCTATGCCCTGGTCAGGTAGCCTAGAATGTGGTGTCCTCGTAAGCAAGGTAACATGATCTAGGCCTATAAAAAATTAGGCACTGGATATAGGTACGGCAGCCGTATCCCGATCGTGGTGGATATTGGTACGGCAGTGAATTGCGCATGCGTCAATTTCAGACTTCCTGCCGTACAAATAATATAGTGCGGTGAGGGTACGGCAGATTCTGTCATTGGTGCCATATTGCGCTCTTGACTTGCTGTAGATACGGCAGTTAGCTGTATCCGTTTACTAGTTTGCTAATCATACTGTATTATGTAAACCAGAGTTCAGCTTTTAGGCGGGACAGTCCCACGCTTTTGAACATCTGTCCCCCTTTTTTAGTTAGCAAAATGTCCCTCCCCCTTTTTTGTTTGTTTTCGCTTTTGTGAATTTTGTCCGCATTTTTGTACTCAAAACAACACTATCCTGAATTTAATGGAATACATAGTGCTGAAATTTTGTTTAATTTTGCCATTTCACTACCTGGTAAATTCTATCGTCTTCGACAGCTGCAATACCCAATGCAAGTGAATTAAAAGAATATTGTGAAGTGTATAAATAAAGGCCCTTGCAACTGCCGATGTCGGCAGAATAAAGGGCCGTGAAAGTCACCAAAGGTACGATGGTAGTGTATATATTTATATATAATCCTCTTTGAATCTCCTCTTCGGAATCCTTTTCAGGGCCGATTCGATCGTTCGTGACCTACGTACATACCATGAATTACCCAATTTTTGAAAGTTTGAGTGTTCATAGATGTCGATGGCTTTTTTCAGCTCGTTAAAGCCTGAAAACATCTGTTTTCGGCGAAAACTAATGTATTATTCCGCGGTTCATGCTGTTCCGTCACCAATTTTTCTTGCTGTCACCGATATGCCCAAAGAATGCTTATATACTTCAGTATATAGTCTTTGATGATGCGTGAGCGGTAAACTAAGGGTTCGCGCATGCGCAATTCACTGCCGTACCAATATCTACTGCGCTCGGGGTACGGCTGCCGTACCAATATCCAGTTCGTAAAAATTAAGACTATAACGCACAAAAATGGAGCCCTTTCTGCCATTCAGTGCTTAAGAATGTGAAAAGAGGGAGTTTACATGATTTGACAGCAAGGCTGAAGGAAACAGAAGTAAAAGTGTGCTAAAGAGTGGGTGTAACTAGGGTCAAAGGGACACTAAAACAAGCAACCTTAAGTAGTATAATGCCCTTTAGCTAACACGGAAGGTAGGCTAGGTTCCTCCTTTTAGCCCCCAACCAAAAAAACATGTTTCCTACTGACATTCCAGTTTCCTACCGACATTCCAGTTTCCTTCTGACATTCCAGTTTCCTACTGACATTCCAGTTTATTGTTTGACAAAGGGTGAGTATTAGGTTACCTAAGAATTCCCTAAGAAAATGGGACATCAGGAAAGACAAAATCCAAACAATACGTAACTGTATGGCCTATATGGTGCATTCAAAGGAGCTTATGCCTATTGGATGACATAAATAAGTAGTAGGCATACTTGGTACTAACTAAATCATTAATGAAATTCCTTCATGCAGAATTAATACCCTGTCAAATTTCAATGTATAGAGGGTTGATCTGCCTTTCAGGCTTCATTACTAAATAATATTTAACCAAAATTGATGTGTGTCGGCTTAGGCCTATCCATAATACCTGTCTCTTTCTAAGCCTCCAGGCATTGCTTTATCCCATTGACGAATGAAGCCTGTGACTAAATCTACCTAACTGTTAAATAAGGTTTAAACAATATAAAAGGCCTTATAAACCAGAGTTATTCATCCTGCCTTCATCATTGTAAGAGTAACAATGAATAATGAATGGGTGAAGGACCTTGGTCGTCACAGACGAGTCGTCCGTCGAACAGTCATTGTCATCATCACCAGGACCAATTTTAACTGACATTTACCAGTCATATGACAGTCGCAATGTCTCGGACATGTCTACAACAAGGATCAGGAAGTGGCCTAAATGTTGCAATTAACACCTGCAGGGCAACAAATGACCGACAAATGTGTTATTTATGGCGAGGGAGAGGCGAGGAATTGTTGTCAAAAACCACAAGACCAATAAGAGCCAATAATTGACATTTGAGGGTCATTTTTAACCGTCGCCATGTCTCGGACATGTCTCCACAACAAGGAGCTGGAATCACCGGATGTCCTAATGACCACCTGCAGGACAACAAATGACCGACAAAGGTGTCATTGGAGGTGTCATTTAACGCGAGGAAGAGGCGAAGAAGAATTATTGTCGAAAAACCACAAAAAATTTTTCTCCAGATGGTGCCCAGTTCTCCAGTGGGTTTATCTGCGCTTTCAATACCCAGGCGGGTTATATGGGCTCATTTTCCGCTTATTTCTCTCACCACTAACCTTATTTCGTTCAATTTCAAGTCATAATTATGGAGGAACACTAGTTTTTCCGCAAGAAATCGCAACACATACACACTCTGGTCGCTTATGACAGTAACACTGAGTCTCGTATCGGAGAGAAAATGGTTTTCCATAACAGAAAATGTAAATGATAGGAAATAATAGTTTTTTTATGGATGACTCTGTTATTTATCATTATTAGTTTTTATCATTATTATTTAAAAACCCGAAAACCTGGGGTTGTTATCAAGTAAATAAAATGCCTAAAAAAATTTGATAGGACAAAGATAAAACATGAAACATATAAAATCAAAACTTGCTGTCAAATTATAGCATAGATCTAGGTAATAACTCCGGTTGGGTATTTCTTTGGAAATTACAGTTTCCTATAGTATTTGGGTCGCTTATTAAGAATTTACCATTATTTTTCTGGGATCGACCGTAATGAACCCTCAGGGACTAGTACTAAATACGGCGGAATACATTTGACGCCCCAATCCTTAGTGACTGTCGTATTCGCGGGAACGTTCCTTACAGTCCCTTGCAGAGTTATTGCCTAGAATTACCGCGGAAAATGCTATATACTTAGCATACATGGACCCGGAAAAATATTACAGAATTGATTATATATTCATAGAGACCTTAAAGTATTACATGGACCCGGAAAAATATTACAGAATTGATTATATATTCTTAGAGACCATAAAGTATTACAAAACAGATGGCATGTAATAACTGTGGATGAAATGGGCCGTCCGTGTTGTAGCAGGGTACCTACAGTAGCAGCATTTTAATAGTTTAAAATTCTGAACTAAGTGAAGCTTCTTTGGGCTTTGCAAAGCATCTTGAGTCGAGGAATTCTTAGGAAAATCTTTAACCATAGTAAGTGCATACTGAGCAATGTGCGAACAGACCCATTGCGGTACAATGCAGGGCCGCATGTATTTTCTAAAGCTGTAGCATTTTAAACAATTACCAAAGATATTCTTTAGCCGGCTTTATTGTTCTGACTTCGATTCTAGTGGAAGAATGTTTCATGGGCTTTGAAGAGGAAATAGATATTTATCTCAGTTGATTGCCAAAGTCATATTTATATGAACCGTTTTTCATAAAGGTTTGTAAACTTTGGTCAAATTTAACTTTGCTGTGGCCACAGACCGTGAAATCGTTAATGCAAGCAAACTGTAGTTTCCAGTTTCTCAGTTGTTATAATTTCAACACTGACATGTTGAAATCATGCAGGTCCATTAATGACTCAAGACGGAATGTATTTGAACTCGAGTAGAAAGTGACCTGCTTCCAATGAATGTCTTCTTTCACTGAAAGTTGATGGTAACACTAGGGTACTGAAGATTTTACACAGGAGATAGGCATCCAAGCAAAGATGATTTGTGGTTTGCTATTAATCCATGACCATACGTTATTTTATGTTCTTCTCCAGACGTAAGCAACACTAGCTCTTATTGTTTAGAAAGTTATTAGCTAAGCTCAATAATATCTTAATTTCTCTAGCCTTCCTGCTGCTAAACTGATAAATTTTTGTCATTGAGACGGTCAGTGAGGGTAGTAGCCAACATGTCTGCTTCCTTTGCATTAGAATAATGTTTCCAGTTCAGCAACGGGCAATTGACCCCGTTGGTGGTTAAGGTGAATGCGTTTCAGTCTTTGAATGATGTTTCAGCCTGGTCATCTCACTCTCTGCAGCACCCATTTCTGTCAACACCTGACCTACCTTGCCTGATGGCTGGCCAATTACACATCATGCTCAGTTCTCACCGGTCTTGCCTGCCGACCAGTCTGCTGGCCCCCATTGTTGCTTCACACTCAATGTTCTTGTTTGTATGGTGTTTTTATGTTGCACGGAACCAGTGGTTATTCAGCAACGGGGACTAACGGCTTGATGTGACTTCCGAACCACGTCGAGAGTGAACTTCTATCACCAGAAATACACATCTCTCAGTCCTCAATGGAATGGCCGGGAATCGAAACCCGCGACCACGAGGTGAAAAGCAAACAAACACCAAACCAACCACGCCACTGAGGCGCTACACTTAATGTTCTGTTGATTCCCACGGACTTACCCAATAAAAAAAAACATGACACCTGCTCTTCCCAGAGTCTACCAGGAACAGGTGTGTAGAGCAGTGATGGCTGGTGTGTGTCCCGGGTAAAGGAGACCATTTCCTCCACAAATTAGTGATCTTATGAAGTTGCAGTTAGAGCAAATTGTGGAGGTATCTATTTTGCCTACTATGCCTCTTCCTTCAGTGACTGGTTGCTTTTAGTGAGCATGCATCTGATAGTAACTGTCTCGCCACTTCCTCAGAAGCTTATGCCATTGCTGAAAGTAACTCAGGAGGATGGAACCCGTTATGTCAAGTTGGCCAAACCGTCGAATCTATATCAACTGGCCTGACAGAGATCAATTGTTTGTTTGTATGGTGTTTTTACGTTGCATGGAACCAG
Organism: Macrobrachium nipponense; assembly: GCF_015104395.2. Taxonomy (NCBI): domain Eukaryota; kingdom Metazoa; phylum Arthropoda; class Malacostraca; order Decapoda; family Palaemonidae; genus Macrobrachium; species Macrobrachium nipponense. Next base: position 33,569,111 of record NC_061103.1, on the reverse strand, counting down.
TGGTTATTCAGCAACGGGACCAACGGCTTTACGTGAATTCCGGACCACGTCGAGAGTGAACTTCTATCACCAGAAATACACATCTCTCACTCCTCAATGGAATGGCCGAGAATCGAACCCGCGACCACCGAGGTGAGAAGCAAACACCAAACCAACCACGCCACTGAGGCGCTTTCACAAGATCAATTGGTTCTAATTCTTGATCCAGTTGTGACAAAAACCAAATAGTACCTACTATGGCAAAGTTGTGGCAAACTCTAATCAGGCATCTTGTGTCTGACAAGCAAAAAGATTGGTTAACCTGGGAACATTTGTGACGTGATAAGACGTTTGCATGTCAAAACTTTAGCTTGTTTCTTGTGCTCTCTTAATGAGAGCAGTTACTTTTTACAGCAGTATGGACCCGTCCGCTCCCAATGTAGTACGATGGATTTTTCATGACGCAAACCAATTTTCAATTAGCCATTCAAGTATGCAAGTGCTCCAGTTCAGGTTTGATGAAGAATTATAGTGAAAGCTGTTTTTTGACTGATGGTTAATGCTTTATTTGGGGTTCGATTTCCTGGTTTTATGGGACATCATAATTTTATTTCTCAACAGAGCTGAAATTCTTTTGATCGAGGTTACGAGACAATTTTAATACAGTAATGTCCAAAATAAAGCTTCTTTGGATAAGTTTCAGGTAAAGTCATCTCTGCATTTGTTAAAAAACTCAGTGTACTAACTTTCTTTCCATGTATGTACTGCATTTATTAGAATAAATATTTTCTATATTCACTTTTGAAAGTGCAATCAGATAAACATATTGAATAAATATTGCCAAGTTTCTTGCTTACTAAGTAATGTTTGGCTAATTGATCATTTCCACTCGCAAGTGTAACAAATTCCTCTCAATTTTTTAAAATAGCTGTAGTTATCCACTTACATTCCAAGAATCTGAGGATAAGACATCTAAACGGGCCAATGAATCTATGTTGGGTTGCTGCTTTGGAACCAAAAACAGTAGATTACCATTGTAAGCCTTTGTATATACCTACCATAATTATGGCTTCAACCATTTTTTCAAGTATTTTACATAGGCAGTTAGTTAAGGACATAGATCTGAAGTAATTAGCTTTACTTTGGTCTTCCCAGGCTTAACGAAAGTTAAAGTTGATTTGGTGTACTTAACACTTTGAAAGATTTTGTTTTCCACGGAAGGAGTATTCTCTAGTTCTTATTGGTGCTAATCGCTTCATAATGTCCCCTGAAAGTGTTAGCAACTTCATGGATATTGTGAATATTCTTGAAGATTCTAAAACAATTTTGATTAATTGTTTGTTTGTGCATTTACGTTGCATGGAACCAGTGGTTAATCAGCAACGGGACCAACAGCTTTACGTGACTTCCGAACCATGTCGAGAGTGAACTTCTATCACCAGAAATACACATCTCTCACTCCTCAATGGAATGGCCGAGAATCGAACCTGCGACCACCGAGGTGGGACGCTTTTGATTAAGGGTTTGTTTCTGGTTGCCATATACTGTGCGATGATGATTGGACATTCACGTTCTGGGAAAGGAAATTAAAGATACAACTGTCATAAGTTTATGATAGTTATTGGTCTTCACACTGTGAAAACTAGTCTGGTATTCAATTACATTCTAAAAAAATTGTTTTTTTACAACATGGAAGAGAAAGAATGTTTTAGATATGTTGGAAAGACAGTAAGGGTACACGAGTTAATGTATAAAATCCATCTACCCATATAAACAAATTTCAACATTTTGCACAGATGAATTACTGATTGGAATGATTTCTCAATACATTTTATTAGATACCATTTATTATGCTCATTGTAAACATTATTTTATTTTATAATATATATATATATATATATATATATATATATATATATATATATATATATATATATATATATATACTATACGTATATCTAAATTGAAATGAATGAAAAACCTTCCTGAATGAGAGGCTGCCTCACAGTCTAATAGGAACATATAACAGAGAATCTTGAAAAAATTACAATAGTCCTCTCTCACAAATTTGTATTATATACATATCCTTTAAAATTAAGCAGTAATATGGAAATACTGGGGAGAAGCAGCACTAAAATATTAGAGAAAGAAACAAGGATTAATATGTCAAGGAAATGCATGCAACCTGAACTTGTAACAAGTAGCGAGTTAAACTTTGACCAAGTGCTCATCCTTAACCTTAATTAATGAGGAGAGAAAAGTGAAATGAAAGCACTGATGGATTACAATTATAATGAGAAAATATGTGCATTTCATTATACAATCTTTGTCTTCTTCACAATTCAAACTAAGCTTTAAATGAACATAACCTTCCATATCATCAGAATTTTCTGCACTTTGCCAGTTTTTTACCTTCATTCCTGCTCATGTATACAAACCTACAATGACGAAAAACAGTGAAAATGTATAGTGGGGAAGAACGAGCACATGGTTAAAGCCAGATCTGCATGTATGTCTGGTTTCCTCAACTGCTTTGATCTCATGTTTGCTTGTTTGTTTGGTGTTTTTACATTGCATGGTACCAGTGGTTATTCAGCAAAGGGACCGACGGCTTTACGCGACTTCCGAACCACGTCGAGAGTGAACTTCTATCTCCAGAAATACACATCTCTAACACCTCAATTAAATGCCCGAGAATCAATCTCACGGCCACCGAGGTGGCAGGCCAAGACCATACCGATCACACCACTGAAGTGCTTTTGATCTCGTGTGTAAGTGGGTTCCTAATAAATTTAATTAAAATTTCCTTGAATCTCGTGTGTAAGTGGGTTCCTAATAAATTTAATTAAAATTTCCTTGCCTCTTTCTTTGTTCACTAATATGTACTGTAATTTAAGTGCCTCTTTTCATATTGTGTACTTCATACTTATCATATCAGTCTAAACTACACTTTTTTGTTTGATGCAGCTAACACTACTTCATGTCCAAGTTTTATTATTCTTTTATTTTAATTCAATATGTTATCCTTTATTTTTCTTTTTATCACTGAATTCCGTTTCTAGTAAAACTAAAACATAGCAGGCATATGTAAAAGTATAGAGGGAAACGAGACAATATATATGGGAAAGCAGGAAATGGCACAGTAGTACACCTATTACTGTAAAGAACTTAATCAAATCACAGAAGTACACACTTACATAAAAGAAAGCAAAGCAGTAAAAAAAAAAAAAAAAAAATGGATGCATGTAGACCTGGGCTTGGTACTACAGTTGGGGTTGTAAAGTTCTTCCTTGTGCTTCTGATTATTTCTGGTACAGCTGTCTTGTTCTTGCTCCTTTCCTTCTTTTTCATATATTATATATCTCTTACTTAAATCTATTTTCTTGTTTTCCTCCCTAGAGCATGCCTACATTAGGTTACACTAAACTCCTTTGGTTAATGTGATAAACAACTTTGTGCACAATAATACAGTTCTTTCACTCCTTTCTTGTACCTTTTGTGCATAAAAATACAGTTCTTTTACTTCTTTCTTGTACCTTTTTGATTCACCCTTAATTAATTAAGATTCACATCACGCTATATCACAAGGAATATACATAAAAAAGTAATGAAGACATTTTTACAGGATTTTCAATCATTTAAATCAACCAGCAAAAAGTTAACATACTAACTACAGCTCGTATGTATCTCTACAAATACTACAGAAATTTGTGTACCAAGTACACTAAGCATAATGTTGTACACAATGTACAGTACATGAAAGACATAAAATATGATGCTTAAGATTGTACGCATGAATCTCAAGGCCATTTTTGTGTTACCTTGTGTGGAAATTTGAGTGAATTATCTCATCCTATTATCAGAATACATTCTACTTAGATCAACTATTTCCATGAATGTGTTATGTAATCTGAAGCCAATTTCATCCCTCAATAATATATACATTATTCTTTACCTAGAAGTGACTGCAGTTTATATATACAGTATAAATTATAAAAATATACTTACAAATACTTCATTGAAAAGATGGACTGAACTATATTATAGAGCTTCAAATGGCAGGATTATACACACTAGAACAAAAAATCGGTAATGAAAGCCTAGTTGAATGTAGTTCATTTAAAGAGGGTAAAACTGACTTAATCTCAGCATTTTCATACTTTGACTGGATGGTGAGTTAGACTGAGTGATAAGAGTTTGTCAATATAAAAATATTATTTACACATTTCAACCAACAGAATGAATGTTACTGGCATACATATTTATATTAGCAGTATTCAAGACAGGCTGAACTTCACAATTACAGGTATACTACTACAAGACAAAGCTAAAACAAGAAATGTTTCTGACGAGGGAAATCGAAATAAATGCTTTTTTTTGCAAAAAAAACAAAAATTCAATGTAATTCACACTCACTGTAGTGCATTTCTAGAGGAAAGGGGAAAACTACAGAATACCTTTTTTGTCATAAGTAATTCTCTCCCATGTCAGTAGCTTTTCCCAACATGCTTCACTATAGATTAATGACTTTAAATTTCCATTTAGGGTCCACAGCATACAAGAGTACTTATTTTTCTTTACTGTACCCCATAAAGAATAAAATGTCCTCGCTGATAGTAATGTAGAAGGTAAAAAGAAGGTCCAAGGGGTTCTTGGACCTTTATTATTATTATTATTATTTTTATTATTATTAATTCTACAGTAGTTAAAGACCACTGAGTTGCATTTGTAGATTCCTAGGGCTTACCTGAAGAAACTGGAATTAATGAAAGGTAAAAATTGGAAAAAGATAAAGATAATGGACAGCACTGCAAGAAGATACACTGAAACAGATGAAAAGTAGAAGACAGAAGGCAATGCAGCTGAGGCTGAGGAAATATAGCCAAGGCATTTGGTGCAGTCTACAGTGTTCTCAGAGCAGAGGCATTTACGAAACCATAAGCTGCAAGTAAAATCACAACTTTTCAGAGAATATATCATAATTCAATTATAACACAACAATGAACAGGACTCTTGCTCTCAGTTACTGACTCTTAATTAATCTGCCCTACAAATCACCTCTTGGACCTGGTCACTTTCACTGAAAAGGTTGAAACACTGTTAAATCGCAATTTGTCAAAAATTGTATTTTTCCTAACTATACAAACCTGAGGTCCTTTAACAATAGGAAGGTAACTTAGCGGCAGCTGAACCGGTCGTAAACTTCGAACAAGGGGGTTTGGTAATTAACTATTTGTCTGGCAGTTGGCGGTCAGCTCGACTGCGAGGAGATGGAGTCGCCTTGCTTTAGGCCCTCGGAAAACGCAGAGCGAGGGGTGGCATGAGGTGGGACTATGTGTAAAGGACCTCAGGTTTGTATAGTTAGGAAAAATACAATTTTTGAAAAATTGTGACTTGTTTCCGATCGTATACAAACCCTCGGTCCTTTAACAATAGGAAGTCTCACTTATTGGTGGGTGGAATCTGAGTCTTATGAACAGACTGGTGTTCGTCCGACATTGGTTCCCTCCCTGGTTGTAGGAGCAAAGGGAGGGATCCTAGCCTCTGCCCAGCTGATCGGGGTGTGCACCCAGGATCAGTGCCAGACCCTCTGGACCGAAATTTTTATTTAATAGAGGAGGCCAGCGTACCTCTTATAAATAGCAAATAAACAAGAACTAGTTCCTACTTCAAGAGCCAATATGAAGTCATGGGTTTGTCTCTTGTTGGCTTCCACTCCCACCCCCTGTAGGGGAGTAGTGGATTAAACACTCCTATCCCTACTGAAAGGGATAGGATGGAGCTCGGTCGTGTAGCTTACCTGCATCTGCTTCCTGTTCAGCGTAGTGACGACCGCAGCCCTCTGCCCACAGGTAGAGGAGGAAGAAAGAAGGAGTAAGAGAAGCCAGTCACACTCTCTTTCAATCGTCCACTCCTGCAGTCACACAAGGATGCGATGCTTTTCTGTCTGCTCGGGTGCTGGGTAGACTACACAACTTGTTGAGCAGCCACCACGGGTCCCAAGGAAAAAGTGTCCAAGGCCCTGTGGGTAATATCCCGAAGGTAGGATAAAGTGAAGGTGGTCTGGTTGGCCCAAACCCTGCCTTCAGAACCTGCGCCAGGGAGAAGTTCTTGTGGGAACGCAAGGGTTGGAAACCAATACCTCTGACTCGTGGGCTCTCGGACAAAGGGTACGGGTGTTGTCACTACCATCCGTGTCGTACGCCTCCTGATCACCTCACGCAGCCAGAAGAAAGTGTTCTTGGAAACCTCCTTCTTGGTAACCCTGGTGCTAACGAAGAGGCGTCGACACTCAGGCCTGAGGGATCGAAGGATCCGAGTCTTCGCTACGAAGTTCGGGACGAAATAGAGCGTCACAGATCCTCATCCCCTGGAATGCATTACGTCGAAGGAAAGACCATGAAGTTCCCCTACTCTCTTCGCCGATGCCAGGGCCAGCAGGAAGAGGGTCTTGAGGGTCAGATCCCTATCTGACGACTCTTGGAGTGGCTCGAAGGGTCTTTGAGTCAAACTCCTATGGACGAGAGTCACATCCCACCCCGGGGGCCTGAGTCCCCTGGGTGGGCAAGACATTTCGAAGCTCTTCATAAGGAGGGAGATCTCGAAGGAGGAGGGGATATCCACTCCTCGCAGTTTAAGGACTAGGGCCAGGGCGGCTCTATATCCTTTAAATGCGGAGACGAAGAGCTTCTCTCGGCGAAGGAAAACGAGGAAATCCACTACCTGGAGAAGAGTGGCTCTGAGAGGAGAGAGACCCTGTCCACGACACCAACCACAGAAGACGGACCTTTTTCCCTGGTGTAAAGCTGCAGAGGACTGTCTGAGGTACCCAGTCATCTCTGTTGCTGCTCAGCGAGAAAAGCCTCTTGCTTGCACGAGATGGTGGATAACAACCAGCCGTGAAGACAGGGACCGAACCGAACCGGTGGTACCGTTCTACGTGTGGCTGGCATAGGAGTTGTGCCAAGGGGGAATCTCTCTCTCGGTGCTTCGGCGAGCAGAGCCAGCAGGTCCGGGTACCGGGTGCCACCAGAATCATCCGAAGATTGGCGGTGACCAGCACCCTGCTAATCACCTTGCGAATAAGACAGAACAGAGAAAAGGCGTAAACGAAGAGGTTGTCCCACGGGTATTGAAGAGCGTCCTCTTCAGCTGCTCATGGGTCCGGCACAAGTGAGTAGAAAAACCTGGAGTTTTATTTTGTGTGTGCCTGGCGAAACAGATCCACGTATGGAAGCCCCCACAGGTGAAGAGCCTTTCCCGACGGCTGAGCTTGTCTGCTATACATTCCTCTTGCCTGGAATGTAGCAGGCTGACAGCTCTACTGAGTGTGCCACGGCCCACTCGTGCACCTGCAACGTCAACTGATGCAACGGGAGGGACACTAGGCCCCCCTGTTTGTTGACGTACGCCACTACCGTGGTGGTGTCGCTCATCAACACCACTGAGTGTCCCACCAGATGGTCTTGGAACTCTTGGAGAGCGAGAAACGCTGCCTTGAACTCCAGGACATTGATGTGAAGGTGCTTGTCGTGGGATGATCCCACCACACCCGCAGCCAGCAACTCCTCCAGGTGTGTCCCCCATCCCTTGGTCGATGCGTCTGAAAACAGCAACATCTCCAGGGGGGGAGTGCGAAGAGGCACTCCTCTTACGAGGTTCCCGTCATCCAGCCACCAGGCTAGGTCCTGCCTCACCTCCTCCGTGAGAGACACGGGGAAGTAAGGTGGGTCTCTTGCCTGTGACCAACACTCCTTTAGTCTCCATTGAAGAGACCGCAGGTGAAGACGCCCGTGAGGGACTAACTTCTCGAGAGACGGCAGGTGACCGATCACGACCTGCCACTGCTGAGCTGGCTGCTCCTGTAGGGACAGGAACTGTCCGGCTGCCTCCCTGAACCTGCTGATCTGCGAGTCTGCGGGGATGACTCACCCTGCTACTGTATCGATCAGCATGCCCAGGTACTTCATCCTTTGCTTGGGCTCGAGATCTGACTTCTCGTAATTCACTACGATACCCAGATCGCGGCAGAATTCGAGGAGTCGATCCCTGTCCTGTAGCAACTGTGAGCGGGAGCTCGCCAGGACCAGCCAATCGTCGAGATACCTCAGAAGACGTATCCCTACCGAGTGGGCCGAAGCCAACACCAGAGTGAACACTCGCGTGAACACCTGTGGGGTGGTTGAGAGACCGAAACAAAGTGCCCTGAATTGGTACACCGTTCCGTCGAGGATGAAGCGGAGGTACTTCCTGGAGGACTGATGGATGGGTATCTGGAAATACGCATCCTTCAGGTCCACAGAAAGCATGAAGTCATTCTCCCTGATGGACTCGAGCACTGAACGTGCCGTTCCATCATGAACTGAGTCTGGCAAGCGAATCGGTTCAAGGGAGATAGACTATCACCGGTCGCCAGCCCCTGAGGACTTCTCCACCAGAAAAGTCGACTGTAGAAGCCCGGTTTACTGATCCCTATGATCTCCACAGCTCGTTTGCTCAGCATGGCTTCTACTTCCTGCTGAAGTGCACATCCTTGGCCAAACCAGGAACGTACATTTGTAGATGGACCGGGTTGGAGGTGAGGGGTGGCCGAGACTCGAAGGGTAGTAGATATCCCTCCCGAAGGACATTTACTATCCAGGTCTCTGCTCCGTAGTGCTGCCAAGTTGCCCAGTGGCTCGCCAGGCAACCCCCCACTTCTGGCAGCAGGTGAGGGGGAACGCCGTCCCTAGCGTTTCCCTCCTCTCTTCGACTTCTTCTTCCCAGCTCCTCCTCGAGAGGAGGAGGGCTGGTTATGGTCGTCCTTACAGTTGAAGTCGAAGGCAGTCCTTTCCTCTCGGCTTCGACGAAGCAATCGTCTTAGCTTGCCAAGGAAGCACTAGCTAAACTCTTAGGCTTAGCCGCAGTCATTCAAGGCTGCCAAGCCACCTTCGAGACTGCCTGGTGGACTAAACGGTCACTCTCGTCAGTGCGCCATTGTTCCACCACAGCGTCCACCATCTCTCTGGAGGAACTCCGCACCGGTTCTACGCCTCAGTACCAGGTTGACCCACAGGTTTGCCATCTGGTGGGCCAGGTAGGAGATGGCCCTACCTCCAGACTGGCACAGTCTCATGAAAGCGGGTCCCCTTCAGGAGTCATATTCCCGAAGAGGCCGTGACCTTAGACACTGTGAGGGACCACATGGTCTATCCAGGAGACTGCTTGGAACGCTGCCATGGCAGTCTATTCCAAGGCACAAGTGCCTCTTGGTGCAAGAACCAGAGGTTCTCAGACAGCAGCTGCTGCAGAGACACCCCCGGAGTTAGCCTAGCCAGCTCTGGGTTAACCTGCTTGGGCGGAAAAAAAGGGGTCCTCCGTTGGGCACGTAGAAGCGCCTCTGTCGTGGTAGAGATGGGGGAAGGAGCTTGGATGACCTGCCGGACCGTAGCAAACCCTCCTGTCCAGAGACAAGAGAGTCCACCTGGTTCAGCACACTGTCGGCCAAGGCTGATCGCGGCAGACCCACCGTCATCCTGGGTTCCTTTTTGGGGCCCCAGAACGACTCCAACCTGGATGTAGGCTCGGAAGGTGGGCGCGGCGATCCTTCCCCTAGGTCGTTGTGCTGACAAATCAGCGCAATAACCTCCGCGAACGAACTCTGAATCTCAGGAGTGACTGTGTCTTGTGGAGACGAACCGTCCAGCGAGAATGACTCCCGAGACCCTCCTCCTTCCAACAGGAGAAGCCACAACAGACCCCTCCTGGTCTCCTCCTGCCACTTGCATGTACGATCTGGTCGGTTAAGGACCGTGCCAGGTTCGTAGGGCATCGCGGCGGATCACGAGGAGTGCGCCCCTCGCGATCACTCCTGATCGCCTTGTTCTTCCCGGTGCAGCCCCGAGAAGTTGAAGGGATAGGAGAGGCAGACCTAACGCTCCCACCTCGCCCACCAGCAGAAAACGCATGCTGGGGGGGCGGCTGCTGACACTCGCCAACCTGCTCGGTGGCTGATCCAGCTGCAGGCCTGGTCGAGCGGCCTGGACCGAGAACAGCAGCGACAGTCTCCGAGCGTCAGAAGAGCTGCTGCTGGTCCCCCTCTCTGCCCGATCCCGGTGGGAGCGGCGGTCATGGGACCGGCAGATTCCGCTGTCGCGGTGGGAGCGAGGCCTGTCCTCACGGCATGTTACGCTGCTTGAACCAGCCGAGGCTGGTCAAGGGGACCGCTTCCTCGCCTCAGCCCGCGGCCAGTCTGGGACAGTCGCGTCAACCCTGGGTACCGGTGGATCACCGCGAAAGCGATCGCTGGCCTGGTGGGGAGTCACCTGGGCGACTCCCGCCAGTCTTCCGCTCCGTGCCTGGATCCTGGCGCCGAGTGAAACTCGGTTGCCTGGGTCTTGGCTGCATGGTCACCCGCGGGCAACCCTACACTCGGTACCTCTCGTGAACAAGAGGCCAAGATGGTACCTGGTGTCTAGGCAGAACCTCTGGCGCCAGGAGAGGACGGTACCTGTGTTAGCCGGCACTCCTCCGGTCCCCATCTTCTCTTCCTTGCGGAAGGAAGGAGACGGGCCCATTATCCCGAAAGGAACAGGAGGACCAGCGTAAGTCCCAACTGTCCCACTCCGGTGGGACGGACCCTTAGAGGTCTCAGAGCGAGACTTCTTAGGGGGGGGGAGGAGGCTACCTTCTTCTTCTTCGGCTGTGGGGCCTTAGAAGTCGAAGGGGAAGCGGCGGCAGCAGACGACGGACGACGCCTTCATCTTCTTCTTCTTCTTCGTCAGCTCCCTCAGGACCACCGTCAGGTCTGCCATCCAGGAGGGGAGCCGGGGCAGTTGCAGAAGCAAACAGGGCAGCTGCACCTGTCCCGAAGGACCTGGGGTGGGGGAGGCAGCAACACCACAGGCAGAAACAACAGCAGCAGGAACTGGTGCTGGAGCGGCGGCGATCACAGGAACAGGAGGCGGGGCAGGAACCAGCGGCATCCTCGTTACTGGCGGCAGGTCTAAGGGAGAGCTCTTGGGACACCGGAAGTCATGGGCTGGAGCAAGAGCGGCAAAACCAGGCCGGTGGCGTCACGATAAACCTCTTACATCCGGCTCTGGTGCCTGAACAGCAGCTGTTGGGGTAACCATGGCAACGTGCTGGGTGTAGACCAGGTGCGGCGGAGCAGTGTAGCCTGGCGTGGATACTGTCGTGGTCATGGTCGTGATCGGGCCATGAGTTACCGGCCTGGTCCCTCTACACAGATGACTAAGCAGCCCCTGAACCCTCGGTGTCCCCTGGAGGCCCAGCGAGTACCAGACCCGGCCGAGATCGTCCCCCGTGGCAGGCAAATCTGAGGAAGAAAGGGTAGTCGGGTTAATGGGGGGAGGGGGGTTTCCCCTCGCCCGGGGGGGGACAGTTCCCACCCTGAGTGAACGGACGACCCCGAATACAACTGCACATCGGGGTATCTCGCCCCCTCCTCTACACTCGACTGATCGACGGAAGAGAAGGAGTGAGATAACCCCCCTGAAGGGGAAGGAGCCATAAGAGGAAGCTGAGATGGAGGGAGAAAAGAAGAAGACGTGTCCGTAACCAAGGGAGTAACAAGAGAACCCTCCAATGACTCCTTGGCCGGCTTATGTGGCTTCTTCCTCCCCTTCATAGCGCTCCCACTGCTCCTCCAACCAAACAATACAAATTTCACATGGCTTGGCGCGAGAGCATTCGCACCCTCGGCACCAAGCGCAAAATTCAAGAGGGTCTACCTCGATAATGGACCGAAAGGCCCCACACTTACGGCCCTCCACACCAGGGCACAATCTGCGGTTGATGGGGGGGCGAGGGGGTCTTTCCGGCTCTCAGGAATCCATAATTCCAACAAAAACACAGTATGAAAATACAAAACACAACCAAGTACTCATGCTTGTTTTGCACAAGCACACTAGATAAAGAGAAAGGCAAAATATCTTCACGATATAAAGCAAACCAAGCATACGATGAAACAGCGGGCAGAGAGGCGAGCAATACGTCCCTCCACAGCGCAGCCGAAAGCAAAGTGACTCCTCTCCTCGCAGTCGAGGTGACCGCCAACTGCCGGACAAGTAGTTACCTACCGATCCCCCTTGTTCGAAGCTTACGACCGGTTTTCAGCTGCCACTAAGTTACTTCCTATTGTTAAAGGACCAAGGGTTTGTATACGTATCGGAACAAAATATAAAGCACCTTAATGCTTTTCATCCATCCATTTATGGCCCAATAAGTTCTTATAGTGGAACATCATTTCATGGTCAGAATACTCATATCAGTAGGAAATTCTACTAACTTTTGAACATAATTACTGGTTCTGGAAAATACCAAAAAAATTATTTTTCTCATAGTTCAGGAAACACTTTCTTAGTGAAAATAACTGAGAAATAATGTGATCATTTAAAACAAATTCTTGAAATGTACAGACTTCCTAGGCATTAGCCATAAAATGAAAACGACTATTTCAACTGGAAAGGAATCTAATAATGCTTTTGAAAAAAACCGGAGAAAAGAAATATGTAACATAAAACAGATATGAATTTAATAGTACAGGTAACTGATGAGCAATATTTCCATAAAAAATTCCTTATTTTTGTATGGTATAAAAAAAAAAAAAAACATAATTTTAGATGATGTAAATTACCAAGTCATAGCCAATATGACACATGTAACAAAAAGAATGCTAAACCTGTTTAAAAGTGTACAGTCAAAAACAAGGTATGTACGTAATTGTTTGTTTTCATGGGTCCTTCCAGAATTCGACAACTTTGGAAACTTCTTCCAATCTCAAATTTTGCATAATTTGACAATAAATAATTCAGCCATCCATACCAATTACACTGCTGACACTTACTTTTAGATTTTAATTAAAAGACTGAGTAAACTATTACTATAGTACGTATACGTAGTTTACATCTGCATCTGCATATTAGCACAACTGGCCAACTCAAGTTTTAAGATTCAGTCAAAGAGAAAGTTGCAAGGATAAAAAAAAAAAAGTCTTAAGACATATGACACAATCGAAACCCTTCACAACTAATGAAATAAGTGTGAGCACGGTGCTCTGGTATCGAGAACCTTTTGCCCAAACCTGATATCATTAAAATATTCTGCCTCCCATGAAAAATGCCCTCAAAGACTAGAAATAATTCGTAAAATTAAAGTCCTTACTAATTTACATTTGTTGGCAACCTCACTTCACAAATTACTGAGTAAATAATAATACCCAAATCCACTCTCAAAAGTAATTCCCTTTTTTCACCTAACATTAGTCACTTATGGATAGTTTAGCATAACCCCAGGTAAGAACTCTATCCCCTTACTTAGGATTCATTATTCAAACCATGGCTACATAAAGTAAAAATATGCAAGTCTATCTTCCTAGTTGTCATTTGCTTTGTCTGTTTTCCAACTAAAACTATGCTCATACTCACTTCCCACTCTCAGTGGTCCCACAAATAAAGAATCCCCTAGTACTAATGATTTATGTACTAAACCAGATACTGTAATAGTGATTATGCGTATGCAATAACTGTGAGTATGAAACGCTTATTATCATACAGCTGAACATCTGTTTCGTTTTAGTTTTAAAATATGATACATCCAAGTCATTTCATGCAACATGGCTTTTTCAGTCATTCTATGCATAACAGCAAAGCAACAGTATATAAAGTTGAATTCATATCATCTTTAAAATTTGATGTTCTCTGCCAGACAAATTTGGCAAGATTTGTCACTCTTCTTGTCATATGCCCTCTAAGCTTCTCTATAGCTTAAGCTTAATATATTATGTCAACAAATGTAATACACAAAACAATTGACACTTCCACTTTATACACCTTACAACCAATCAAAAGCATATAAGCCTTAGTCACAGCAGTGATCAAATCACTCAAGCTGTTACTCCCTGCTTAACAATGACAAATACTGTATATGTAAAAATCTTGAGAACCTTTATGTCTCAGGTAAGGTATTCACCAGACCACCCAGCTTAATTAGGGTCATCCCGAGTCAGTGGTGCTAAGTGAAATCGAACTCATGTCATGGCAAAGTTTAGTTGAGTCAGGACATGTCTTCTGCAAGTGCCTCCAGGAGTCCAAGAGGAGATCACGGCTCAGGCAGCGCAACTTTGGCAACTGTGCAACCTGCAAGTCGGAAGATAATTATTCAAGTATTCTGTCACTATGAAAATTGAAGATTTTTTTTTTTTTTTTTTTTTTAAACCAGTGAAAATACAATAATAAATAATTTTTGTATTTCATATATACCTCTGGCTAGCACGGTGATAGTAATTCTTATAAGAAGGGTTTGCATAATCCTTCCATATGAAAAAATAAAAATAAAACAAGTTAAAAAGGTGGGACTAATGTTAGCGTTTTCGAATATGGCCTACTGAAGATCAAAATCATTAGGGTATAGAAACCATTAACAAAAATTTTGTTCTTTTGTAAAATATAAAAGCCTATTACTCTACTTCATTTATACAAAGCCATTACTTAGGTGGGGGAATGTAATGGCTCTTTAGCAATCTGACTGACTGAAATAATAAAAAAAAAAAAAAAACAAAAAAAAAAAAAACAAGTGGTTGTAGGAACTAGTTGCTACTGAAACTTTTATTACATCATTGGGATCTGACCATTCTGGGATATCCTTCCTTTCAAAATAATAAAACTGAAGAGACCCCCAGCCTACCACTAAGCACCTATTTTGCAGTACATGTACACATACCTAACCTTGTCAATAAAACGTAAAATTAACAAAGGAAAAAAAGTTACAAGATGAAATGGAAAAGGAAAGGAGAAAAAGTTATTAATGAAGTGAAGCATGGTTGGGTGAGGAGGTAAACAGGACTCAAAGAGTTTTTCCACTAGGTGGTAGAGTCCTCATGTAATTGCATAACCCATGTGTGGTTTAATGAACACATGACTGAGCACTAAGCTAAAAAAAAACTTTTGTATCTAGTAACAGTTTAAAAAGTATGGCTTGCAATAAAATAGGTTACGTACATGAAATTATCTTGAACCCAAAAAAATAATGATAGTATAATTCCTTTTGGGTTTATAAATGAAAACGAATAATGGAATTTACAAAAATAACAGACATATTTCATAGTGTGTGAATGATCAGTTATTCATCGAATGATTTTTGTAGTGATGTAAGTCTGTTTAAATAGCCTGAGGAAAGGACTTGCCATTTCATACCATTTTACAGTAGTGCTTACTGATCCAATACTGGAGTGGACTCATCAACAGCAACTGCACAGTGTATGAAAAGTATGTATGTTTGTACTACACCCAGTATGTACACATGGGCAAGACATGAACTCACAAGATGCATACAAGACACTCAACAATGACTGCACTCTATAACGATTAGGCCTTCTCTTCTCATTAATACTACTTAATAGTACACTGTCTTATCAAAACTCTTACAAATAGCTCCAATAAAAAGTCCACAAATGAAATTAAACACCAACATCATCTACACTTCTTGAATACAGTTTCTTGCATGATGTGCTAAAAGTTAGACTGCACACCTCATTACCAAGAGGGACAATGGGATTGAGGCAAACTCATTGTGTTCCTTCCACACAAGAGCTGTCATGTTACTTATACCTTCCCCCAACCTAATCAACATCAAAAAGCCTATGAGTTGGCATAATTCGCAATAAGTAGAGCTTCATTAGATGAGCAAGGGTTATTACAACAGTATTTTTTCCTTCCATACTAGAGCATGCAGAGTTTGCTCTGCATTCAATCTTGAGACATCTGCAGTATGCAGCTTGATTCACACATTAGTAATTTTGTGCAAATCAATGTATATAATCTTTCATACCAAAAAGAGTGCACTTAAAGGCATTGTGTGGATGGAAAAAATGCAGATAAAAGGTTATCATTAAATAAATATTTTTACATCATGCACTATCATGATTAATTGTCTTTTCAATTAGTATATACAGTATATTAGTATATAAGCCAGCTAATGCACAATAAAGCATAAGGCAAAGGAAGCACAATTTCTTATGATTCAATAAAAAAAAAAGCTTTAACTAAAGTGGCCTGCATAGTGCTTTGTGATACTTTCCTTGTTTTCGAAAAAGAATACTTACATAATTACAGTGTGTTAAAAAATGGTAAAAGATGGCTATAGATAAATTAACTTTGTTAGGCACCCTGCAAAACTGTTAAATTGTCTTTCCTGTAACATACAGTTTATTGCTCAGTACCCCAGCTATTGCATATTACTGTACATTGGCTTAAAAAGCATACACAAATTTCTAATTATTTATGAAAATCACTGCTCAAACTAGAGAAATAAAAAGAGAATAAATAATTCTTAGCAAAAGAGAGAGAGAGAGAGAGAGAGAGAGAGAGATGAGAGAGAGAGAGAGAGACGAGAGAGAGAGAGAGATGTCACTGGCATGTGTTTGCATGTGTAATCATTTATCTGCCATTTTAAACAGTGACTATCACAAAATTACACAATTAATATAAACTGCAATAAATAAATTGTATGCCATTTAAGAAAGCATATACTAATGGGAAATATGAATACAGTAGTACTGGAACAGTCCACTGTATAAAAATTGTAACCTAAAATTCTCATTTGTGTTTAAGATAGAGTATCAATATTGAGTATCAATATCATCATTATCATAAATAAACGGTTTAACCAAACCACTGAGTTCACAGTCTTAACTCTTATAAAGCTGATCTGAAGGGTTTGCTCTTCATGAATATCCCAAGAGCTTACTATGTAACATATTGTTTCTTAAAAATTCAGTGACTAGGTCAACATACAATATTTCTTTTGAAGATTTAGTTTCAATACTGCACTTGATATGGGATGGGGAATGAAAATTAGGCAATCCTAATAAATAAGTGGATTGCAAATGTTGTTTTGCATTGTCTGCATTATGGGATTGGACAATGTGGGTTATTCATAAAATAAGTGACCTTCATTTTGGAATGAATTCCATCAAGTTATATTAATTTTTTTATCTTATAATTCATCTCCAGATTCATTATGCCTTAACTGCCATTTACTAAAGATATGTTTTACACAGTAATAAAAAAAATCACTGTCAGAAGCAGCATACTACTATTGTTAATAGTCACCAATTGCAGCTTGGCTTCCTGTAAAAGGAATCCAACGTATTTTCAACGTTTATGCCAACCTCACATAGCAAGTGGACTGAAAACCCTAGGTGCTTCAACAACCTAGGGACTTTCATGGAACAATATTCAAGTGGTTCTACAGCACTTCAACAGTCACATAAAATGACAAATTTCTCTGGTGGCATGTTTTTCAATAATCATTACTGGTGACCATGTTACTGTCAATCCCATTGTGAAAAATGATGCATCATGAGAAAGAAAACTGTAATTTTTCCTTTACACAATATTGCAGCAAATCCTGCACCACCTACAATAAAATACATGGTTACTTATAAGAGCATACAAAATTTACAGACTTTCCACTTCAGTATGCCATTTGAGTATACCACACATCAAACACCATAGTAAAACGATATGCTTTACCCACAATGTTACAGGATCATGGAATACAATGCAGTTTTAACAGCACATTGGGTTCAAGAAGTCATGGTACCTAAAAACTAAAATATGCAGGGCTCAGATGTAAAAGTGAGCAACAAGTTAAAATAGGCATAAGAAAAATAAGACAATAGCTTTGCAAAAAAAGAAAAACACAGCACCTTTGGAAAGTGATGAACAATAAGGTTCAAAGCGTATTTCTTCATGTCTGATGCTTGAATGCGGTCAGCGGCTTCTAAGATCTGAATGACATTTTCAAATGTTACATTCATCTCCAGATTCTGCTTGCAAAAAGCCTGGTGAGAAGAATAATTATCAAGTTTAATATCTTAAGCAACAGCTATGAGTGTATGGATATTGGAAAATGAAAGTGCCTTTTTTATATACTTCATCCAATTTTCCTTCTCTGTAAGGTTGCTAAAGCTCTAAATGAGAAGGCTGTATAAAAAATTACAAAAATTGCACTCCATAATATAAGATTAAAGAAAATTTCAGCAAAACTAATAACCTGAGTCAAATATCTCACCTGGAGTCTGTTATTTGTAAACCCATAAAAATAAGGGGCAGAAAACAAGTAGAGGGAGTCTTCTGGTGGCATATCAACATCTCCATAATATATATATCTTAGCAAGGAGTCGAAGGACTGAGGTGAAGGAATAATTTCTCCAATAGCAATCTGTAAAAATAACAAAACATGATGTACAACAGACCAAACAAAAACCTTCAAAGTTAACAACAGATTACTCAGCACAAACTCTGAAAGTTAATGAATGAGAAATGCAAGAACACAAACAAAATGACAAATAACATTTTTTTTATAAAATGAATATAAAACCTATTAAGAGGTTCCTTACAAATCACTGAAACTTCAATACCAATTTAAAACGGCAGGCATCCCATGGATTCTGAGTTCCATGCAGGTAATAGTCTCACTTCTCTGTGCAGTCTACATTATAGCTCTGAGTAGTCACCTGGGTTGGGAGTCAAATTTCGAGATGCAAGTACTACACAGGCACCTCTGCAGCCACAGCCCAGTCTGTAGAGCAGCTCCAGTCAGCAGTGCAGTTATATTGTGAGCAGTATGTTTCAAGGTGGGATATGTAAACTTCTGTTGCTACCATTCCTGCTGACAGCAGCATACTCTTTCATAGTGCAAAAAATTTTAGAGTACTAACTTGAAAATTGGCAATCATTAACTTGCCAAAGTCCAGAATTAAATACTAGTACCATGGGAAAACTGGAGAAAATTACTGTTTGTAAGCAACAAAGTGTTTTCATTAGAAAGTAATTGTTTTTTCATTATAGTATCTATATAGGTTTAAATAATGAAATCTATTAATTCTACAAACGGAGATTGTTGTCAACAAACCACATGCATGAGACAAAGGGTTCTTACCTGTCTGAAACCCAGGAACTATGGGGCATGAGCAAATATGGCTGTCCAGATGGCCGAGTATCATTTTCTTTAAATTGGGATTGAAGTGTCTAGAATATATGAAGACAAATCACAAATGTGGGCCATATAAATGATGGGTTTGTTGTGAAATAAATATTTTAATAAAGGGATTTTGACGTCGGAAAAATCTATTTCTGGGGGAAGACCTGTGTCGCCCTATGAAAAATCCCTGTTATTCATTTTTCCCAGTATAAATAGCTCTATTATATACCAGAGAAAAAGCTAACATAGTTATGCTGAGGTTACTACCCCCAGCGCGATCACCCAAAGGGTGTCGGTATAGTATAGGGGCGATGTGTTACCACAAACCACAGGGCTTCTGCCATTTAGAAGATTCCCTTCAAAATCCCTCTCTTTGGTGGGAGCCATCACAACGGAATCCCACTACTCGTCCCCGCTCGCCACTACTACTACTACCGAAGCGCCATCTTGCATTCCTGTTATAGAGCCGTGCGCTTCAAAACAGAAATTTTTGCTGTGCATTTTTTCGATTGTATTCGCAATTAAATAACCATTATGAGTGCCCAATCTTCTGCTGCTTCGAAGTTGAGTACCCCAATTTGGTTTTTTAACATATTTAAGTTATATTAATTATGCTATCAGTCCAGGCTCCTCGAAATATGAATTGGGGACGCCGACGACTGGGCAGCCATTTTGTGCGTCGGCATAGCAACAACAAATTACGCACGGCATATGTAAAATTATATATATAGGCTTAGCTTGTGCTTATAAGATGATCAAAGGTGTTATTCCTGTTAAAACAGATACTACTTACATTTCATAATAATAAGGCTTAGGTATTGATACAACAATGTCTCGGTGCTGGGGAGCATTCTCGAATCTAGGCTAGTCTTATTGAGGTAACCATATTTGATCCTTAACGGATACATGGTTCATTATCTCTAGTTAGCTTAAATCCCACCAAAAGAGAGGGATTTTGAAGGGAATCTTCTAAATGGCAGAAGCCCTGTGGTTTGTGGTAACACATCGCCCCTATACTATACCGACACCCTTTGGGTGACGCGCTGGGGGTAGTAACCTCAGCATAACTATGTTAGCTTTTTCTCTGGTATATAATAGAGCTATTTATACTGGGAAAAAATTAATAACAGGGATTTATCATAGGGCGACACAGGTCGACACCAGAAATTCTTTATATAACTACAATACTTTTTAGACAACAACCTTTGAATCTTTTGTTTTTACTTTCCTTAACCCTTAAGAGCCGGGCTAAAAAATCAATTTGCAGCACACCAGGCCAGGGAAACTTTGAGGTTGGCCAATTAAAAAAAAAAAATACATCAGTGGAAAGAGGAAGATATGCAAATACACAACGGTGTAAAAAAAAAAAAAATTCCAACAAATTTTCCCTACCTTTTTTTTTAAAAGAGTTGAAAATGACTATTTACAACCCATTGAGAGGCCTCACTTACAAGACAATTGTACATTTTACCAAGTTAAATACATGTTTTTTCTGATAAATAATTTTATTTTATTATGTAAATTATAGTAATTACAGCTCATATAACATCAAAACAGATAAGAACTAAAATCCGTAACAAATGCTGAGTATATTTGTTGTAAAATATATTTACGTAAATTTACTGAGATTGAAGATGCAATAACTTTTTTGGACTAAAAATGTCTTTTTTAATATTTCTTGCAGTTTCTTTGCAAAACAACAACAAACAACTAAAGTTGCCATTAGTGAATTTATGGGCTATAGAAGTATTGGAACCTCTTCCTGCCTGATTCCTTCAAATCGATGGGAACTGATTTTGATGCTCATCATGAGTGAATTCCTCCACCATCCAAAAACCTACTCATATGAGGGTATTCATCCATAAGGGTTAAGAAACATATTACTGAAAATACTTTTTTGTCATTGCCAATGTTGCTGTTAAGGCTTCATGACTTGTACACCTACCTGAACAATACTATTTTCTGGCATGAAAGATCGGAACATAGCCTCAAAGTAGGAACATCTTGCTGCAAGGACAGCTTTGTGCGCTCTGATAGGTGCTCCGTCCAACATCAGCGTTATGTCGCAAAAATCTTGACCCACATTTTTCATAACTGAGCCATATCATTCTCAGAGTTGTTCCTGAAGCAATAATTTTCTATCATATAACATTATGCAGCATACCATGTAACTTTCATTAACTAGGCAATCCCTGCAACATAATTATCTCCGTTTCCAATCTTTAAAACTGACTAAACCAAATATACCAACGACAATATATGGGTGAATTAAATCTTTGTGATTCATTGCAGAATACTGTTAATCAATTCTCTAAAAATAATTCAAGAAATCATTAAACTCAAATATAATTCTCTTCTACAGTATTTCACATAAAAATGGTTGCAGGAAAAACAATAATTCATTTTTAAGGGCTTAACTTTGTGCAGTGAAAAGACCCACAAGACATAGAAAACAAAATGCAGAAGTCTTACTGCAAGTTCAAAAATATCACAATAGTATAGATTCAACTTCACTAAATTAACACTACTGGCACCAGAAGAGTCCAAGTTTAACTGCCTCATCATCCCTTTAACATACCATGTAATGCATATACTTACATATTTAACTTTTTGTAATGTTTCTTCCCAAAAATAACTTAGTTTATTGTTCACAAACATACACATTAATCATAGAATAGTGCAAGAAAATAGAATATAAAACATTCGAATAACAACTTTTAAATAAGCTGGACAGCTTAGTAGAAACCAACAAAAGGTAAATTGCACAAAGCAATGCAGCTGGCACCAAATGGAGTTAAAAATGACCTTTCATAGAAAAAACAGTATATACAGCCTATCATAACTTATCAAATTTTGTCCAAGTAATATTAAAAAACCAACAGAATTATCAACTGTGTATACAAGCAATAAAGCATTACAAGAAAAAAATTAAAAGAAACCAGATCATTCTAACTAAATGGAAACCAACCTGATGATTCAAACTGAGGTTCTTGCAGGGATCTTATTTGAGGCAGCTGCTTTCGCCGGATGATTTCAACCATTAGCAACTTATCAAGCATTTCAAACTCTTTGGACATGACGATCTGATGTAATTACTCTCCCTCACAATGAACTGTAGAAAAAATATTTTACAACTTTAATACTTCATCAAATCGGTATGCATACATTAAATAAATGATTACTCTTCTAAAAAGACTAAATAAATACTGAATTGAAACCTTCAATAATTTAGTTTTTGATTGTACTACACCATAAGATGGCAAATGTCTTTAAGCAAAACTTTCTGATTGTGTCTATGGAAATTATAAACTTCTTATCTATGTATAGGTGGATTTTTTCTACTCATATCTTGAGCTACAATGAAAGATACTTTCTGTTTTGTAGATACCACTAGCTCAGCTTTCAGCGTTTTATATCCAAAGAAATATACTTAAAATTAAACCTTACACTGCAATTAGTACTAAATATTAACCATAACCCACATATAGCCTATTGCTGTATACATCTTTGGATTTATATTTGGAAGACCAAAGCTTTCAAAAAGGGTTGGGGGAGAGGGAGAGACAGTTGTCTTTGTATACTAGAGCATATGGAAGTGTCCAAAAATTTCTCTCATTCTGACTTAGAAAAGTCATCTTAAGGGGCTTCTACAGATAGATCCAACATCAAGCTAACAGCCGTTATTAAATGCCAGAGATCATAAATTAAAATTAGGGCTGTATCTAACTTTTCTGCCTTTTCAAAGGAATATGGAGAGTAGATTAGCCCCATTATCAATTTTTCCTCATGGAGGGCCACTGATATCTTTGTACATTTTTACCTATGTGACCTAACACATTTTTCCTATGTTGATCTATCATACAAATCCTTGATTCATTCTATACTGGGGCTCTTGTGGCTGCTGACCATGTTATTACTCACTCTCTGATGGGATATGATTCTCTTAACTTGATTCCTCTCCCTTCTAATCTTGGTCACCCTTCATTGCAGTGTGGTCTTGTTTTCTATACAACATAGAGAGATTAACTGTTTTCATCTTCTCTTGGACCAGCCCCTCAGTACAACCTATAGTTTTACTAACAGGTACGTACTAGCTCATTTAATGGTCCCTTGTTAGTCTTCAGAACTTTTGGACTTCTGGAAAGCAGCAAAATTCCTACCAAATAAAAGGCTACTCTAGAATTTGAAAGGCAAAAGATTTTTGTCATAACATAAAACAAAATTGACTTTTTGGTGCAAATCATCACTTTTAAACACTACAATGCCACCCAACTGTCCCTACATGGCTTACAGATTGGTCAGGAAACACTTGGAATGACTGTTTTCCAATGGTCAAGGGACCTTGCAGTCTGGATGTGCAGATGAACAAGTTCTTTTCTACTGAGTGTGTATGGAACGGGAAGTTATGCACCCCGATGATTTGTAAAATATGGGTTTGTACCAAAAATTAACTATTTTTCAGTAAAACATATTTTTTTCACCTAAAGTTAATGCACCATAAAAAATTAATCATATTTGATTGAAAGTATAATATTTAAACTTTTTTAAATGTGGTCAATTGAAAAAATGTGGAAATTAAAAGAATTAGTTTGTTTGTTTGTTTGGTGTTTTTATGTTGCAAGAATTGGGTTCCATGATCTTCATAATTTGAATAAAGACCTTTCATTGTAGTCACTACCTGTTTTCTTATGCATTAACATAAATTTTGTTTGGACAAGTTTTTGGATGAATGAAAATCACCTGGTTAGCAGATATGAGTGCCTCCGGAGGAACATACCTTGAGACAGAATTCCTTGATGAAATACAGTTTCAAGTTAGCAGCATTGCAGAGAGCCACCAATACATTGCGATGGTTGATAGTTGCTTCTAAATACTGGATACATACTAATTCTAGACGCTGCATGTGATACTAGAAAACAGATTCCATAATGTTACATTATTTTATACGAAAAAAACAATACATTACAAACTAGTAATGTTAAGAGCCTGACTACTATAAAAGTTAATTATCACTGTAAGACAGATCCCAATGAGCTTCAAATATAACTGCTGAAAGTATAACAAATGACATAGAGTAAGTTAGTTCTTTGTCCAAAACAGTTAAGTTTCAATGTAAAGTAGTTAAAAACTCTGACTATTCATAAAAGTAAATAAACGACACGATCAACAACGGCAATAGTTTAATAAAATAGCTTGAATCATATGCAACCAACTTCTTAATAGTACCTGGACAGCCAAGCGATACACATCCATCATGATGAGTACCACCTTGTTGGGGCTCTGATCCTTCTTGCAATGGTATGGATCTATGCGATCTGTGTATATATAATTGAGCACCATTTCAAAGGCTTCAGGGACAGCATCTGGAAGCTTGACCTCCAATGGAGGGATTTCTTGTGGTGGAATGGGTGCTGTTCCAAAGAGCTGGTAACAAATCACATCACCAAAATCATTATTATACTGTACCTCATTATTTAGAGAAACAAACTTTACTAATTGTAAAAATACAAGAAAATTCATGAATATACAGACTCACACTCTTTCATATGCATCTTTTAATAGTTTGTGTTAACAAGAAAAACAAAATCCAATCCTATTTCTTCAATTTAATTGAAATTACTATGAAAATTGAGACATTAAAATAGACTTTAAATATTATATTGAACATATATTCAGGAAAAACAATAAAATTCACAACATCACTACCTTTTCTAAATGCTTTTCTCGAGCCTCCATGGCTTGACGTATTCGATTTCTGAGGTACTGGGAACGAGCAGCAACAAACACAATGTGGCCAGAAATTCTCTGCTCCTCCGACCCCACAATAAAATCAACATCAGTGAACTGTTGACTCTCGAGGAGCTTTCCAAAATCATCATGGAGGGTACACTTTGGGTATGATGAGAACTGTAAAAGAGAGAATGTCACATGAGCAGCCATTTTCCTTTTAAATGAAAATATACTGTAAAAATAAATGTCAACTAATCAGTACACTGAAAGATAACCAATACACATCTAGTAAAAAAAATCTGTCTTACATTAGTCATGATGTTCTTTTTAAAGCAACAAAATCTGGAATTCTTACAGCACTACACAGTATTTTATATTTCTATTAAACCACATTCACAGAAGTGGTCACTAATCAGTAAATTGAAAAAGACAATCATAGTTTAACATCTACTAAAAATCTATTACTTCAGTCATGATATATTTTCAAAGCACGCAATCTGGAAGTCTCCTAGCACTATAGCCTTTTAAATTGTATCTAAATTTAAAAACACTCACTTGAAACCGATACATCTCGCCACTCCGTACGTTATTATCTACAGTGCCACCAAACACGTACATGGCATCTGCAACAACAGCTGCAGCATGAAAAAGACGCCCACTGGGAATCTGAGAGTCCAGTGCTGGGGTTACTACAGACCAGGTCTGGTTGTCCAGATCAAAGCTGTCAACAATAGAAAACAGCTTAATAACTCAACAAAATGTATATGCAGAGATCCATGGCACCTTTCATAACTTGAAATACTGTATTAACTTCCCACTTTTGTGAAAATCAGGAATTGCATAAAGCCATTTTAAGTTTTCTCAACATAAGTCAGAGAAGAACATTTTCTAAAAACCACATTATACTACTGCATGGTCACATTTTCAAGATGTAAATTATTCCTTGTCAGTGACAAAAATCAGCAAAAAAAAGCTTTTCTTTATCAACTCAGAATATCATCATTTTTGTCATGGTAAAAGTGCTTGATACAAGCTTCATTATTAGTATAATTAGATATACATATGTAGTAGTTTACTGAGACCACTTACCCACATTTTTGCACCCTAACAGGACTTATCAAAAATGTGTTCTTCAATGAAAGTTAAAACTGGAATGAGTTAAAATTAAAGAAGCTGAAAACTATGAAAGAAGACCAAATATACCAAATTTGTAACTAATTTGTATTTTTCATAACTAACAAACCTGAGGTCTTAACATTAGGATTTACTAGCGCCAAGCTGGAAACCGGTAGAATTAAAATTACACTTGTGAGATCCAGGGACTAATGGCATCTATACCAGGTCACAGGGCATGTATACCCAGAATGCCCACGGCTACCTGTGACCCATCAGTTATATTTCTAACCCAGTTTAGACTGCTAGAGGGGTGGTTCGAGGTGGGCCTTTAACTGTTAAGACCTCAGGTTTGTTAGTTATGAAAAATACAAATTAGTTACAAATTTGGTATTTGTTCATACACGAAACAAACCTTCGGTCTTAACATTAGGATAGACTTACTATTGGAGGGAGGTAAGTCTCTACAACTGACTGGGAGTTTGCCACCTTATCCATTTCCGAATATATAGGGAAATTCTAAGAGAATGGACAATGAACCTAGGACCAAAGATATAAGCGGATCTATTGGTTTCCTCCCACTGGGTGTAGATACCATTCTACTGTTTACTCTTGTCCCTTGTGACTGGATCCACCTTCACCCCTCTTTTCCTTATTATCCAGAGGGGTGTGTTGCTACTGAAAAGTATATCATCAGTTAAGATAGCTTCACAGTATGGCTGACCATCTCACCTGCATCTAGTCCGTTCCAGCACATGACGGTACTCTCCTTCATATTGCCCGTAGTTAAAGGAGTAGGAAGAAAGTAGTAAAGAAAAAAGACCAGTCATCCCATTCATTCTACTTTCATACCTTCATCTTAGACTAGACGCAAACTGACCCGCCAGGGGCACTGGATGAACTATATCACTTGTTGGGCCGCCACCACTGGACCCAAGGAAAAGGTGTCCAAGGATTCTATGGGCCAAACATCTTTCAAATAAAATGAGGTGAAAGTTGTTTGGCGCTTCCACACGCCAGCTTTCAGAATTTTATCCACAGCATGTTCTTCTTAAATGCCAGGAAGCACTACACCCCTGATGTCATGAGCCTCTAGCTCCCACCTGGCTATCTGACCCTCTGTCTTCTGCAGTATAAGCATCTCTGATCGTCTCCCTTAGCCAAAATGATATTGTATTCTTGGGGGGACACTTCCTTCTTGTTCCGTCCTGTACTTACGAACAACCTCTGGCACCACCGGCCTGAGGTGCCTTTGTTCTCTTTAAGTACTCCCTTAGTGCCCTGACGGGGCACAGGAGCATTTCAGCTTTGTCGTTGTCTACAAAGTCTGCCAAGGAAGGTATGGTAAAGGAGTCGAATCTGCCGTCTACTATTGTTGGATTTTGGGTCTTTGCCACGAATTCTGGGACAAACTCACACACCATTGATCTCCAACCTCTCGAGTGCTTTATGAGATATGAGAGGCCATGTAGCTCCTCCACCCTTTTGGTTGAAGCCAGGGCCAATAAGAAGACTGTCTTCAGGGTCAGGCTCCTATCCGTGGACTGCCTTAGTGGTTCGTAGGGGGGTTTTGTCAGACTACTCAGTACCTTGGTCAGATCCCAATCTGGGGCTTTTAGCTCCTTTGGTGGGCATGACTGTTCAAAGCTCCTCATCAGCATGGCCAACTCCCATGAAGACGATATGTCCACTCCTTTCATTCGTAAGACTGAGGGCTAGAGCAGCCCTGTACCCCTTCACTGCAGATACAGACATATGTTTTTCTGTTCTGAGATATATCAGAAAGTCTGCTAACTGCTGAATAGTGGTACCGAGTGGAGACACGTTCCCTCTACGACACCAATCACAGTATGCTGACCACTTTCCTTGGTATACTGTCGCAGATGATTTTCTGATAGTTACCTGCCATCTGAGTTGCTGCTTTCTGCGAAAACCCTCTCTCTCGGGAGGAGATACTTGACAGTCTCCACCCGTGAAGCGATAGGGACTTCACCGACTGGTGGTACCTCTCCACGTGAGGCTGACACAGAAGGCTTTGCTCCATGGAGGTAAACTCTCTTGGCACATCTACTAGGAGTTCCAGTAGGTCTGGAAACCACTCTGCTTTCGGCCATAACGGGGCTACCAGGGTCATCTTGAGGTTCTGAGACCGCATTACCCTGTTCAGAACCTGACGGATTAGACAAAATGGAGGAAATGCGTACACGTCCAGATTGTCCCAGGGGTGTTGTAGCGCATCTTCTGCTACTGCTCTGCGTCCGGGGACTACTGAACAATACACTTCCAACTTTTTGTTGTACCTGGTTGCGAATAGGTCTATGATTGGTCCTTCCCACAACATGAGCATCCTGTCCACTACCTGTTGGTGTAGGGACCACTCCGTTCCCAGAATCTGATCCCTGCGGCTCAACATGTCGGCCACTATGTTTCTTTTTCCCGGAATATACCTGGCCTTGATGTCTACCAGGTTCTCTATAGCCCACTGGTGAAGTTGAACTGTCATCACATGTAACTGCCGAGAAACTAGGCCTCCTTGCTTGTTTATATAAGCCACTACTGTGGTGTTGTCTGACATCAATACCACTGAGTGTCCCTTTACTCTCTCCCTGAATTCTTGTAGAGCCAGGAAAGCTGCTTTCAACTCCAGCACGTTTATATGGAGTTCTCTGTCCTTGCAACTCCATTTTGCTGACACCATCAACTCCTCCATATGGGCTCCCCAGCCTTCTAGTGACGCATCCGAGAACAGCAAGAGGTCTGGGGAGGATTGTTGAAGGGGGACACCCACTGTCAGATTGTCGTCGTCCACCCACCACAGCAAGTCTTTTCTCACTTCTGCCGACAAGGGAATTTGCTCGTACGGGTGATCTACTGTTGGTGACCAAAACCAAAAACTCCTTCATCCTCCATTGTAGGGACCGAAGGTGTAGCCTTCCATTGTGGTACTAGCTTCTCCAGGGAGGTTAGGATTCCCAGCACCACCTGCCACTGTCTTGCTGGCTGTGTCTGCTTTCCCAGAAAGGCATTCACCACTTGTTTGCATTTCTCTACTCTTTGGTCTGTCGGGAATACTTTGGCTTGTGTGTGTCTACACCATTCCCAGATATTCCAAATGTGACTTGGATCCAGCTGCGACTTCTGCTGATTCACCACAATACCTAGGCTGTGACAAAGCTGCAGGAGGGCCGCCCTGTCCCTGAGTTAATTTCTCCCTGGACTTTGCTATCACCAGCCAATCGTCCAGATATCTTATCAGCCTGATCCCCATGAGCATGCGCCCACGCCGACACGAGGGTGAACACTCTTGTAAAAACTTGAGGAGACGTTGTCAATCCGAAGCACAGGACCCTGAATTCGAAAGCTTTCCCTGCAAGACTGAAGCGGAGAAATTTCCTTGAAGACTGATGACTGGTATCTGAAAGTATGCGTCCTTTGTAGAGCGATGTCAGCATAAAGTCTCCGATTCTGACTGCTTGTAGAACCGTTTTCGGAGTTTCCATCTTGAAACTGGTTTTCCTTATAAACAGATTCAGCGTTGACAGGTCTACTACTGTCCTCCACTCCCCGTTGGCTTTGGGTACCAGGAAAATCCTGCTGTAGAAGCCTTTTGTCGGACTGCATACTTGTTGCACAGCTCCTTTTTCCATCATCTTCTTCACTTCGTCCTGCAGAATAGTGGCCTTCTGAGATTTGTGGGCATAAGTGACGTGGGGTAATGGTTGATCTGTCAGGGGCGGGGTACCTCGAACGGAATCAAATACCCGATCCTGAGAACATCCACCACCCACTGCTCTGCCCCTAGTTCCTGCCACACCTTCCAGTGATTTGCCAGGCAACCCCCCACTGGTGTGGCCGAGTGATGGGAGGCGCCCATCCTATCTTCTTGAGCCTCTCCCTCTTCCCCTATTGCCCCTTCCTCTGTTGTTTCTATTGTGAAAGGGCCGATGAGTTATCCTCTTTGGGGAAGAGGGTCTTGTGACTCTATTAGGGATGCTATGTCTCACAGTCTTCTTTCGAGACATCTGCTGTTGTCTTCCCTCCAAAGGAGTAGTTTGACTGTTAGAGGTTTTCCTAACTGCCTGTTGCACCAACCTATCGTTAGTGTCCATCCTTCTTCTATCTATCGCCTCTTCCAGTATGACCTCTGGCAACAGTAGTTGTGATTCCAAGATATCCCCATTCCTCATTGCTAACAGGGAATCCAAATCCACATTGCGGCTTAGTCTAGCCATGCTGCATCTCTCCTCATTAGCAGGATATTTGCCCAAACATTGGCACTTACGTTTGTCAGGTACGCAATCGCCTTGGACCCTGACTGTAGTAATCTAATGAACAATGGTTCATCCACTACTTTCCTTGTTGCTTCCGAGGATGCAATTTTCGCCACTGCTGTTGACCAAAGGTCTAACCAGGACGCAGCCTGAAAGACAGAAGAAGCTGTTGCTTCTAACGTAGCAGCCTCTTGGTACGTCATCGAAGGGCACTCCATTTTAACCTGATCCAAGGTTAATCCAGGCCTTAACCTTACACATTAGGGTTCATTTGTCTAGACAGCAAAGGGACCTTCGGTGTCGTATATTTCCTTTGCTTTATCATTGGAGGGGGAATAAATTTAAATGATCTATTAGATCTTAAGGAATTATCCCTCCCTGCAATCTTTGCGTTTACGTGTTGCAAGACCGATTCCGCATGACTCGAACAAGGCAATTCATACGACACCTTGGTATCCCTCTTTAGTCCAAACGCCATGTCAATTCCAGGAGGAAGCATACTGGCCGGTGTTTCTGTCTTCTCCGAAAGGCTATTGAATTGACGAATCAAATCAATAACCTCTGCATACGAGGCCAGAAACTCTTGGTTTTCTCCTTCCTCCGGCTCTAGTGTACCACTCTCCGTCACGAGGGATGTTGTCTCGCCTCTATCTTCTGACAGACGGCCCGGAATCCCACGGCCGCCTGCCCCTACGGCCGCGGTCTCTTTGATCTTTGCTGGCCGCTGTTGGCTCGATCCCAGATAGTCAGCAGGGGAACGAGAACGTCTCACTCTTTCTCTGCTCACGGATCTAGAGCGAGAATCTCGTCTAGATCTCCAAGATGAAGGCTCCCTTAAGACAGAGGTAAGTTCGTCTCTGTTAGCATTGGCATCGTTTTCGAGCGTCGGCGAGCCCGGCCTCGGCCTTCTATCCAGACGGACACTGCCTTCCACGAACGTATTCGCCGAGGTTGCCAACTCTCCAAAAAGTGCTACCTCAGTGAATGCAACCTATTTACAATTATTATGAGTACAACAGAGTCATAACTCCTGTGGTTAGCTTTACCCTCAATCTCACATACCAGAACAGTAATCATATTGGTTATGTTACAGTTACAGTTTCAAGTAATATCACAGTTAGGCTGAGCCTTCATAGATTTTTTAAATAAAATTTTCCTTTCACGTGTTTGTAACACTGAAATGTGTGACCTGGTTGGAGTTAAAATCATTTTACTTTCTGTTTCATTGTTTTTCCTCTCATTATTTTTTCAAATACCTCCGTCTTCTTTTTCAGGATTTATTTGACTTGCCTGAGCCGTACAAAAATGTAATTAGGCCATATTTGGAAAAACAAATGATGAATTCTTGCTTCTTATACTTTATCAGTTTTAATGGCTTACAGTTTATTCAGACAGGTAGCCCATGTACCATGGTAAAGTTAGGATCAAATATGAGGATAGATAATCATACTCTGGTGGTTGACCACATTACCTTTAGGTTACCGTTTGAAGAGCATTAATGTGGTCAACATTTTACAATGCAGTACTGTATTCATTGATGCCCCATCTATACAAACCAGCTCTAGATATGTAACATTTTTCAGTGTCTTTTTGAGAAAGATAATTGGGATACACATGGGATAATTGTGTAGGTCCTGTAGGTCCTGAATGGGGAAAATTCTGACAACAAATATACCCATATATGTAAATTACACTTCAAGTGAATATGAATGGGGAAAATTCTGACAACAAATACTATACCCATATGTATGTAAAATACACTTCAACTGAATACACCAACCTAAAATAATGGATAAAAGCCAGATTCAAAGGAAATATTGTATGAAGAAATACAAGAAGGTTAGAGAATAAATGAAGTCCCTTTTTACATAACTCTGACACAGTGAAGTGTGATATATACCAATGCAAAATAAATGGCTAGGAATGAAGTGCCAATAGCCTACATCTTCATCTTCAGAGACAGAGGGTCAAAGAGGAGCTGTAGTGTTGGTGAGGAGAGGTGATATAAGGAGGAAAGAAGTTTCAGGCGGCATATGGCATATGTACAGGCAGTCCCCGTAAGCCGAAAATCGTTGAAAGCCAGAACATCAAAAAAATCCTAAGAAAACCTTACTTTTAATGCTTT
Source organism: Macrobrachium nipponense (assembly GCF_015104395.2). NCBI lineage: Eukaryota > Metazoa > Arthropoda > Malacostraca > Decapoda > Palaemonidae > Macrobrachium > Macrobrachium nipponense. Next base: position 33,536,906 of record NC_061103.1, on the reverse strand, counting down.
GGGTGCATTGAAAACTATGTAAACTGCATTCTTATGGCATTTTTCATAAAAAAAAAAATTCAAATATTGATTATTTTGCATTTTTGGTGTCATATGTCATCTGCCAGATGAGCGTTGTAGGCGTCTTAACCCTGGAACATGCGTCGTAACCCTGGAAATAATGCCTGATGAATATAATTGAAAAGCGTTGTAACCTCGGAACGTCGTAAGCCGAGACCGTTGTAACCCGGGGACTGCCTGTACTTGATTGTTGTTATAGTAGTGGCCTCATTAACCAACATGCTATTTGTGACATTCAAATTTAGTTTTCCTGATATTGTCTGCTAATGTGAAAAGGTAAAAATACCTTGAATTGGTTAGATAACAGTTTATCATTTCAAGTTAATTGACCCTGAACTACAGAAAATATGATGAATTTCTACGTAATGTATTTTCCAACTGTATAGGAAAGAAAATATTTCATTCTAAAGTTGTTATGGAACTACAAATAAGGTACAGAAGTACTATCTGATATTATAAGATGACCAAAGTGATGTTTAAAAATGACAGGAGCTTTGGTTGAATAAGAAAATGGGAATACATATGCATTTAAAAAACCAGCTAACTGTAAGTGAATTTTGCTATTAATAGCAAAAGAACTATTAAATCAATGCCAAGTGAATCACTAACATGAAAACAGTATGTGCTTACCAGTGTAAGTCATTTGGAAGAGTAGAATCAGCAGCACCACCAAATACATATAAATGACGATCAAAGGCTACCATTGTGTGGCCATATCGCCGCGTTGGTGGTGGAGGGGCACCACGTAAAATGTGCTCTGTTGAAATACGGGTCCAACTGCAAAGTAATGAAAAATAAATGGAAGAAATACCATATTAAAAAAGAACAAGCCTATGATGTTTTGACAAATATCCTGTGGCAGGCATATCATGGAAAATTTGGTGGAAAATTTGGAGATCAGAATTTTCTAATGTTCACATCTAGGGCTGCACAACGGCCTCTAAGCATTTACATTCCAGTCTTTGGTTCCACTTCCCTTACTTGGGGGTACCCTCAAGCAATACCTATTTATTTCATATTTATGTTTCCAGCTTTAGTTTATACACTTTTTTATTTACAGAATTTGTTTGCATCACACATCCTTAAACTATACTTACTGCCATTTGCTATCGATCACACAAATTCAAATGTATTGTTAATAAGTTTTTTCATTACTCATCCTCCATTTCTATTTTTCACATTCAGATATTCTACTATAGGAGCTTGCTATGCAAGTTACTTACTGATAATAAAAACAAATTTTTACCATAACTATTTTCCATACACCATAACTATTTCCTATATCTTTGCAAAAGTTTTCCCAACAAGAAATTTGCAAGCAAGAACACTGGTAAGGATTTATAAACTTACCATCTATCTTTGAAGGCAAAGTAAAACAGGGAATTTGTTATCTTGGCGCCACTCTGACCACTGAAGACATACATGGAATCTCTTGCCACAGCAACAGGAAAGTTACAGCATGTTGGAGGGCAGTCACCAGTCTGAGTGATTTCTTCCCATGCTTTTGTTTCGCCCTGTTTAGATATTGCCTTAGATTTGCATAATATTTCAGAAAAAAGGGGCATAATAATGCATTGTAATCATTACTACTTTCATAATCTCTAGTGAGAAAATTTATGACCTATGACCAATATGTCTGAATGGAAATCTACTCAATACTCAAAGTTTTCATCAAACCTCTTAAGAGTAATAAGCTATGAATAAATGAACATACTAGAGTCAAAGAAATACTAAAAAATTTTTTACAATGCATTAAAATTTTTTAGAGTGTATTAAAATCTCTGACAGGATGGGTTAATAATAAGTGACTTTTTCCACTAAAAGACCTTGTACAGATTAATATTACATGATGAACTGACAAATACTAAAATGCCTTTCTTGTAGTTCAAAGAAAAAACCTCTTATATAAAAGCAACTGATAGGTTTTAATATGCTATGTAAAGAGACTTCATGGAATGGATGAAAAGTAAAAGCCATACAGCATGCAGCTGAGAGCTAAGGAGAATTCAGTACCATCTACAGAGCACCACAAACAGCACACTGTAAATGGTAATATTAGTCCTAGGGGGAGCACTTTGCTTGCAAGTGATAAATAGGTACCTTTTGCTGCTGAATTCAACTTGTTACAGAGTAGTGGCTTTTCTAGGATGTGAAACAACAGAATTTGATGTGCAGTAGTATGTATGTTCCTAATCATGACATTCATTGGTTTACTCCTCAAAAGATTTACTGCCTGGTATCTGTAACTACTGCAATATACCTTCAACTTACGTTAATTTTATGTTATCAAAACTGCTTACCTTCATATTTCTCATGAACTTTGGCTTCAAATCCCTGTTTTTAATCACACTGATATTTGTGCAAAGTAAGCCCTATTATAGAATGACCTTTTTATTCATCTTGAAGATTTTTACTATAGACGGCATTAGGCACTGTTGGCCACTTATTGCTTCTGATACCGACCCAACAATTCAAAGTGCTACCAGCTTCATTTCTATTTCCATTAACATTCCCAAAAACTAATCTATCTCCCCTCTGCAAGCACTTTTAGTATTTAATAACTGAAACAAAGTATTTTTAAACTGAAACAAAACTCTTAAGAAGAGGCACTGCTATGAATAAATAAAAATGGAAATATAAATTTCTTAAATTTTATCATTCGAAAATAGTACAGTACTTAAATTTTCCAATAATTGGATGAGACCTGCATTACAAGACAAGAGTTCTGACCTCCATATTAATAGAACAACTTACTGATCAGCATCCAAGAGTTAAATGTTTAGACTTAAGACTAATTTTCAGCATCACCCTTATACTTTCAAAACTCTTCTTGAGAACTGAGGCTTCAATGGGAGAGAAAACAAAGAAAAGAGCATGAAAACTAAGGCAAAATGAAAAAAAAAGATTATACTCTTACCACAAGTGGTATGGTCCACATATCATTCAGCCTGAAATTTCCATCATACCCAGCAAATATCCAAAGCTTCCCTTCATACACAGCAGCACCATGTGCAGACCGAGGTACTGGAGCTCTGCAAGAGTTAATGTACAAACATCATGACTTTGGCTTCCTTCATTACATCTTTCCACTAATAAAGTAACAAAATAAAAAAAGACTGGATATAGACACCACCCTGCTTACACATGAGTTATATTCCGGACAACTGTTTGTGAAATGAATTTTAATTTATTGTTTTCCATATGAAGGAAGAGTGTTCAGAGTCTTTCAAATGCATATTTATTCTTTGTAAGGAACTTTAGAACAAAGTGCTATTGTCACCCTGTCAGTCTTAATTTTTGTCTCTTTACAAATGGGCAATCTTCACACTCATTTTATCTATTTTTCTAAATTACAAGTCTGGCCTATTTAATCCTCAGTGTGTGTGTGTGGTCATCACACTTTAATTTAGACAATCTACTCAAGCAATCCTTTGCTGCTCAGATCCTAATTGGACTTTCAGATGATTATATTGTCACTAAAAACAACAATTCAGCAACAGACCACAAATTACCAGAGAAAAATTCCTTACACCAGCACTGCTCTGAGAAGAGAAACTCTCACACAAGTGACATAATAAAGAATGAGGCTACCATCTCAATCAAGTAGTATAAATGTGCAATTCTTCCTTTGATAAATTTGTAAAATTCTCTCTTTGCTAATAATCCTCGTCGGACGAGTGAATTTCGCGCTCGCCTACCAATCTAGTAGTCCAAAGTTTGATTCTCTGCTCGGCTAGCGCGGAACTAGAGGAATTTATTTCTGGTGATAGAAATTCATTTCGATTTAATGTGGTTCGGATACCACAATAAGCTGTAGGTCCCGTTGCTAGGTAACCAATGGGTTTCTAGCCATATAGAAATATCTAATCCTTCAGGACAGCCCTAGGAAAGCTGTTAATCAGCTCAGTGGTCTGGTAAAACTAAGATATACATCTCTCTTTGCTAGATAAATGTTTGGTAAATTTATTGAAATTGCCTTGACAACTAAAAATACTCAATTTGCACACCAGACATACATTAGTCATTCTGGTGATCAAATGTTACTATGACAAAAATAACAATTTGTCGAAAAATGATATTGTTATGATACAATAAAGTTTTATACATACTTACCTGGCAGATATATCCATAGCTTTTACTCCGTCGTCCGACAGAAATTCGAATTTCGCGGCACACGCGGCAGGTAGGTCAGGTGATCTACCCCCCCGCCGCTGGGTGGCGGGAATAGGAACCATACCCGTTTTCTAATTCATATTTTTTCTTCCAGCTGTCTCCTGAGGGGAGGCTGGGTGGGCCATTTAATTGTATATATCTGCCAGGTAAGTATGTATAAAACTTTATTGTATCATAACAATATCATTTTTATACATTCAACTTACCTGTCAGATATATCCATAGCTGATTCACACCATTGGTGGAGGGTAAAAGACAGCTATTACTGAATAGACAGGTAAACAACATACGTTGTAGGTAATAAATAAATAAAACCTTGGTTCCTATGTGTTTAGACGAAGGGTCGACTTCCTAGCTATTGCTAGTAGTCTGCTTCATCTCAAGAGCCTCAGCGAGGATGTGACCTATGGCTAAGAGTTCTTGTAGATCTGTCAATGGGGTCTTATCCACTTACTTGACAGAATCTAGTGGTCATATGTCAATGGGGTCTTATCCACTTACATGACAATACACCAATGCCTATTGGCATAATTTAAGGAGCACAACACCGATCCCGATCACCTGATCCTAACACGAGGGTTTGTGCTTAATTTGAAAAGAGCTATCCCCAAACTCATTTCAAATAACCCCAGAAAATAATACACTTATGTTAAAAATAAAAAATAAAAAATAAAAAAATTTAATTCACTAGTTTAAGGATCAGTGTCGGCTCCCTATCCCAGCAACGCATCCGTGGGACACGTATAACAAAGAGAGAAGGAATCTCTCATAGGCCCACTTGATCTCCTTCGTGCAAAGAGAATCAACACAAGAGTTGCATCTCCCGTTATACAGCTAATATGACTCTCACGACATATTGTTATGGAAAGAACAAGAATTGTTAAAAGCTCGCACTTCAAGCGCTTTTAATTCTTAGCTGTTTGAAGGAAACGTCAAGTTACTCAAGAAGTGCTTTAGAGATTCCACTCTTCCAAAGAAGACCAGGGCTTTCTTTGCAACAGATCTCTTCTAGATGAAGCCCAGAGCCTGGCTTGCGCCTGGCTGGCGCCTCGCGCCTGTCTGCGCCTCGCCCCTGGCTGGCGCCTGGCGCCTGCCTGGCGCCTCGCTGGCTGCACCTGGCACGCCTGCCTGGCGCCTCACGCCTGCCTGGCGTCTCGCGCCTGGCTGGCGCCTCGCGCCTGACTGGAGCCTCGCGCCTGACTGGAGCCTCGCGCTTGACTGGCGCCTCGCGCCTGCCTGGCGCCTCGCCCCTGACTGGCCTCGCCGCCTCCGCTTGGAGCGCCTGCGCCTGGCCTGGGAGCCTCACGCCTGGCTGGAGCCTCGCGGCCTGGCTGGAGCCTCGCGCCTGCCTGGAGCCTCGCGCCTGCCTGGCGTCTCGCGCCTGGCTGGCGCCTAGCGCCTGGCTGCCTCGCCTGGCCAGCCTGGCGCCTCGCGCCATGCCTGGCGCCCTCGCGCCTGCCTGGCGCCTCGCGCCTGCCTGGCGTCTCGTGCCTGGCTGGTGCCTCGCGTCTGGCTGGTGCTTCGCTTGCCTGGCGCCTCGCGCCTGGCTGGCTCCTCGCGCCTGGCTGGCTCCTCGCGCCTGGCTGACTTCTCCCCACTTGCTGGAGATTCCAGCTTGTTAAGAGTCTCGATGAAAACTGGCGATGTCCACCTCGGACACTTTATTTGCCTGATTCATTCGCCTCTAGCGCATCTGCGCCAGATTGGAGGCCTACTCCTTCTCCTCATCAGACAATGACAGTGTTTAATTGGACTGTCTTGCTCTGGCGTCTTTACACCTGTTTGGCATTTGGCGCCTGATTTGGCGCTACATTGTCCGAAAGTCTGAACATCCACAATCGTTTATCAGGAGAAAGGAAAAGGGTGGAAGAAATTCTTTCACTTTGAGCTTATGGCCTCTGCAACAAGGGGAGGTAATTTTAGTCGGCTACATCCAGTAGACGATAGGAAATCTAATAGTCCGAGAGACCAGTCTTCCTCCGAGGAGGATCATACTTGATACTTCAGTTGCTAACGAGCACTCTTCCTTACATGTTGAAGAGTTCTCTCGTTGCAAAATCTTCCCTATCCTTGCACGAAGGCAGGGAAAGAGCCTGGAAGTTTAAGGAGACTCTGAGCTGAAATTGGGAGGATTCCCGATTTCTAGCTCTTTAAATATATCTCTTCGAACCTTCTGGGAAGTAGTTTTGAGCCCTCATCGTATTCCAAAGACTCTGTCAGCAAACGTTTAAATCTTATCTTCTTTTGTAGATAACAACGTAAATACATTGCCTGGACAACGAATCCTTTATCTGAAAGCGTTGATCCAGGAATAAAGGTTATAGTTCTATTGCCAAACATACCATGCTGGCAGGAACCCATTGCCGAGTCTTTCTAGAATTTGATTCCAGATTCCAAGCCCAAAATCTCACTCGTCCTTTTGGTCGATTAGTACCAAGAGAGACATTGATGAGGAGCAGTTCCATCCTGTCAGAACACGGAATCTGAGGCCCAAATAGGATCCCATTGTAACTATAAGATCTCCAAGTCTTGTCGTATAGAGGTATTGTGTAAGATCCCGAAGATCTTAATGCTCTGCTATCTCCAATTCCCTTTATATAGAGACAGAGTATAGCCTTTTACTGCGTTCTTTGATAGCAGATATATACAAAGGTAATTTCTTCCCTCTGAAAGGGAAGAAAAAACCGCTATGTGGTTCACAGAGGTATCGGAAGAGGACAGTTTCCTCATTCCCTCAAGCACGATCTGCAGTAATTATATATCTTATCCATGACTACTGTCATTTACCTTGAAACATCCTCTCATTCATGTCCACTTCTGGTCAGTCTGCACGCAGACAGACTCAGAGTGGAGAGGTTGTTAAGGTCCATTGAAAATAGATGTTGAAAGAATATTCAGACTGTCTTGGAAAAGACTTCCAAAACCTGCTGTGAGAAGAACGTGACCTCTGAGAATCCAACCTCACTAAGTCTAAAATGAGGCATAACATATATCCTCTCTTTCTTTGACGCCCTTTTGTCTTACATTCTGTAAAGAGTTTATCTTTTAGGGGAAAAAGACTAAATTTTATTCCCCTTTCTATAAACATAAAAGATGGCGTATATTGCTAACTCTCTCTTATATTCTTTCTTCCTGTCCTCGTGCCTGGGCAACGAGAGAATGGAAAAAATAAAAATTCTATCATCGTTATTCTGCCAAAACAAATTATTATTATCCTATCTCCGCTACTAAAACTGATCCAGGATCGAGGAGAAATCATTCAAGATTCCTATCCTAGGACATCAGGCCGTAATGTACGATTTCAGATACTTGAAAGAGCCTCTCACCCAATACTGAGAGCTCCTACGAGTCTTTTCCAGTACCAAAACATTACAAGGTCCTTCCTTGTTATTGTTTACATAGGGAGTAGGATAATATACCCATCTGTAATAACAATGAAAGAGGAGAAAGAGGAGCTGCATGGTTCAAGGGACTAGCCGAAACGTGCAATAAAAAAGGGGTTGCCAAGGTCTTTCTAAAACCTGCACCCAGATTAACTTATGAGTCCGATATATTTCTATCCCTTGTCTCATAAGGTTGAGGAAAGCGAGAGACCTCTAAAGATATCAGTTCTTTTCACCATGTAAAGGTCTATAAAGCAGAAGAACCCACTTATCCTGACACGTACTACGTTCGCCTGTGCGATATCTAGAATAATTGTCAGTAGAGGGTTGATCTGGCAAAAAGAGTTTCTCCCAAAACAACTCCTCTTGCCAGGAAAGAAGTCGCTCACGCGACCACTATGTTACCTGACATGAGAAAGTCTGTTCTGTTAGAGACTTCCGCAATTTCTGTTAATCCTGACAACGCCCACGGCCGCCTGTGCGACAACTTGTGTCACTGTCAGGAAAAAACTGATCTTGTGTCAGTTCTCAAAGAGGAAACTCTTGGAAAGTCTATCTCCAAATACTGAGAAATTGGAGATCCTGATATCTTGCGCCTGGCTGGCGCTTTGCGCCTGCCGTCTGGCGGTCGCGCCTGGCTGAGCCTGCGCCTGGCTGGCGCTAACGCCGGTTAAAGCCTGGCGCGCGCCTGGCTGACGCCTCGCGCCTGGCTGGCGCCTCTCGCGCCTAGCTGGCGCTCGCGCCGGTGGACGCTGGCGCTCATCGCCTGGTTGGCGCCTATCGCCTGGTTTAAAGCCTGGCTGGAGCCTTTATGGCCTATTACTCGCAACCTTGGTCAGGAAATCTCGATATCAAAATAAGAAGAGGTGCTGTAAGAATCCTATAATTCTACAGTACTTTCATAGTTGGATGTTTCTTCTCAATTTTCCTCTAATACGAGTATATCGGAAGGGGAATTATTCTTTCCTCGGTTAATTCTTCCGTATCCCCCCCCCTTTTTTCCTGAACGAGAAGGACCACTCCAGTGCGAGGGACTGAGTAACTTCCCAGCTCTATGTAGGAAAGCATAATTTGCTCTAAGGTATATCTATTAACTAATTATTTCTAGTTAGAGCCAGGCGTCTGGCTGGCGCTTATGATTCCTTATGGCATGGTTTGAGGAAAAGGAAGCAGTCTACAGGAAAGACTGTTCGTCTTCTTCTTGCTAAGAGATCTATGAAGAAGACTTCTCGCAGGTTCTCACAACTCTTTGCAATAAATGTTAGACATACTTAAACAGTTATTATCGTCGATCGAGGTTCTCACGGACTCGCAAATTCTTGTATTGCTTTTATTTAATAACTCGCTCAAACGAGAAATATTTTGGATGGTGCTCTAGGCTTATTGCATTTGCCAAGCTGAGCTGGCGCAACTTGCGCCAGGCCGGCGCAACCCGCGCCAGGGTGGCGCATCTGCGCCAGGCTGGCGCCTCCTACTAATTATCTTTATGTTATGTGCCAGAACATCTGTGTCTTTAGTACCCGACATCCTTTCATATGTTAATTCCATTCTTATTATGAAAAACTTTTATATACGTAGTATAATCCATTCAGGGAAACCATTTCCCACTAAAAGAATGTTTCCCATCCGACTCATACAACTTCTGCGCAATATCCGATTCTAAATACGGTTGTGTCCTTTTTCGAAAGACTTAACCATACCGTAGTCTTGAAGTGAATCTCTATTACATCTCTCTTCTCACTAAGTATGTATTCTAATAAGCCATGCTTTCGTAAGTATGAGTGCATTAAATAATATCATGTTCTGCTGCATTAGAATCCTTTAATCATGTTACCTACGGTAAACAGCATTGAAAGGTTGTAATATCCTTCTTATTGAAAGATTCCTAACAAAAGGCAGACACTATATATTTATGATAGCTTTCAGTATTCCCTCAATCCCGAGGCTAAGACCCACGATTGTAGGAAAAGAAGATACGGTTAGTTATCCCATTCCGCAGGAGAGAGAGCTGTAACGACCTCTCACGACTGAGAACAAGATGGTACTGCGACTGCGTTGGTTGGTCTTCAAAGCGAAAGCAGTCTGGCCTTCCCTTTCCATAGTTGCCAGTTACTCCATTAAATAAAGGAATCTTATAAATTATTATCGAACTTCAGGAAGTTTTTATATAAGCATAATTAAGCTAACGAGACTTCGACAAGTCTAGAAACTAAATAGGTTTATATCTAAAAATGCACCGATGGGGAATCTTATGTTGAAATAACAATTTCATACCCCCATTGGATAGCGCTCTCGTCTAGTTGCGAAAAAAAATGTTCAAACAATGACTTTATCACAAATGTTATCGAATGATCTCTAATATTAGAAGGCGCTAAATCGTCGCCTGATTCCGAAAGGTGGATCGATTAATGTCATTCTAATTTTGAATAATTCTACCAGAAGGCATTATACGAGGATCTTCGCCAATTTCATTCATTTGAAGTTCTTCTATCCATCGAGGAACCGTACGCATAAAAAGGGAGAAACACTGTTTTAGGATGCCTTTCCAATGGCTATCCCTGGCAGTCTGGGACGCTCTACAGAACCTGCCGAGGGGACGCCTGACCGGTGGGGATTCTCTGAAACCTCCTTACGGTTTTCGACATTCCTTCTCCTCTGGGCTTGTGAGCTTGGAAGAGGTCTAGACCTGAGAGTGAGACAGAGCCGATCAGACGCACCCTCCAATTGTAATGGGGGAACACTATATTCACTTCTTACGTTCTAAGAGTTCGCATTCGAACTATATCCAAAGTCTACAATTTGCAAATATGATATTGTAGATTCTGCGGAGTAAGAAGGTGATGAGGATGCAACAACTACTAGTACTGTTACTACTATAATTGCTCGTTAACACAAGAGCTAATAAAGCTTCTAAAGGATAGTTACTTTTCTGACTTCCCCAACTAGGAAGAAAGATATACATTTCCTCAATCAAACTCTAACACTTATTTGTATTAATGAATAAATATAAGTAATTCCCTTTCATGAAAGTATACGTAATTCACTTTCGTGAAAGTGGACGAGTGTCTACCGAAAACTTCGGTAGTTACACGTCACTAATCTTCTAAATTTTCGAAGTTAATTTTATCAAAAAAAATTCTAAAAGTTAAATAAAGCGTATGCCGAACCAAAGATCCATTACTTCCCTGTAAAAGTTAGCCCAGACGATCGATGGCAATGAAACACGAAAATCCATCAGGAGGAACTGCAAACGTTGTTTACATTCCAAGCGACAGAAAAAATATGAATTAGAAAACGGGTATGGTTCCTATTCCCGCCACCCAGCGGCGGGGGGGTAGATCACCTGACCTACCTGCCGCGTGTGCCGCGAAATTCGAATTTCTGTCGGACGACGGAGTAAAAGCTATGGATATATCTGACAGGTAAGTTGAATGTATAAAATTGTATTTTTCCTAACTATACAAACCTGAGGTCCTTTAACAATATGACGGTACTTAGCGGCAGCTGAACTGGTCGTAAGCTTCGAACAAGGGGGTTCGGTAGTTAACTACTTGTCCGGCAGTTGGCGGTCAGCTCGACTGCGACGAGAGGAGTCACTTTGCTTTAGGCCCAGGATATGCAGAGTGAGAGGTGGCATGAGGTGGGACATTGTGTAAAGGACCTCAGGTTTGTATAGTTAGGAAAAATACAATTTTCGACAAATTGTTATTTGTTCTGATACCTATACAAACCCTCGGTCCTTTAACAATAGGAAGACTCACTTATTGGTGGGTGGAATCTGAGTCTTATGAACAGACTGGTGTTCGTCCTACCTTGGTTCCCTCCCTGGTCATAAGAGCAGAGGGAGGGATCCTAGCCTCTGCCCAGCTGATCGGGGTGTGCACCGCAGGATCAGTGGTCAGACTTCTGGACCAAATTTATAAGATGGAGGCCAGCATACCTCTTATAAATAGCAAAAGGCAAGAACTAGTTCCTACTTCAAGAGCCAAAACGAAGTCATGGGTTTGTCTCTTGTTGGCTTCCACTCCCCCCCCACCCTTGTTGGGGAGTGGCGGATAAATACTCCTATCACTACTGAAAGGGAAAGGATAGGATGGAGTTCAGTTGTGTAGCTTACCTGCATCGGCCTCCTGTTCAGCGTAGTGACAACCGCGGCCCTCTGCCCACAGGTAGAGGAGGAGAACGAAGGAGGAAGAAGAGAAGCCCAGTCACAC
>NC_061103.1:33476582-33524576 GCF_015104395.2 Macrobrachium nipponense | reverse complement strand
TTGACAGTCTCCATCCCGTGAAGTGATAGGGACTTCACCGATCGGTGTACCTCTCCACTGCGGCTGACATAGTAGGTTGTTCCATGGGGGTAACTCTCTCGACACGTCTATTAGGAGTTCCAAGAGTTCTGGAAACCATTCTGCCTTTGACCATAAAGGAGCTACCAGAGTCATTCTGAGGTTCTGAGACCGCATTACCCTGTTCAGAACCTGACGAATTAGACAAATGGAGGAAATGTGTAAACGTTCAGATTGTATCATGGGTGGTGTAGCGCATCTGCTGCTACTGCCGCCTCTACGTCTGGGACAACCCGAACAATACACCTCCAACTTTTGTTGTACCTGGTTGCGAATAGGTCTATGATCGGCCTTTCCCACAACATGAGCATCCTGTCCACCACCTGTTGGTGCAAGGACCACTCCATACTCAGGATCTGATCCCTGCAGCTCAACTTGTCGGCCACTATGTTTCTTTTCCCCGGAATATATCTGGCTCTGATGTCTACTAGGTTCTCTACAGCCCACTGATAAAGTTGAACTGTCATCACATGTAACTGTCGAGACACTAGACCACCTTGTTTGTTTATGTAAGCTACTACTGTGGAGTGTTGTCTGACATCAATACCAATGACTGTTCCTTCACCCTCTCCCTGAACTCCTGTAGTGCTAGAAATGCTGCTTTTAACTCCAGCACGTTTATATGGAGTTTTCTGTCCCTCGCTGCTGCCATTTTGCTGAAACCATCAGCTCCTCCATATGTGCTTCCCCAACCTTCTAGTGACGCATCTGAGAACAGCAAGAGAATCCGGGGAGGATTGCTGAAGGGGAACACACTGTCAGATTGTTGTCCTTCACCCACCACAGCAAGTCTTTCTGCACTTCTGACGACAAGGGAATCTGCTTTGTTACCGGGTGATCTGCTATTGGTGGACCAAAAACTCTCCTTCTCCTCCATTGTAGCGATCGAGGTGTAGCCTCCCTTGTGGTACTAGTTTCTCCAAGGGAGTTAGAACTCCCAGTGCTACCTGTCACTGTTGTGCTGTCTGTGTTTGTTTTTCCAGAAAGGCATTCACCACTTGTTTGCATTTCTCTATTCTCTGGTCTGTCGGGAATACTTTGGCTTTTATTGTGTCTATGACCATTACCAGATACACCAGCCGCTGACTTGGATCAACTGCGACTTCTCCTGATTTATAACAAATACCTAAGCTGTGACAAAACCGTATAAGAAGGGTCACCCTGTCCCTGAGTAATTTCTCTCTGGACTTTGCTATCACAGCCAATCGTCTAGATATCTTATTAGCCTGATCCCCTGAGCATGCGCCCATGTCGACACAAGAGTGAACACTCTTGTAAAAACTTGAGGAGACGTTGTCAATCTGAAGCACAGAACTTTGAACTCGAAAATTTTCTCTGCAAGATTGAAGCGGAGAAATTTCCTTGAAGACTGATGGACTGGGATCTGAAAGTATGCTTCTTCAAGTCGATTGTCAGCATAAAGTCCTTGATCCTGACTGGTTGTAGAACCGTCTTTGGAGTTTCGATTTTGTTTGGAATCTGGTTTTTCTTAAAAACAAAAGATTCAATGTTGACAGGTCTGTTACTGTCCTCCAGTCCCCGTTGGCTTTGGGTACAAGGAAAAATCCTGCTGTAAAACCCCTTTGATGGAACGGATACTTGTTCCACAGCCCCTTTTCCATCATCATCTTCACTTCCTCTTGCAGAATAAAAGCTTCTGAGTTTCTTGAGCATAAGTAAGGTGAGGTAATGGCTGTTCCGTCAGGGGTGGGGATACTTCGAACAGAATCACCTTCCAGTGATTTGCCAGGCAACCCCCCACTGGTGTGGCTGAGTGATGAGAGGCGCCCATCCTATCGCCTTGAGCCTCTCCCTCTTCCCCTAATCCCCCTTCCTCTATTATTTCTATTGTGAAAGGCCGATGAGCTAATTTCTTTGGGGAAGAGGGGTCTTGTTGCTTTACTAGGGATGCTATTCCTCACTGTCTTCTTTCGAGGTATTTGCTGCTTGCCTTACCTCCATAGGGTTATTTTGACTGTTAGATGTTTTTTCTAACTGCCTGCTGTACCAAATCTATTGTTAGTGTCCATCCGGGTTTTTTTCTATCTATAGCCTCTTCTAGTATGGCTTCTGGCAACAGCAGTTGCGACTGTTAAGATATTCCCTTTCCTCATTGCTAGCAGGGAATCCGAACCAAATCAACAGTGTGACTTAGTCTAGCCAAAGCTGCGTCCCTTCTCATTAACAGGGATATTTGCCCAAACATTGGCACTTAAATTTGTCATGTACGCAATTGCTTTGGCACCTGAATGTAGTAATCTAATGAACCAGTTGATTCATGCACTACCTTCCTCGTCATTTCTGAGGATGCAATCTTCGCCACTGCTGTTGACCAAAGATCCAGCCAAGAAGCAGTCTGAGAGACAGAAGAAGCTGTTGCTTCTAACGTAGCAGCCTCTTGGCAATCATCGAAGGGCATTCCATTTTCACTTGATCTAAGGTTAATCCAGGTCTTAACCTTACCACATTTGGTTTAATTTGTCTAGATAGCAAAAGGAACCGTCGATGTCGTATAATATTTCCTATGTTTCATCATTGGAGGAGGGATAAACTTAAAAGATCTATTTGATCTTAAGGAATTATCCCTTCCCGCAATCCGTGCGTTTACATGCTGTAAAACTGACTCCGCATGATTTTGAACAAGGCAATTCATACGACACCTTGGTATCCTTTTTCAACCCAAACGCCATGTCAATCCCGGAGGAAGCATACTGGCAGGTGTGTTCCGTTTTCTTCCCAAAAGGTTATTGAATTGACGAATCAAAATCAACCACCTCTGCATACGAAGCCAGAAACTCTTGGTTTTCTCCTTCCATCCGGTTCTAGCGTGCTCAGGCACGGAGACGCTATCTCACTCTTATCCCCTGACAAACGTCCGGGTGCTTCGTGGCCGTCTGCCCCTACGGCCGTGGTCCCTTTGATCTCGGCTGATCGCCGACGGCTCAATACCCGGATAACAGTTGGCAGGAGAACGAGACCGCCTCCACTTCTTCTCTGCTCGCGGAACGGAGAGCGAGAATCTCGCCTATACCTCCAAGATGAAGCCTCTCTCGAAACCGAGTTCACTTCTTCTCCATGACGATTGATATCGTCTCCAACGACTGTCGGAGAATTCGGCCTTGATCCTTCATCTAGGCGGACAACTCCTTCAACAAACGTATCAGACGAGGTTGCCAATACACTATTTTTCGTTCTTTTAATAGGAGCCTTTTAATCTTTTCTCCGTATTTTAAACGGTCTTACAGGCGAAACCGGTATCTGTGCTCTATCCTTTGCTGCACTTTTCGCTCCCAACGTCAATTTCGCCAACGACATTGTAGCCTTCCTTAGACTTTGTGTCTCTACTGGCAACTCCGCATCGGCCGCCAGCCCAGCGACCGTCTGCTCACTTGCTCATTCGGACTCTTGTAAACGGCTTCATCCGCTAGCATTGAGCTTACCAGCCACTGACTTCTTGCCTTTCTTGCTGACTGGGATGTGACAGTCCTGGCCCGAAGATGAAGAAGAATTCACTCTTCTCCTCTTGGCCCGAGGATCAGTCACGAAATCCCGTATATCCTCTAACGCTTGACTGGTACACGCCGTGACGTCATCAAACTTAGCGATAACGCCGAGCTAGAGGAAGAAGAAGAAGAAGACGAATCACGCCTTTTCTTTTTGTCTTTCTTATTAATTTTCTTCTCTAGATCCTGTAATCTCTTCATTACAGTGTGTACTACCAAGTCAGAAAAGCGTATTTGAGTGCGGAGGCAGCGAAGAAGAAGACTGAGAAGCAGTAGGCTGTGACGTCATCACGTCCGCCATGTCGTGTGTGACGTTGGTTGTTGACGTTACCAATCTTGTAGGGAGAGACTGTGCGGCTGCTGCTGGCATCCCTGCGTTTGCAGCAAAACTACCTCCCGCGTTCTGCATCGCCATCAACATTGAAGTTGTTGGCGTAGCCGCAGCATTATTTCGCATAAAGGACAAAACCAGGGGTGAGGAATATTCAGCGCTGCCGGATTCTGCTGGAACCGTGACGCCATATAATGCGACAGCAAACCTTCCAAGGTTGGTACGCCTGGTAGGCCTAGTGCCGCCCACGTACCTTCCATCCTGTTCGCATCGGGAGCCGGCACCTGGAACAAAGATGGCGATGCTCCCCCCCTCCCTGCTGGGAACAACGGAGCATAAATATTATGCATAAAATTACGCAAAACCCCTCCTGGAGTTTTCCGATAACGAACTGCTAGGAGAAACCGAAGGGGTATGGGACAAATCAAAGGCAGGTGGCAAAACATTTGGAGCAGTCTGGTGTATCGCCGATACAAAAGAAGCCGGCAACCCTTGGTCATCCAAAGATGGCGTCGACTCCTTTTTGTACTGGCCTTTCTCATAAAACTTCCTCCACTGTTCCACCAACCAACCATTACAAACAGAAAAGGATTAGTAATTGTATATACATTTTCTCTGCACCTACTACATGGATGAGGATCCGTTGACACCGAAGTTAGGAATTTTGAACACAGAAAGCCACTGATTCCAGGGCATTTCCTTGTCTTGCCTTTGAAACGGAAGAAGATCCCGATGGTGACGCAAAAAAACTCCATCTCACCACTTACACTCTTACAGCTCACACCCACACTGGGCACACTCAGAGAAAGAGAATTAATAAGAAAATGAAAAAGAAATGGATAAAAACGGGCAAACTAAAAACCGGCTTTAAACAGATAGACAGAGAACACGTCCTATCTTAAAGGCGGTAGAAAGATAACTGGTAGGTCACAGGACACCAAGGGTTATTCTGGGTAATACATGCCCCGTGAGACCTGGTAGATGGCCAATAGTCCCTGGGTCGCACAAGTTTAATTTTAATTTTACCGGTTTCCTGCTTGGCGCTAGTAAATCCTAATGTTAAGACCTCAGGTTTGTTAGTTATGAAAAATACAAATTAGTTACAAATTTGTCATGTTTTGTACTTGAGTAGGAACAAAGACAAATATTTTATTCCTAATCTCATCATAGCCACCCTACTTGTTTCCTTTATGCTGAAGGAAAAAGTGCTTTCCACCAGTTAACTACCTTGGTACAAAGTTCCAATGACTTAGCTCATGCTTAGGAATACTTCCACATAAAAGGCTCTGGTTTGTATACCTTTGAAAAGTACAAATTGCAATGTGATTTTTCCCTTCTTTCAATGTAATTGTCATTATATCAAGGTATTATTTTTATATCCTATTGACCAAATAAGGATGGCTATTAAGTTTCCCTCTGTTTATCCAAATGTCTGCATGTCAGTCTAATATATTGATTGTAACAAAAGGCAAAATTATGGGTTCAATGCCATCCATTCTTGCTTAACTTTAACCTTGGCCTTAACTCATGACTTTGTGTATAAAGGGGAAGCCTTCATATTTGGCATAAATATTTTGCTAATGAACCCATTTCAAATGGGATCAAGGTTAGTGATGATGTGACTTTGACCTTGACCATATTAACCCTCTTACGCCGATTGGACGTATTAAACGTCGAGTCAAAATGTCTCCCGTATGCCGATTGGACGTATCATACGTTGGCTCAAAAAAGTTTTTTTAAAAATTCGCGGAAAAAATACCTATAGGCCTACCAGCCGAGAACTTTTGAATCACGCGCCTTGGGGATGCTGGGAGTTCACGGATCAAGGCGTTGTTTTGTTTACAATCACTACGCAGGCGCGCAAGCGCGAATTTCTTTCTTATCGCACTAAAAAGTATCAGTGACACTCTCAAAAAATTATTTCGTCACTTTGACATAATTTTTGCACCATTTTAAATTATCCGTTACATGAAGTATTATATATGAAAATGTGCGCAATTTCATGTAAAATACAACAACAAAAAAATACTCATGATTGTAGCTTTTATCAGTTTTGAAATATTTTCATATAAATAACGATAAGTACAAAAATTTCAACCTTCGGGCTCAACTTTGACTCTACCGAAATGGTCGAGAAACGCAATTGTAAGCTAAAATTCTTATATTATAGTAATCATTCAATCATTTGCCTTCATTTTGCAACAAATTGGACGTCTCTAGCACAATATTTCGATTTATGGGTGAATTTATGAAAAAAACTTTTTCCTTACCGTTCGGTGCGATTAAACTCTTTTCCAATAAAATTTTTCCGGTGGCGATTGTCCTAATGTTTGCAACCCTTGTTTAGCCCCTTTTAAATTTGCCGTTACATAAAAAGTTTTATATATTGAAATGTGCGCAATTTTTCATGCACAATACAACCAAAAACAACCCATGGCTGTAGCTTTTATCAGTTTTGAAATATTTTCATATAAATAACGTTAAGTGCAAAAATTTCAACTTTCGGTCAACTTTGACTCTACGAAATGGTCGAAAAACGCAATTGCTTGTAAGCTAAAACTCTTATATTCTAGTAATATTCAATCATTTACCTTCATTTTGCAACGACTTGGAAGTCTCTAGCACAATATTTCGATTTATGGTGAATTTATGAAAAAAAAAAAACATTTTCCTTACGTCAGCGCGGTAACTCTTCCGAAAAAAATCAGAATTTTTTTTTTGTGCGATTGTCGAAATGTTTGCACCATTTAAAATTAGCTGTTACATAAAGTTTTATATATGAAAATGTGCGCAATTTCATGTAGAATACAACTAAAAATGATTGAAGGTTGTAGCTTTTCTCTTTTTTCGAAATATTTGCATATAAATCACGATAAATAGATCACGTTCGGGATCAAATTTGACTCTACCGAAATAGTTGAAAAACGCAATTGTAAGCTAAAACTCTTACGGCTAGTAATATTCCGTCATTTTTCTTCATTTTGAAACAAATTTGAAGTCTCTAGAACAATATTGTGATATATGGTGAATTTTTGAAAAATATATTTACCTTCACTCCGCGCGCCGATTCGCCGGCCGCAAGTCTCCGAAATACGTAACATCGCATTATCCTAATATTTGCTCCTTTTCATATTAGCCATTTTATAGAGTTTCATATATCAAAATGTGTGCAAATTCATGAAGAATACAATAAAAAATAAGTGAAGGTTGTAGCTTTTTCCATCTCCGAAATATGTGCATATAAAAAAAATATATATATATAAAAATTGTTCCGACACGGCATACAAACCTTCGGTCCTTTTACAATAGGAAGGTACTAGCGGCAGCTGGATAGGTCGTAAGCTTTCGAACAAGGGGTTCGGTAGTTAACTGCTTGTCCGACAGGCGCGCGCGCGCGACTGGGAGGTAAACAAATCACTTTTGCTTTCGGCCTCACAGTGGATGGACGTGTGTGTTCGCTCTCTGCCCGCTGCTCGTCGTTTGCTTTCTAAGTTTGTTTGTAATTGTGTATGAAAGAGCTTGTAAGTACAATTATTCTCTCTTTTCATATTAATTACGCCTGCAAGTGAATAATGATGGAATCTCCTCGCCTCGCTACCCCAAGGAGACTTTGCCCGGGTATCGAAGGGCGCAAATGCGGGAAGTTTAGATCATTCCCGGAGATTGACCCTCATGTTTTGTGTGCTCGGTGTGCGGGGCGCGAAATGCACCCGGGCCGAGCCCTGTGATGTGTGTATTGATGGTCGGAGGCGGCAGTGGACATTGTATGAGGGCAGGAAGAAGCGAAGGCCTGCAAAGGAGTCGTCGGAAAGCTCTCCCGCGACTCCTTTGGTGACGGACACTTCGTCTTCTTTCCTGCCGCCCGCTCAACTTCCACGTCTCGCGCCTTCCCCTTCGGGGGGGGTGTCTAGGTCCTTCTCCTCTCCCGACGTGTCGAGTGTGGAGGAGGGCGCTAGATACCCTGACGTAGAGTTGTATTCTGGGTCCTCTATCCGCTCGTCTTCGCGCGAGCGGGTAGAGGATCCTTCTAATCACCCGACTTTTTGCCTCCTCAGGGTGCGGTTGCCGTGAAGGATGACCTCGGACAGGTGTGGGCATCGTTGGGGCTGCAGGGCGTGCCGAGTGTCCAGGGGCTGCTCTATCATCGCTGGCTCCGTGGCGGTTACTCATGCAACGGTCACAACCACCACCACGACCCTGACAACACCCGGCTACGCGTCACCTCCTCACCTGGTGTACACCCAGCACGCGGTCTCTGTAACACCCACAACATCGGTGCAGGGCCAGTCGCCGTAACTCGGGGTGTGATGCCGCCACCTGGTTTGCCGTGCTGCCGCGACGGACTTCATGTGCCCGAAGAGCTCGCCCCTGGACCTCCCACCGGTACGATGACGTCTGTGCCGCTGGTTCGACCATCTGTACCACCCTCTCAGTCTGCCGTACCTGCCGTGACCACCGCTGCTGTTCCTGTTCCTGCTCCTGCCGTCTCGACTGCCGTTCCTGTGATGCTCGCACCTGCTGATGTTGTTCCTGTTCCTGGCGCCGCTGCTCCGATGCTGGTCTGTTCGGACATACGTCCGGGCCCTGTTGCTTCGGCAACAGCAGCCCCGGCTCCGTCCTGGATGACAGATCTGACGTCGGTCCTGAGGAGGTTGACGAAGAGAAGAAGAGGAGGAGAGGAAGGTGTCGTCGTCGTCTTCATCGTCTTCTTCGTCGTCGTCGTCTGCCGCCTCTTCCCCTTCTTCTTAAGGCTCCCCCGCCTAAGAAGAAGAAGGTCGCCTCCCCCCCCCATAAGAAGTCTCCTTCGGGAGCTTCTAAGGGCCCCCGTCTCGCTCTGGTGAGACGGGGGGTTTCTTCCGCTGGTCGCCCTGCTCCTCCTTCGGGAGCAGGACGCGTCTCTTCTCCCGCAAGGAAGAAGCTACGGGGACAGAGGGGTGCCGGCTAACACCGGGCACTTCCTCACCTGCTGTCAGTGGTTCAGCCAACGCAGCAGGATCCGGCTCGGCCGCTTGTTCGCGAGAGGTACCGAGTGTACGGTCGCCTACAGCGACCGTGCAGCAGGAACCAGACCTCTGAGTCCGCTCAGCGTCAGGTTCACGGTACGGAGCGGAAGACTGGTGACAGCCGCTCACGCGACTCTCACCAGACCAGCTCTCGCTCTCGCGGCGAGCAGCTGGCTACCCGGGCGGACGTGACGGTCCATGACCGGCCACGGGCTGAGGCTGGGAAGAGGTCCCCCCGTTCGCCGGCACCAGCCACGGCTGGTACCAGCGAACTGACGCACCGTGAGGATACGCACCGGTCTCACCGTGACAGTGGAGCTCGCCGGTCGCCTGACCGTCGCTCTCACAGAGAGCGATCGGGTACGGCGACCAGCACCAGCTCCTCTGACACACGAGACCGGGGCCGCTGTTCTCGGTCCAGCCGTTCTCCACATCGAGACGGCTCGACTAGGTCTGCAGCTCGATCGCCACCGCGGGTTGGCGATCGCCTGCAGTCCCTCCAAGCCCGCTGGTTCTGCCAGTGAGCGAGGAGAGAGCGTCCAAGGTCTGCCTCTCCCATACCTTCAACCATCCTCGGGTTAAACCGGGCCGGGAGGGGCGAGGTAGTGAGGAGTGATCGTGAGGGGTGCGCCCCTCAGGATCCCGCCACGTCGTCGTACGTACCAGGCTCGGTTCTCGGACCAGCCAGGTCGTACGCACAGGTGGTTGGAGGAGACCGAGAGGGGGCTGTCGCTGCTCCTCTCCTTGAGGGAGGAGGGTCTCGGGAGGTGCTCCTGTTTGAGGGACTGGACGGTCCGACTCCACAGGATGCAGTCACTCCAGAGATCCAGAGGAACTTTGCCGAGGTTATTGCGCTGATTCGTCAGCACAACGACCTCGGGGAAGGATCGCCGCTCCCACCATCCGAGCCCACGTCCCGGCTCGAGTCGTTCTGGGCCCGAAGAGGGAACCCAGACCGACGTGGTTTGCCGCGATCAGAGCTGGCTGACTCAGTGCTGGACCAGGTTGAATCGCTTGTCTCTGGACAGGACGGTTCGCTGAAGTCTGGCAGGTCTAGCAAGCTACTTCCACCTCCTCTGCTACGACAGCGGCGGTTTTACGTGCCATCTGAAGACCCGATGCCGCCCAAACAGGTGAACCCGGAGTTAGCTAGGCTGACTCCGGGTGTGTCTCTGCAACAGCTCCTGTCCGAGAACCTGTGGTTCTCGCAGCAAGAGGCACTAGGCTGGAATCTACCGCCATGGCAGCTTTCCAGGCCGTCTACCTGGCTAGATTCTTGTGGTCCCTCACAGTATCTAAGGTCGCAGCCACTCCGGGGGAATTTCTCCTCCGAAGATGACTCGGCCTTTCAGGAGACTTTGCCAGTCTGGGGAAGAGCCATCTCTTTCCTTGCCCACCAGACGGTGAACCTGTGGGCCAACCTGGTTCTCCGACGAAGGGACGCTGTCCTTACTCGGGTTTCCAGGGCGGCCGGGCGTGAAGCGGCATTGGGACTTCGAAACGGACCTTTACGGAGTTCCACGTCTCTCTTCCCAGGAGAGATGGTGGACGCTGCGGTGGACAGACGGCGCACTGATGACAGTGACCGTCTGGTTCACCAGGCAGTCTCGAAGGCTTCTGGGCAGCCTCGGCCACTGCGGCCAAGTCTAAGAGCTCGGCTAGCGCTTCCTCGGGCTGCTAAGACGGTTGCTGCGTCGCAGCCCGAGGAATGACTCTGTCTTCTTCGACTTCTAGCAAGGGGGGCCGTAACCAGCCCTCCTCCCAGCCCTCCTCATCCCGTGGAGGCTCTGGGAAGAAGTCGAAGAAACGCTAGGGACGGCGTTCCCCCTCACCTGCTGCCGGAAGTGGGGGGGTGCCTGGCCAGCCATTGGGCAACTTGGCAGCGCTACGGCGCCGAGACCTGGATTGTAGATGTCCTTCGGGAGGGATATCTATTACCCTTCGAATCTCGGCCACCCCTCACCTCCAACCCGGTCCAACAGCAGTCGTACGTCCCCGGGTCACCGAAGGACGTAGCACTCAGACAGAGATCAAGACCATGCTGAGCAAGAGAGCTGTAGAGATCGTCACGGATCAGTCACCGGGCTTTTACAGTCGACTCTTCCTGGTGGAAAAGTCTACGGGAGGCTGGCGCCCGGTGTAGATCTCTCTCCCCTGAACCGTTTTTTTGTTCGCCAGACCCGGTTCACGATGGAGACGGCACGCTCAGTGCTCGACTCCATCAGGGAGAACGATTTCATGCTTTCAGTGGACTTGAAGGATGCGTATTTCCAAATACCCATTCATCCAGTCCTCCAGAAAGTACCTCCGCTTCATCCTCGACGGGACGGTTGTGTACCAGTTCAGGGCACTGTGCTTCGGTCTCTCAACCGCCCCACAGGTGTTCACGCGAGTGTTCACTCTGGTGTCTGCTTGGGCCCATTCGCACGGGATACGTCTGATGAGGTATCTCGACGATTGGTTAGTCCTGGCGAGCTCCCGCTCGCAGTTGCTACAGGACAGGGATCGACTGCTCGAGTTCTGTCGCGATCTGGGGATCGTTGTGAACTTCGAGAAGTCCGATCTCGAGCCCAAGCAGAGGATGAAGTACCTGGGGTATGCTGATCGACACGGTAGCAGAGGGCGAGTCTTCCCCGCAGACTCGCGGATCAGCAGATTCAGGGAGGCAGCCAACCAGTTCCTGTCTCGGCAGGAACAGGTAGCTCAGCGATGGCAAAGTACGTGATCCGGCACACCTGTCGTCACTCGAGAAGTTTTGTTTCCTCACGGGCCGTCTTCAACCTGCGGTCTCTTCAGTGGAGACTAAAGGAGAGTTGGTCACAGGCGACGGATCCCCCAAGCTTTCCAGTGTCACTGACACAGGAGGTGAGGCAGGACCTAGCCTGGTGGCTCGACGACAGGAACCTCTTAAGAGGTTGCCTCTGCGCACTCCCCCCCCGGACATGCATCTGTTCTCAGACGCATCGACCGAGGATGGGGCGCACACCTGGAGGAGTTGCTGACTTCAGGAGTGTGGGACGAGAACGACAAGCACCTTCACATCAATGTACTGGAACTCAAGGCAGCGTTCCTCGCTCTCCAAGAGTTTCAGGACCGCTTGATGGGACACTCAGTGGTGTTGATGTGCGACAACACCACGGTGGTGGCTTACGTCAACAAACAGGGGGGCCTAGTGTCTCTCCCGTTGTACCAGTTGACTCGGCAGGTGCACGAGTGGGCTCAGGCACACTCAATAGAGCTGTCAGCACGCTACATTCCAGGGAAGAGGAATGTAGTAGCAGACACGCTCAGCCGTCGGGATTCAGGTGATAGGGACCGAATGGTCTCTACACCAGGACGTGGCGGGAAAGGCTCTTCGACCTGTGGGGGCGCGGACCAGTCGTGGATCTGTTCGCCACCCGGCACAACAGGAAGCTCCAGGTGTTCTTCTCGGCCGTGCCGGACCCATGGGCAGCTGCAGAGGACGCTCTTCAACACCCGTGGGACAACCTCTTCGCCTATGCCTTTCCCCCGTTTCAGCCTGATTCGCAAGGTGATCAAGTCGAGCGCTGGTCACCCCGAATCTCAGGATGATCCTGGTGGCTCCCAAATGGACACAGGCCATTTGGTATCCGGACCTGCTGGCTCTTCTCGCAGGAGAACCGAGAGAGATTCCCCCTTGGCACAACCTTCTCGCCCAGCCACACGTCGAGCGGTACCACCGAGCAGTCCAGTCCCTAACGTCTTCCACGGCTGGCTGTTATCCACCATCTCTTGGCTAACGAGAGGCTTTCTCGTAGCGCAGCAACAGAGATGGCTGGAAACGTCCGTCAGTCCTCTGCAGCTGTGTACCAGGGGAAGTGGGCCGTCTTCTGTGGTTGGTGTCGTAGACGGGGTCTATCTCCTCTCAGAGCCACTCTTCAGCAGGTAGCGGATTTCCTCGTTTTTCTTCGCCGAGAGAAGCTCCTCTCAGTCCCCACAGTTAAAGGATACAGAGCCGAGCCTTGGCGCTCGTCCTGAAACTGAGGGGGTTGGACATCTCGAACTCGTTCGAGATCTCCTTGCTGATGAGGAGCTTCGAGAGGTCTTGCCCACCCAGGGAACTCAGGTCCCGCCTGCGTGGGACGTGGACTCTCGTGCCTTAGGAGCTCGACTCGAACACCGTTCGAGCCCACTCCGAGAGTCCGTCATAACCAGGGATCTGACCTCAAGACCCTCTTCTTGCTGGCCCTGGCATCGGCGAAGAGAGTAGGGGAACTTCATGGTCTTTCCTATGATGTACGACACTCCAGGGGATGGGGATCCGTGACGCTCGATTTCGTCCCGAACTTCGTTGCGAAGACTCAGAAACCCGTCAGTCCCTGATGACAGGTTCGAGTCATTCACGATTCCCTCCCTATTGGACTTCACCGATAATGATGCGGATGAGATGCTGCTTTGTCCTGTGAGGGCGCTACGGCGCTATCTGAAGAGAACTCGACACCTCAGGCCTCCTGAGTGTCGACGCCTCTTCGTTAGCACCGGGGTCACCAAGAAAGAAGTATCCAAGAACACTCTTTCATTCTGGCTGCGTGAGGTCATCAGGAGGCGTATGAGGCTGATGGTAGTGACGACATCCGTACGTCCCGTCCGAGAGCTCACGAAGTCAGAAGTATTGGCCCCTCGTTGGCGTTTCGCAAGAACTTCTCCGTGGCGCAGGTCCTGAAGGCAGGGGTCTGGTCTAACCAGACTACCTTTACGTCCTTCTACCTTCGGGATATTGCCCACAGGTCCTTGGATACCTTTTCTTGGGACCCGTGGTGGCTGCTCAACAAGTTGTGTAGCTAACCCAGACCCTCGCAGGCTGAACAGCATCGAGTCCTGTGTGACTGTGTGGATGGATGTGTGAGTGAGTGAGTGACTGGCTCTCTCTTCCCATCTTTTCCTTCCCCTCTACCTGTGGGCAGAGGGCCATGGTCGTCACTACGCTGGATGAGGACGAGATGCAGGTGAGCTATATGACAGAGCCCCATCCTATCCCTTTCACTAGGGATAGGAGCAGAATATCCTCCACCATTCCTTCTACAAGGGGGGGAAGTGGATGCCTACAAGAGACAACCCATGACTTTATATTTGCTCCTGTACAGGAACAAGTTCCTTGCTTGATGGTACGAAAGAGACTGCGCCATGCCCTCTCTTAAGTACTCGGTCCAGAGGTCTGACCATTGATCCTGCGGTGCACACCCCGATCAATCGGACAGAGGCTTGGATCCCTCCCTCGCTCTTAACGACCAGGGAGGCTTCCAAGGTTGGGCGAACACCAGTCTGTTCACAAAAGACTCAGATTCCAACCCACCAAGAAGTGAGTCTTCCTATTGTAAAAGGACCGAAGGTTTGTATGCGTGTCGGAACAAATGACAATTTGTCCAAAATTGCATTTTTCCTAACTATACAAACCTGAGGTCCTTTTACACATAGCCCCACCTCATGCCACCCCTCACTCTGCAGTTTTGCTTGGGCCAAAGCAAAAGTGATTTGTTTACCTCCCAGTCGCGGCGCGCGCGCCTGTCGGACAAGCAGTTAACTACCGAACCCCTTGTTCGAAAGCTTACGACCTTATCCAGCTGCCGCTAGATACCTTCCTATTGTTAAAAAGGACCTCAGGTTTGTATAGTTAGGAAAAATGCAATTTTGGACAAATTGTCATATTTTGACATTCGGTCAAATTTAACTCGTCCGAAAATGGTCGAAATCTGCAATTCTAATCTAAAACTCTTACAGTATCGTAATATTAAATCATTTGTCTTAATTTTGAAACAAATTGGAAGTCTCTAGAACAATATTTAGAATTACGGTGAAATTTTTTGAAAAATAACTTTTTTTTACGTCCGCGAGTTACGAATTCGTACATCATTTTGTGATAATATTTTTCTGGTGTTGCTTTATTGTTTTACTATGTATTATATATCAAAATGATTGCAATTTAGTGTACAATACAACGAAAAAAAAGTAACTCGTTAGCTTGTTTTTTGCACAGCGTGATTTGAATACAATTATCTATGAATTTTTTTTTTTCGCTACCATATATCGCATTATTTACATATGATAATGATATTATTTTCATTTCTGATGATTGCATACTAAACCTCAGGCAATGACAAAAAAAATTAGCCAAAAATGAACTCTTAATCTTTAAAACTAAGCGCGCTGTGATGTTTTTGAAAAAATTATTTTTTTTCCGCTTCCGCGCTCACTCCAAACCGGCGCCGACATACAGGAGAGGTTTTTGATTTTTAGGGCTTCGGCGTAAGAGGGTTAAAGATAGCTGCCAGTAAATTAATCTTGTTTCACAGACAGATCTTAGTAGGATATAATTGTCAGAGTTATCATAATGTTTTTTCTTCAAATAATTTCATCATCTTATCGAAGAATTAATCCTCCCATCATCACAATTTCCATGGGACACATACAGCATGACTGAGACTTACCTGACCATAAGCCTCCCTTTTCCTGTCACCAGATTGGTCCTTCCTCTTGCCTTTTGATGCATAGGTACTGCTTCTGTCTTAGGTTCAGCCCAAACCCTGAATTTTAATTATTGCTAGTTTTGTCTTTTCCCACAGTTTTTTTATACATACAGCTTATTCAAGTATTTGTTTTCATTTTACCGTTGATAAGATTAATAAAAAACTTCTAATGTACTTGCACTATATGTTGATGTGATTATTGACATGGAAATGTAGGTTAAGTTGAACTGAAGATGCTATTTGATTACTAACTTAATGGAATACTACTGAGCAGATGCAGACAGTGCCTCACGAGTGTCATTAGAGAGTGGTGCCTCCATTGACTCTCATCCCCCTGCCCCTCATGCCAAGACCGATACTCTCAGCTCAGGTGAGTTATAACTCGAGGTGTTCCTTTAGCTCAGGTGGACACAATTTAAGGTATTCTTTTCAGGACAGATGGACAAGGAAATTTCCAGATTTTAACTAATCCATGTAGTAATATGAGTTAACGTTTAATATATTCACCTTTGTATAGTGATTTGTCTGTGGTAGTTCAACAAAGTTTTGTCGGTGTTCAATATGTTACAGATTTTGTTTATCGGGAAGAATTGTATCCTTCCTGACTTTTCTTTTTGTCATGCTGTTGCTTAATGCTTAATCCTGCTTAAATTCATGTTTAAATTGGCATTCCTCTATCAGCTAGTGAAAGGAAAACTAATTTTCAAGTAATTCTTTCATCTTCTATTAATATCAGTTTCCCTTCAGTTTTAGAATATCATTCTCATCAAGTTTCATTGGTTGATTGTAGAGTCTAGAAATCTGACTCAGTGGTCTCGTTAAACTAATTTGTGAATAATAAGTAATAGAAAATCTTAGGCGATGGCATTCCTTGAATAATATAAGGATGCTTAGTTTGTGTTATTAGTAGTACTAAAGTTTTGATATTAACAGTAATTTGTAAAATGTAATTTAGTCTTGTAGCTGGGAGAGCTTAACATTATGCCATATCAATAGTTAGTCAAATGAAGAATGCCCTTGAAGCCTCTGTTTCAGAATCTAGAAACTGAGTAGTTCTTGTACTTGAGAATGCAATTGGAACACCTTTAGATCCCAAGAATCTAAACCTGCTTTCAGATCCTGTTCTGTTCAGTTAGCGAGACGAGCGAGAGTGTCAGTTCCCCAGGTGCTCCTCCGACAGCAGGTCCAGTGTTTTTGACTGGGTTTTATTGGGTGTGACCGAATGAAAGTCCTTGTGTTTTTGTAAGAAAAAACTTTTTTCCTGAAAAAAAAAGGAAATTTTTTCCTCTTGTTTGTCTTGTGTGTTGGAAAGTGAGAATGGAATCTGTAGCTAATAATTATTGTTGAGGGAAGGTATCCTATTGGCCTAATTCCCTTGTAAGCACTCGAAACATAAGCACCTGATATCTTTAAATATTACAGCAATAAACGTAGATTTTATGTTGTGCAGAAGGTGTGTTATTTGATGTGGTCAGTGCTTCATGTAGCGTATGCTTATTTTTCTTTTTCTTTTTTTCCTTATACTATAGTTCATTGATGGTAAGGGAAATAAGGGAATCCTTGAAATTTTAGATTATTTATGACAATTAGTTAGCGTGCTTAACTATTCAAGGTTATTGCAGTATCTTGTGTTTTTATGTAGACTACAGTTTACAGCATGTTGTGTTGATTGGATGTCCCCTTCTTTGGTTTTAAAGGAACTGTCGTAGTTGTAATTGAGTGAGGTTAGCATATGGTGAATTGGGGAATAAGTAATATCTGATAAGAGCAGTTACTTTTGAAGAATTTCTTGTGATATGTGCATATTATACAAACTTTTTATTTTACTAATGCTTAAAGCCCCACAAAAGTGCTTTGCTTCAGTAGATAAAAGAATTTTTAAGGTTGTTTCTTGGGATACTATTTTCCTGCTGCAGGTGAAGACTATCTCCTTATGTCTGTTGCGTTATTTTTAGCACACTGGAAAGTACATGGAAAATAACTGGTTGACATGATTTTTAAAACAAGTTCTTATATTATGCTTTTAACTTTTAAAATCATAGTTTAGATAAGTGGCTTGTTATTATTATTATTATTATTATTATTATTAGGGCTTAGTTTTTCCGGACCTCTGATCTTAAGTAGACTCTTCTCGGGCTGGTTAAGTGGCTTGCACTACCAAGTAATTTGTTAGAGCTTTACATTTGTTGGAAGGTAATTATAATATCAGATCCAGCATCAGTCATTTCTTGGTTTTAAAGAATGGGGTTGCCTGTTGTAGTTGGCACATGTAGAATATGATTCTGAGTTTCCTATATTACATTAATTTTTTTTTTTTTTTTTTTAGGAACCAAATTCACAAAAAACACTATTTAGGAGATAGACTTTAAAGATAGTATCTTAGCTTAGATCTATTGAAAATTGCAAGAAACTACACATTACCAGCCTTTTGAATCATCATTTCATTGATCTTTTGCAAGTTCAGTATTTGTTTACAATGAGATTTAGGTGGGTGCCTTCTACTCAAGACTCAAAACAAATCTGTGGGAGTCAAAACAAAAGTCAAAACAAATTTATAAAGGTTACAGGTTTACATTACTAACTTGATGGTGTTTTTTAGACAAAATGTGAAGAAAAGCTAATAAGCCTCACACCTGTTGAGCAGTTCAGGACTGGAAAATAAGAGGCTGTGCATTTGGTGGCTTCAACAAAAATTAGGACAATTTATATTTTTCATAAGTAGCAGAAAAGTCTTACTGAATGTGGCCTTCTTGGTCCTATGATTTGTATTTGTAATGTTAATTTCATTTTCTGCTATAGATGTAGTGAGGAGTAGAGTATTCAATTGAGAAAATATTAGAATTTTTTGTATTTACTGAAGTATTTGGCTAGTCAAGGTGTTAAGCATAAGTACAATTAAGAGGTTTAGGCTTATGTTGATGGAAATTAAAGCTTAGTTTAAAAAGTATTTGTGATGACCATTTTTTCTTTCATGGAACAGAATAAGGTGGGTATCTGTCTTTCAGTTCTCATATGGTTTTGGGTTAAGTTTATTTTCTCACCTTTGGTTCTGATATAAACAAATTAGATGTTAATGCAGATATACAAATATTTGGTGAGCTGATATGTCATTAGACATTTGTAGAAAGATGTTTTTGGTTAAATTTGGTGCAGTGTTGTTTCATTTGGTTTTCAAAAAAAAAAAAAAAAAAATGTATTCTTGCTCAAAGTAGTAGTACTGTGCTGCAGTCAACCTTATCATGTAGGTTAGAGATGGTGTTAAATACGTTATTTTGTAATTAGTGTCATGTACATCATTTGGTAGTTAAAACAGTAGTTTCATACATTACTCAAGATAGTAAGTTTGTAAATCTTAAGTCCCAGTTCTCTTTGTGGCTCAGTCAAACTGCTACTTTATCCATTCAGCAGGCATTGTTATCTACGTGATTTGAAATAGTCCCACAGTAAAGTTTCTTATGATTTAATTCTCCGAGTATTTGTGTTAGCTATGGAAATTTGGAGGCCCTTTTTAGAGATAATTGTTATTTTTATTTTATCTCATTATGCCAAGATTTTGACATGAATTATTACCCTAAATTCCTTCTACCCATGCAGTTGACCCACTGTATGCCAAGATTTTGACATGAATTATTACCCTAAATTCCTTCTACCCATGCAGTTGACCCACTGATGTTTTGCAAGCTTTGTCTGTTAAGAGTGATTGCTTCTTATGTGTTTTATTAAGCTAGGAGATACAGTCATTACAATAATTAAAAATTAAGGTAAAAACCATTGTCTTTTAAGGATGCATCAAATGGTTAGGAAGAGATTACTCGTCAAGGATTTACTAAGATCCTATTTTGTAAATGACTTAAGTAGAACTCCCCAAAAATTACCTACCCTCACCACCCCACCATTCCCCCTGGCTAGATAAAATGCATGACTAATTGGGGGAGAAGGAAGAAAGGGGGAGGGGGACTGGCATAAAACATTGTTTTGTATCAGTAATACTAATTGCAATATAAAGAATTACTGTACACCACTGCTGTTACATGTGGTCAAACCATTTCCTCACTAGAACTGAATATCTGCATATGTGAGGTGGTGATTGTTTGGTGAGAAACACTCACTCATTGAAATAACATTATCGATTATGATAGTATGTAGCACTGTAACCTAAGTCAGTTAAATTGTCAGCCTCTTAGGGACTTAAGATTACTCAGGGTCTGCGAACTTCAACTACTCGGTAAAATGAAAAGCTCCGACCACAGATGTAAGATGTCTATGAATATCTAAGAATATCTGATGCAATTGGTAGACAAATCAACTAGGAAAGTAATGCTATAGATTTGGTGTTTCACTCATTAAACAATATGATATCCAATCTTAAGTCATGAAACAGTATTATTCAGTTTAAAAATAGAAACCTCATTGAAAGGAAAACACCATTCATGTTTAATATATTTAAGTGTATGAGTGTGTTTGAGTGATATGCATGAGTGTTATGCATTATTTGCATGTCTGGTGGATGAGTTTCTTAATATTGTAACTTGTCTCAGTAAGAAGAAAGATTTACATCTTCATTGCTATGACAGCACTTAATAGTCTTCTCCCCATTACAGGGCCACCATGACCAAAATTCCATACATTCATCATTTTCAAAGCAGAATTATGAAGGTTGCAAAGTGTGAAAAAATACTTGGAAGTAAGAAAGCAAATGCAAGCAAAAATAGCTTTTCATTCAAGGCCACCTGTAGACTAGAGTAATAAGTTTGCTTTATCTAGACTTCCAAAAGGCATTTGACATAAATGGTGCTGCATAAAAAAATTAAAGTAAGGAATCCAGGTGTGAAGTGCTTAAAAAATAAAAAAATATAATTCTAACTTTATACAATGCACTAATTAGACCTCAGAGTATGCTGACATGCTAGGGCAAGGACTTAGAAAAATTGGAAGTACAGACAAGATTAAAGGCTAATACTATTAATTAGAGGCCTTGGATACCAAAAGAGGCTAGAAAATGTCAGGTTTGGCTTTAAAAGAGCATCAATTTCGAGTTCATTGTATTATATAGAAATACTTAAGTTATTCACAGGTATAAATAAGATTGAATACATGAGTCTGTTCACTTAACTAAAAAAAAGTTACAAAACTGTGGAAACTGTGATAAAAGGACACTCAAAATTATTAATAATCCCACTGTGCTACCTTCTCAAATTCAGCACCTCTGGCTAAAGATGGTCAAGCATCTTTGCCTCATGTTATTTTTGCTTGATTCATTTTTGGTAGGGAGAGAATAACTAACCAATGTAACTGACAGGTGACTGCCCAGCCCACATGTTTGGGAAAGTATCAGTCAAATTAGGTTTTAATGACATTATCTTGGGTGGGATTACAAGGATATTGAACATCATCATGAACAAATGTATATATATCCAAATACATAGTTCAGTTCCTCATTGGATAAAAGGCCTCATTTATGCCATTGAGCTGCACTTTGCATAAAGTAAAGTGGTTTTAGTCTCATTTCATTTACTTTTCTTTGAGATTGTAATAATTATATTTTAGAAAATTCTTTAAACATAATACAGATAACTAAACCCATTTCTTCACTGTTTTTTGTGTTTTGATTGTAGTTTTTGATTCTTTGATATATGTGTTATTAAATTTAGCAGGTTTGATACCAAGCATCATTTATGGAAATGAATTTATAGGATTTTTGGCACTTTTGCTCTTTTGCCAAATATGAGAACTTGGTACTGTAACACACTAATTGTTATTTTGAAGATTTGACTAACTAGACAAATGTGCTAGTGTATTATATTTGTCTCATTGTATTAACATCTAATTGTCTGTGTGTTTTTTTAGTGTAAGGCGATCTCTCAGTGTTTGTTACCCATAATGAAAGATTAATTCTTCAGTTCAGTTTTTTCCTCTGGTCTGGGGAATGATGCTATAATTTCTGCTGAAATGTTAATGACATCAGTTATTTGCAGTAATAAGAATTATTTTTCTGGATTTCATCCTCTTTTTTACAATTTGAATGTATAGTTGAAAAATTTTCTTTGTTGTTTTATATTTACCTAAACACGACTTTGTGAATTTACCTTTTCTTTGTATGATTCATTTGTTTGAGAAAAGTAACTTTTTATTTACTTATCATTTAATCAGTCAGATTGGTTAAGCAAATATTGAGTACTAATGACTTATGATCTGTCTGGTTTGATTCTAACACATGGCTCTCTACTCACATCTTGTTTACATGATTGATCCTGGCTATTATGGCTGCTGTTGCCTCTCACGTGACTGATCCATCGTTCACTTGGTCTGCTGCGCTGCTCAATTGACTGTTGCTGTGGCCCTTTTTTTTTTTTTCATGCCATCTCCTCTATAGTGCCAGTAACAAAAGATATCACCACTCCTGGAGGAAGCTCTATCCACAGTGTCCTCCTTCTCATTTCCTCCACCATCTTGTAAAGACACTAGTGTTCCTACTCATTCTACTCTCTCCAACTGTATATCACCTCTTTCATCACTCCCTGCCACTACTGCCCATCTGGGTCATCTCTGACATTGATGTTGAAATCTAACTCAAACCATGGCTTAGACACTCACCCTTCCGTATCCATTCCGTCGACTTCCACCACACCCACGAACACTCGTTCCCCTTTGGGTTTAGCCTAGTTACAATTGTGTCGTCACAAACAGTTCGGACACTCCTTTGGCACCCTCATCATGTGGCCTCTCTTGCATCTCCCTCCAGTTCATCCATTGTGTCATCCTCTCTCACTATGACATCCACTACTTGCACCAACAGTACGTCACACGTTCCCTCCACTACTGCCTTGATGTGCTCTTCAATGACTCCATCCATCATTTCTTTATCCTCCTCATCCTCTTCCTCATCACTTACTGCAGTGGCAGCATCTCTGAGCAGTCTCATCAATTCAGATATCACTGCATTTCCCTTACTCGCTGTTTCTGATACTACGTGCATAATTCCTTCTTCATCTTCTTTGAAAATGCTTAAAACATCATCATTCTGTTTCCGCAGTATCCCTTTCCCCTTTCTCTACGTCAGCCAGTGTTGTCGCTTCGTCATGCTGCACTATGTCCCTCATATACCTCATCCATCACCACCACCACAGCCCCTCTTCATCCTCCTTCTCCACCTCCTATGCCACAAGTCGAGCGCTAGACTTCTCTGAATCTGATGCGCTTCGTGCAAGACTGGGCAGCATTGTGAGGTCATCTGCAGCTAGTCTTGCTGGTGGTGCTGATCTGCTTATGATTGAGTACAATGTTGCGTGTAAGTGTCCCACAACAATGCATGATATACTGTTAATGTTAGTTATACTAATTTGTGTCCGTCTTGTAGTTGTTAAAGCTAACTGCTTGCTACAGCCAAGCTTCTCTGTAAAAAGGTGAGTAACTGAATATTTGAGTAGTTTCCAGACCTTATAGTTTATTATATCTTTTGTACAATATGTATATTGTTCTAGGAGTAATAAAGCTGCAGTAGGGTTTACAGGCATGGAAATCATTATGTTTGCTTTGCAATAAGACTTTACATATTATAAGAATTTAAAGTGAAGTAGGAGGCCTCAGTAGTTCAATGATAGGAAATGGAGATTTCATATGTGCTTGAGCTTGTATGGCTTTTTCTAGTTACTTCTTCCCTATAATCTGTTCCTGATTACCACCCAGTAAAAAAAGTTTGAATGAGTTTGAGGTACAGATTAAATAAGAAAAATTTTAATAAATTTAGTGAAATATAAATATATTTTATTGAAATTTATTTTGTCTTATGTATGCCTAAGAAAACATTAATTTGCCATAAATGTTTATTGTACTAACGTTTCAAAAAAGAACAGATTGACCTTAAAAAAAACATTAATTTTTCATTGCACCTAAGGTTTCCAAAAGAACATAATTGAGTTTCATATGTTTTAAACAGAATTGGTTAGTAATGAATTAGTATTTACTTATTCAACACTGCACTAATTTCAATACAAGTGTTATGCATTTTTGCTCAAAACTGACTGCATGTCACAAAAATTCCTCTGTATTGACAACTTGCACTTCATCTTAAGTTTACTGAATCATACAAACTTTATTTAAGTTTGCTCTGTCATAGAACATTTCATTCATTTTAATCAAGTAAGGCAAAGTAGTTGTGTGTATTTATATATGTGTACGTATAATGTATGCAAAATTACACAAGTACAGGAAATGTTTGAACTTTTTTAAGTAAACCCATTAATTATATGTAAGCCTATATTCATGTCCTATGAAGGTCTGAGGTTCACCATTCTTCTATCTGACAGACAAAAGAAAGCATTTTCACTACACCTGCATAGAGTTAAGCGCTGAATGAACTCTTAGGCCACGTGCTTGGTCTTCGGCCAAAATTCAGTATTCTATTCTGATCTATTTTAAATCTTAAACTTATGAATCATATATCTCACTATATGAATAGTAACTATTTAGAGGGAATATTGAAATGGTGAGTATACCAGTATGTTGTTTAATGTATGAGTTGGGAACCAAGTTTCTAAAAGCTGAAGGGTTAGTAGAGTAAAAATAATCTATGGAAGAAAGTTTTTTGAATCAACTCCGACTGGGAAAGGAAGGACACTTCCCATCATCATGAGATAACCCTGTAAGTCTTATGCCCTTTGACAGTGCATGAATGAAAGGTGAGGTGTGTTAAGCAATGGAAGGTAGTTGATCCAACCTTTTTCTTTGTAATTTCAACAAGGCTTTTTATGATCATTGGTCCCAGTGACTTGTAACGTAACCATTTATGTTTTAACATAACATAAGAAGAGGGAACTGATTTCACTTATAAATCTCTGGTGGGAAAACTGAAATAAAAATGATAATGATGAAAAAGAGATATTTTGCATTTGGTATAGGTATACATTTGTTTTGACTTGAGAAATGTCTGAATTCATCAGTCAGGGAATTGTCTTGGGGTTCCCTGAATTAAGGTAGAGGAGAATGTTGAAGGATGGATGAGTGTTCTGGAAAATAAATCAGTGACCAAACCAATGGTAACATTCATGAAGAAATATGTGGTCTTATTGCATGCTGTATGTGATGCTTCTTGTTGAATGCAAGTTATGAGATGAGAACCCATGACATTTTAACATAAATAGTTTTTCACTAGTCTGAAAGCAAAATTTGCTACTGCAAACTGTCTACTATTCTTAAACCAGACACCCTCTCATAGATTAACCCTTTAATGCCGATTGGACGTGTTGAACGTCGATATAAATTGTCTGTTGGGTGCCGATTGGACGTATATACGTTGATATAAAAAAGTTTTTTAAAAATTCGCGGAAAAATAGATATAGGCCTACTAGGCGAAAACTTTTGAATCACGCGCCTTAGGGGATGCTGGGAGCTCACGGATCAAGGTGTTGTTTTGTTTACAATCGTTACCCAGCCGCACAAGCGCGAATTTCTTTCTCCTCACACTAAAAAGCATCAGCAACACATCTCAGAAATTATTTCGTCACTTTGACATAATTTTTGCACCATTTCATATTAGCCATTACATGGAGTATTATATATGAAAATGTGCGCAATTTCATGTAAAATACAACTAAAAACAACTCATGCTTGTAGCTTTTATCAGTTTTGAAATATTTTCATATAAATAACGATAAGTGCCAAAATTTCAACCTTTGGTCAACTTTGACTCTACCGAAATGGTCGAAAACCACAATTGTAAGCTAAAACTCTTATATTCTAGTAATATTCAATCATTTACCTTCATTTTGCAACAAATTGGAAGTGTCTAGCACAATATTTCGATTTATGGTGAATTTATAAAAAAAAACTTTCCTTCGGCCGTGCGGTAACTCTTCTGAAAAAATCATA
Source organism: Macrobrachium nipponense (assembly GCF_015104395.2). NCBI lineage: Eukaryota > Metazoa > Arthropoda > Malacostraca > Decapoda > Palaemonidae > Macrobrachium > Macrobrachium nipponense. Next base: position 33,499,309 of record NC_061103.1, on the reverse strand, counting down.
AATTTTTTTGTCCGATTGTCGTAATGTTTGCACCATTTTAAATTAGCCGTTACGTGAAGTTTTATACATATATGGAAATATGTGCAATTTCATGTAGAATACAACTAAAAACAACCCATGGTTGTAGCTTTTATCAGTTTGGAAATATTTTCATATAAATAACAATAAGTGCCAAAATTTCAACCTTTGGTCAACTTTGACTTGACCGAAATGGTAAAAAAATGCAATTTTAAGCTAAAACCCTTACATTCTAGTAATAGTCAATCATTTACCTTTATTTTGCAACAAATTGGAAGTCTCTAGCACAATATTTCGATTTATGACGAATTTATGAAAAAAAAAAAAATGTTGTTTTCCTTACGTCCGCGCGGTAACTCTTCCGAAAAAATCAGAAATTTTTTTCGTCTGATTGTCATAATGTTTGCACCATTTTAGATTAGCCGTTACATAAAGTTTTATATATGTGAAAATGTGTGCAATTTCATGTAGAATACAACAATAAACAACCCATGGTTGTAGCTTTTATCAGTTTTGAAATATTTTCATATAAATAACGATAAGTGACAAAATTTCAACCTTCGGTCAACTTTGACTCAACCGAAATGGTAAAAAAATGCAATTGTAAGATAAAACTATTACATTCTAGTAATATTCAATCATTTACTTTTATTTTTCAACAAATTGGAAGTCTCTAACACAATATTTCGATTTATGGTGAATTTATGAAATAAACTTTTTCCTTACGTCTGAGCGTAACTCCTCCGAAGAAATCATAAATTTTTTCGTCCGTTTGTTGTAATGTTTACACCATTTTAAATTAGCTGTTACATAAAATTTTGTATATGAAAATGCATGCAATTTCATGTAGAATACAACTTAAAACAACCCATGGTTGTAGCTTTTATCAGTTTTGAAATATTTTCATATAAATAACAATAAATAGAAAAAATTTGTCCTTCGGTCAACTTTAACTCGACCGAAATGGTCGAAAACTGCAATTGTAAGCTACAACACTTACAGTTTAGTAATATTCAATCAATTACCTTCCTTTTGCAACAAACGGGAAGTCTCTAGCACAATATTTCGATTTTTGGTGAATTTTTGAAAACATCTTTTGTTTATGTCCGCTCGTTACGAATTCATGCATCATTTTGTGATAATATTTTCTCTGTGTTGCCATGATCATTTTACAATGTGTTATATACCAAAATGATTGCAATTTAGTGTACAATACAACAAAAGAAAAATTAACTCGTTAGCTTTAACTGTTTTGCTCACAGCGCGATTTGTATACAATTATATATGAAATTTTTTTCGCGCTGTCATATATCCCAATATTTATATATGATAATGATATTTTTTTTAATTTCTGATGGTTGCATACTAAACTTCAGGCAATGACAAAAAAAGGAGCCAAAAATGAACTCTTAATCTTGAAAACTAAGTTTGCTGTGATTTTTTGAAAAAAACATTTTTTCCGCTTTCGCGCTCCACTCGCGAACGCCGCCGGCATACGGGAGACGATTTTTAAAATACCACTTCGGCCTTTAAGGGTTAATATGCATCTGCTAAAGTAGCTGGCATTTCTTTAGCTCTTGCTGTCTTTGTTCATTGCACTAGGGATATTAACAGTCTGTAAGCTGCCTGCTTTACAGTAAATTTGAGGTTTAATTATGTGGTAAGTTTTTACATCAACATGAGCTTATAAATATAAGTTTAGAGGAGTTCTTAACTGAAGTATTTGATTAAAGATTCTATAGTTATTGAACTTTATGCTTCTTATTATAAATAGATAAATTATTATAAATAGATAAATGAACTTTATGCTTCTTTTTGTAAATTGTTTAAACGAAGCATGACCATGAATGATAATATTTTGGGTTTTCTTAAGTACTTTTCAGAAAATATTACTGAAGGTCTACTGCAAATGATAAAGCTTATCTTTAGCAGTTTTGTTTAAGGTAGCATGGTCATTTTGTTTCAGCCTAAATAATACTAAAAATGACTTAAATTAGATACCATTCAAGAAATAAATGATGTGTAACTGTAAGATACCATTCTTCAGCATCATTCTTTGCATTGATATATTTTGGTATGTTATTTTCATTGCAGTCAGCAGCAGCGCTGGTCTTCTCATGTCAAGTGCCCTAAACAATTCTGTGTTCGATGCTGCATCTAGAAATAGGCAGCGACCATCAGACCTTGCTGATGCTCTTTCACCAACCCTTGATCAGTGAGTGTTTTCTTGAATTATATCTGCTGATGTGGTGTGGCTAAATCATGGAAATTTGGGCATACATTGTAAGTGTACTACTTTCTTCAAAAGCAAGAAAGGAAGTGCATTTGTTTTACCATTCGATAAATCAAGTGGATTATTCCTGTGATAACGTATTTTTATTTTTTTTACCCTACTTGGATGGATCCACTAAACTGAGATCCAATAAGTTTAGGTGTGTTGAATTGAGGTGCCACTGGACCAGGTCCTGTGTCCTGGTTTTTGTATGTCCATAGCACTGGAAAGTGTTCCAACTCTTGAACCATATTCCTTAACCTATACTAACATGGTATATCTGTTACTCATCCAGATATGACAAAATGAGTGAAGCAACAGCAGTGCGCACATCCCCAGAAGTTCAAACGCCCATAGCACAGGAGAAGGTAGTTCCGGAGTATTTAAGGTAAGGTGGATGACGTGTATGAAATTTTGTGAGACTTTTCACAGTCAAGATAATCTTGTCATTGCCAGTAGCTCAGAGGAGAGATCTCCTCAACTGTCTATAAATAGTATTTTCTTTATGATTGGTTGTATTAACACACTTGTACACGCTCATTATGACAGCTATGCCCAGAGATAAAAAGCTTATTAACATGCTTTATTGATTCACGTAATAGTTAAAATATGCATAAGTGTCTTAATTCTTCATCAGCACGTTACCAGTAGCCCTTGCAGGTGAGCTCCTTTTGTGGACTCCCTCCTCTGGCCCATTAATAATATGATTCTACTTGTCCCCCTTCCTTATCTGTCCCTTCCCCAGAGCTTTATTGTGCCCAGTGTTTACAAAGATATATTGTTTGTGCAGTTTTCCTATATATAGACTTCCTATATTTCGAATCCCTAGTGATATAGTATTAATTTTGTATCTAATGATGTAACAATTTTAGATGGATTCGTTTACTTATAGTAGTAATTTCTACATGCGGAGTTTAGTAGTACGTATAGGATTTAGAGATGTAACCTGTCAGTTAAGAGAATGCTTACAAGATGACAGTTTTGCTTACATGTGTTTTGAATACTAACATTGTAGTTGCATAGAAATATATTTTAAAGATACAAATCAAAGTTTCATAATACTCCATTTGTTTTTCACCCCACAAAATGAGCAGATCATTTACTACGTTGTTAGTGGTGATACAAATTTGTGAATATGACTCATGAATCCACATGTAGGTTTGGCTACAAAATCCTTCTACTCGAAGAATGTGGTAATTTTTCAGCAAACAGCAAATTTTATAGCACAAAGGTTAAAACCACCATAGCAGTGGGTAGGAGCAATTTGGGGTTTTAAAACACAAGGCTTAACTCTTACCCAAGTAAATAATAATTATATTTACCATTATGTACATTGAATTATTAAAGAAAATTACCACATTACAATAAAACATGTCTCCCAGTGTTCGGTTACTTTGCGTTTCACATTTTCGTAAAACTAAGCAAATGAGAAACATTATAATTGCCCAACTACATGTAGGAATTATCACAAACAGTGGAACTAAAATATAGGAAATGCAAAAAAATTAAAAGATAACATGTCAAGTTCTTCCTTATGAAGATCATATCTGAATATTAGTTCAAGGAAGATGTAGCCTTTCTTGTTTTGCAAGCTTGATCATTAGTGAAATAGATTTGCATCCAAATAATAGTTCGAATATTGAACTTCTTCCTCCCATTCTCCCATGTGTTATATAACAGTTACCCAGGTAAATCTCTTCTTTCTTAATAAGGTACAAGGATGTAAGATTTACCAAGGATATTGGGCATGTGCGAATAACATAATATTAATAAAGAATGAGAAAGAGAGGGAACTGGGTGAGGAAGAATGATTTGTAAAAAAGCACAAAAAATATTAACACAAGGCAATTTCTTTATTGTCAGGCATCCTATAAAAATATAAGATTCCCTGTTATGCCAAGTTAGAACCCCCCTTAAGATTACATGAACATAACAGAGCTTACTGGCTTTGTTTTGTCTTATTGCAACTGTTGCTGTTCATCACAGTATTTCAAAGATGATTACAATGCATTTGTTCTTGAGGAAGATTTCTTTAAATCAAAGTTCAGTGTTCATGAGGTGATGGTGCTTTTTTGCTATGGTATTTCTTAAGGATATCTGTTCAAATTACAATGTTAAGAAGCCATGCTACAGAAGTGCAGATGGACTTATTCCATACCCTATAGAGTCACATTTCATTTTATAATTCAGCTATATCCACAATTTACTTATACAGTACTAATTAGTTTATTGTATTTTGAATCACTGCTACCTAATCCATCCCTGAATAGCCCTCTCAATCTGGCTGTGCTCATTGAGTTATAATTTAATGAGCCGGTAGTAAGAAATAAAAGTACTCTCCTTCAAAGGACTTCACCATCTCGTTCACCACAGGTTAATAATGGCAGGATCTTTTACTGAATGTTATATCTGTTGTAATGGTCTGACTCAAGTTGGGCTGAAAAAGTATTGGTGTTATGAAATAGTGTTTTTATATCAGACAATTTTTTCTTGCTGTCATAATAAAAGAATTTCATTTTCTTTTTTGAGGTATCAAATGTAATGTCATTTCAACTGCAGATCTCATATGGATATGCAGTTTGCCTTTTTCCATTCAGTAGAACAGTAATCAATATAGGAAAACAAGTAACTTTGTATATCTAGTGAGTTTGTAATAATATAGGTTGAAGTTTTGCCATTTAGTTGTTGAGAAAATAAACTTGAACTAAGAAGGGCAATAGGGACTTGATCCTCAAAAATCCAGAACAGGTTTACAGAGATCTTGTCAAAATGAGATGTCGTAATGAGTTGTACATATGTCAGGTACAATCAAGTTATATAGAGATTAGTTTTCCTCCCCTGTAAATTAAGGAGGGATTTTTAACTAGAGTATTTTTTTTTTTCCTCCTGTTTTACTCCTGAAGGAACTCTTGTTATGTTTTCCTATCCTATATTATCTCTTTACTAAACCCTGAAGATCAATGCTACTGTGTACGTGTGTGAGTACACCACCCTGGGTGGCTGACATGTTTGTACAATGCACATTTATGTACACCAGTTTTACCCATCAGCTTTTGCTAGAAAGAAAAGCGTTAGCACTCTGCTGCTAGATCTTGTTGCTGATTTTCTTTATTCATTTTACGTATCTGTTAATCCTAATTTTTGTATTTTGTTTACAATTATTTTTAACAATGCCTGTGCATGCGCAGAATTATGGCATGCTCATTCCATTATCAGTTATTAAAGTTTTGCTTTTTATTATTTACTTGTCAAGAATTCTTCTGGAAGTTGTAAAGGTTTTTTCTTAGGTAAAATTCATATGTAGATGTCTTGATATACTACTCCTTTGGAAACATTGTTCATGTCCATGTTGACTGTTATTGTAGAAATAAGGTTATTTTAGTGGTTGCTTACTGTATGTATTGTACAATTGTAAGGCCTTGTAGAGTATACAGTATGTACATGCAATTTTGATTTTGGAGTTGTAATTTTTAAATTTACCTAACGGCCTTGGTCCTTAGATTGTTTCTATGTACTACTATGGCGTAGTTATTCTAAGTGGCCTCTCCACACATGGTAAGAGTTGTAGTGTGTCAGCTTTGATTTATGCAAGAAAAGAAAGAGAATATTTTGTTCGCTGTTGGATGTCATCAGTACCCCAGCAGACACAAGAATGATTTTGAAAAAAGTGATCTGCAGTAGCCTGTCATGACTTAGTTGTGAAAAATGGTAAGGGTGAATAATATAATTTTGTAGATGTGTGATCTTAGACAGTCTTGATTTTATCATTATTTCAAGTAGTACAAGGAATGTTTATTTGAAGTTTATACATGGAATGTTTAATCATTTAAGGGTAAAAGGTAGTCACTGTGTGTCCTGTACTGGGAAGGGTTTATGTGTGGGTTTTGCTGTTGCATGAAAGGAAAATAGTTGATATACATTATGATCTGGGGACTATTTTTATCTATTCCTCTTTTTATCTCACTATATTTACCTTTATTATAAAGATTTGCACAGTCAGATAGATATATAAGACTGTATTGTTATTCCTAAGTTTTTGAGAATAGAATAATTACTGCCCATTATTGTTGGATATAAACTTGAGGTAGTAACCTGTATGATATGATCCAAGAAGGTTGCTCTATTCACAAAGAGTAGATCTCAAATCACTGGATGTGCTTATTTTGTGTACGGTGATTTAAAAAAATAGTAATTTGAAATCACTTATATGTTTGATAAAAGTTATACTGGTTAGGAAGGCAAATTAATCAAGATGAAATGATTACACTGGTTAGGAAAGCAAATTAATCAAGATGAAAATACTATAACTCGACAGTGCCGTTTTATGATATGAGTATGAGATATACCAAGTCTGAGAATTATTTAGTAGTCAAATCAGACCACTGAGTCACGTTTCTAGCCTTTCAGGGCTGGTCCAAGAAGATTTTTTTTTATTGGCTAGGAAAGGGAAAGAGGAAAAGTAGAAGGCAGGAGCAATGCAGTAAAGGCCAAAGGGACTTCACAAAAACCTTTTGTATAGCTTACTTTATGTAATTAAGACCCACTGTAGTTGTTGTTAGCTTAAGTTAGCCACATGCTTGTATGAGTAACCCTTAAAGGTTCATCCTTTAGTGAGTCCACATATAAATAGCTGCTAAATGGAATAGGTTTACTTTTGATTGTTCACCAAGCTTGTGGTTTGATAGTGGATGATTTAATTTTCCATACAGTTTTATACATTGTTAAAAATGTCATGAATCAGGAACTGGATTTACTTTGCAACATAGTTCTTAGTGGTTTTCATGTAAACTCTTTTGTTTAAGCAAATTTGAATAAGTAGAACTACAATATGTACCTATATTTTATGCAATTTATTTATTTTTTTTTTTGAGGGCAACAATCCTCTTTATGTGTCAGGTTCTACTATCTGGGTGATTAAATTTATTGTAGTACATAGTAGGCTAGTCAAAAGGTTAAAAAATGTATTTTTCTATCATAAATATTCAAGCAGGTATTGTAAGAGACATAAAGAGACACATGTCATAGTATTCAAATATGACTGCAGACAAGTGAAGAATCTTGTTATTTTTTATTGATAGTATATGTAATTAATGTAATTAATTTAATGTAATTTAGACAATTTGGTGTTGTGTGGTCATATGGAAGATTAGTTTGACATTGCAACTTATTTGAGAGAATTTCTTCAAAGCTTTGTGCATAGTGAACCTGCATTATTCTCCTATAACTTTGAAACAATAAGAGGGAAATTTCCAGTATGATTCAATTTTACTGGTAATTTTATGGAGGATAAAAAAGTTAATAAGACATATTACATTTGTTTCTATGAAATGAACTGTTTTTACATTAATAAGTCTGGATGGAACTGCATGTAAGCCTTAAACAACCAGGGGAATATGAGATTTAGTGCAGTTGACATAAAAGTCTGTAATGTGACCCGGAGTATTAGGTAACCACGAACCTTGAAAACTTAATAAGCTTTTCTTTAACAGTGTGGATTATCAAAGTTCGAACTGTTTTACTTTTTTAGTACATATAGGGCAAGTTAAACAAATTTATCCATTTAGGAGGTTATTACTTAAACTGTACTCTTTATGGCAAAATGTTGGTTAGTGAAGTTTTTTTTGGTCCCATTCTGTATTGCTCTATGTACATTCCCTGTAACTTTTTCACACCTAGTGTTCTAACTTCTTAACTTTTAAAAAAGTAATTTTCATTTCTTATTCAAGAGTTCTTAACTTTATCAAACTAATTTTAATTTCTTTATCAAGAAATCCTTAAACCAAGTCCTATTAGAATCTTGAAATATGACTCGATGGTTTCATTAATCTACTTCAAAATATAATGCTAAATAAATTTAAGTAATAGTTTCATAGGTGTTATATTTGAAAATGGGCCATTTATCATAAAACTGTAAGCATCTCCTTCCCTTCCTTAATATGCCAGGTGGTGGTAATACTCTTTGATGTGGAAGCTCAGTGTAAATGTCTCCTGCAAAATGAGGATGTAGGATAGAAGTAGGTGGATCTGCTGTAATTAATGAATACTAATGAGTGTAATTTTAAGAAAGAATTATGATGTACACTGTTGGCAGTTATGAATGCTCTTGTTTTATATACTAATCACTATAAAATAGTTGTTCATATTAAAAAGAGAGGAAGCAGATGATGCGCATCAGATTAACATGACCTTCATTTGTTTTGTGAAGGCTAAGTATACTTTCCTTGCTGTCTTAATATGTATATGTTAATTACATCCTGATCTGATAAAGAGCTGCCAGTTTCAAAACTGCGCATTCTGATCTGACCTTCAGAAGCTAATATACTTCTGTGCTACCCTAGATATGACCATGAAAAGTTATCTGAGTCAAAAAGGAATGCCTTTGGATAGTTGGGAGAAATTGAGTTTGATTCACAGTATTTATGCTGGGCTTAGCATAAATGGTGAAAAAAAGCAGTACCAAAGATATAAGCGGATCTATTGGTTTCCTCCCACTGGGTGTAGATACCATTCTACTGTTTACTCTTGTCCCTTGCTACTGGATCCACCTTCACCCCTCTTTCCTTATTATCCAGAGGGGTGTGTTGCTACTGAAAAGTATATCATCAGCTAAGATAGCTTCACAGTATGGCTGACCATCTCACCTGCATCTAGTCCGTTCCAGCACATGACGGTACTCTCCTTCATACTGCCCGTAGTTAAAGGAGTAGGAAGAAAGTAGTAAAGAAAAAAGACCAGTCATCCCATTCATTCTACTTTCATACCTTCATCTTAGACTAGACGCAAACTGACCCGCCAGGGGCACTGGATGAGCTATATCACTTGTTGGGCCGCCACCACTGGACCCAAGGAAAAGGTGTCCAAGGATCTATGGGCAACATCTTTCAAATAAAATGAGGTGAAGTTGTTGTTTTCGCTTCCACACGCCAGCTTTCAGAATTTTATCCACAGACATGTTCTTCTTAAATGCCAGGGAAGCACTCACACCCCTGATGTCATGAGCTCTAGCTCCCACCTGGCTATCTGACCCTCTGTCTTCTGCAGTATAAGCATTTCTGATTGTCTCCCTTAGCCAAAATGATATTGTATTCTTGGGACACTTCCTTCTTGTTCCGTCCTGTACTTACGAACAACCTCTGGCACCCCGGCCTGAGGTGCCTTGTTCTCTTTAAGTACTCCTTAGTGCCCTGCCCTGACGGGGCACAGGAGCATTTCAGCTTTGTCGTTGTCTACAAAGTCTGCCAAGGAAGGTATGGTAAAGGAGTCGAATCTGCCGTCTACTATTGTTGGATTTTGGGTCTTTGCCACGAATTCTGGGACAAACTCACACACCATTGATCTCCAACCTCTCGAGTGCTTTATGAGATATGAGAGGCCATGTAGCTCCCCCACCCTTTGGTTGAAGCCAGGGCCAATAAGAAGACTGTCTCTGGGTCAGGCTCCTATCCGTGGACTGCCTTAGTGGTTCGTAAGGGGGTTTTGTCAGACTACTCAGTACCTTGGTCAGATCCCAATCTGGGGCTTTTAGCTCCATTTGGTGGGCATGACTGTTCAAAGTCCTCCTCCATCATCTATGGCCAACAACCCCTCCCATGAAGACGATATGTCCGCTCCTTTCATTCGTAAGACTGAGGCTAGAGCAGCCCTGTACCCCTTCACTGCAGATACAGACATATGTTTTTCTGTTCTGAGATATATCAGAAAGTCTGCTAACTGCTGAATATGGTACCGAGTGGAGACACGTTCCCCTACGACACCAATCACAGTATGCTGACCACTTCCCTTGGTATACTGTCGCAGATGATTTTCTGATATTACCTGCCATCTGAGTTGCTGCTTTCTGCGAAAAACCCTCGCTCTCGGAGGAGATACTTGACAGTCTCCACCCGTGAAGCGATAGGGACTTCACCGACTGGTGGTACCTATCCTCCCACGTGAGGCTGACACAGAAGGTTGCTCCATGGAGGTAACTCTCTGGCACATCTATTAGGAGTTCCAGTAGGTCTGGAAACCACTCTGCTTTCGGCCATAACGGGGCTACCAGGGTCATCTTGAGGTTCTGAGACCGCATTACCCTGTTCAGAACCTGACGGATTAGACAAATGGAGGAAATGCGTACACGTCCAGATTGTCCCAGGGGTGTTGTAACGCATCTTCTGCTGCTGCCTCTGCGTCCGGGACTACTGAACAATACACTTCCAACTTTTTGTTGTACCTGGTTGCGAATAGGTCTATGATCGGTCCTTCCCACAACATGAGCATCCTGTCCACTACCTGTTGGTGTAGGGACCACTCCGTTCCCAGAACCTGATCCCTGCGGCTCAACTTGTCGGCCACTATGTTTCTTTTTCCCGGAATATACCTGGCCTTGATGTCTACCAGGTTCTCTATAGCCCACTGGTGAAGTTGAACTGTCATCACATGTAACTGCCGAGAAACTAGGCCTCCTTGCTTGTTTATATAAGCTACTACTGTGGTGTTGTCTGACATCAATACCACCGAGTGTCCCTTTACTCTCTCCCTGAATTCTTGTAGAGCCAGAAAGCTGCTTTCAACTCCAGCACGTTTATATGGAGTTCTCTGTCCTTGCAACTCCATTTTGCTGACACCATCAACTCCTCCATATGGGCTCCCCAGCCTTCTAGTGACGCATCCGAGAACAGCAAGAGGTCTGGGGAGGATTGTTGAAGGGGGACACCACTGTCAGATTGTCGTCGTCCACCCACCTACCAGCAATCCTTTCCTCACTTCTGCCGACAGGGAATTTGCTCGTACGGGTGATCTACTGTTGGTGACCAAAACTCCTTCAATCCTCCATTGTAGGACCGAAGGTGTAGCCTTCCTCCTTGTGGTACTAGCTTCTCCAGGGAGGTTAGGATTCCCAGCACCACCTGCCACTGTCTTGCTGGCTGTGTCTGCTTTCCCAGCAAGGCATTCACCACTTGTTTGCATTTCTGTACTCTTTGGTCTGTTGGGAATACTTTGGCTTGTGTTGTGTCTATCACCATTCCCAGATATTCCAAACGTTGACTTGGATCCAGCTGCGACTTCTGCTGATTCACCACAATACCTAGGCTGTGACAAAGCTGCAGGAGGGCCGCCCTGTCCCTGAGTAATTTCTCCCTGGACTTTGCTATCACCAGCCAATCGTCCAGATATCTTATCAGCCTGATCCCCTGAGCGTGCGCCCACGCCGACACGAGGGTGAACACTCTTGTAAAAACTTGAGGAGACGTTGTCAATCCGAAGCACAGGACCTTGAAAACTCGAAAGCTTTCCCTGCAAGACTGAAGCGGAGAAACTTCCTTGAAGACTGATGGACTGGTATCTGAAAGTATGCGTCCTTTAGATCGACTGTCAGCATAAAGTCTCCGATTCTGACTGCTTGTAGAACCGTTTTCGGAGTTTCCATCTTGAAACTGGTTTTCCTTATAAACAGATTCAGCGTTGACAGGTCTATTACTGTCCTCCACTCCCCGTTGGCTTTGGGTACCAGGAAAATCCTGCTGTAGAAGCCTTTTGTCGGGACTGCATACTTGTTGCACAGCTCCTTTTTCCATCATCTTCTTCACTTCGTCCTGCAGAATAGTGGCCTTCTGAGATTTGTGGGCATAAGTGACGTGGGGTAATGGTTGATCTGTCAGGGGCGGGGTTATCTCGAACGGAATCAAATACCCGATCCTGAGAACATCCACCACCCACTGCTCTGCCCCTAGTTCCTGCCACACCTTCCAGTGATTTGCCAGGCAACCCCCCACTGGTGTGGCCGAGTGATGGGAGGCGCCCATCCTATCTTCTTGAGCCTCTCCCCCTTCCCCTATTGCCCCTTCCTCTGTTGTTTCTATTGTGAAAGGGCCGATGAGTTATTCTCTTTGGGGAAGAGGGTCTTGTGACTCTATTAGGGATGCTATGTCTCACTGGTTTCTTTCGAGACATCTGCTGTTGTCTTCCCTCCAAAGGAATAGTTTGACTGTTAGAGGTTTTCCTGACTGCCTGTTGCACCAACCTATCGTTAGTGTCCATCCTTCTTCTATCTATCGCTTCTTCCAGTATGACCTCTGGCAACAGTAGTTGCGATTCCAAGATATCCCCATTCCTCATTGCTAACAGGGAATCCAAATCCACATTGCGGCTTAGTCTAGCCAATGCTGCATCTCTCCTCATTAGCAGGATATTTGCCCAAACATTGGCACTTACGTTTGTCAGGTTCGCAATCGCCTTGGACCCTGACTGTAGTAATCTAATGAACAATGGTTCATCTACTACTTTCCTTGTTGCTTCCGAGGATGCAATTTTCGCCACTGCTGTTGACCAAAGGAGGTCTAACCAGGACGCAGCCTGAAAGACAGAAGAAGCTGTTGCTTCTAACGTGGCAGCCTCTTGGTACGTCATCGAAGGGCACTCCATTTTAACCTGATCCAAGGTTAATCCAGGCCTTAACCTTACAACATTAGGGTTCATTTGTCTAGACAGCAAAGGGACCTTCAGTGTCGTATAATATTTCCTTTGCTTTATCATTGGAGGGGGAATAAATTTAAATGATCTATTAGATCTTAAGGAATTATCCCTCCCTGCAATCTTTGCGTTCACGTGTTGCAAGACCGATTCCGCATGACTCGAACAAGGCAATTCATACGACACCTTGGTATCCCTCTTTAGTCCAAACGCCATGTCAATTCCAGGAGGAAGCATACTGGCCGGCGTTTCTGTCTTCTCCGAAAGGCTATTGAATTGACGAATCAAATCAATAACCTCTGCATACGAGGCCAGAAACTCTTGGTTTTCTCCTTCCTCCGGCTCTAGTGTACCACTCTCCGTCACGAGAGATGTTGTCTCGCCTCTATCTTCTGACAGACGGCCCGGAATTCCACGGCCGCCTGCCCCTACGGCCGCGGCCTCTTTGATCTTTGCTGGCCGCTGTTGGCTCGATCCCAGATAGTCAGCAGGGGAACGAGAACGTCTCACTCTCTCTCTGCTCACGGATCTAGAGCGAGAATCTCGTCTAGATCTCCAAGATGAAGGCTCCCTTGAGACAGAGGTAAGTTCGTCTTTATTAGCATTGGCATCGTTTTCGAGCGTCGGCGAGCCCGGCCTCGGCCTTCTATCCAGACGGACACTGCCTTCCACGAACGTATCCGCCGAGGTTGCCAACTCTCTATTTTTCGTACTTTTAATAGGAGCTTTATCGTCCTTCGTACGTATTTTGAACGGCCTTACGGGCGAAACTGGGACCTGCATTCCATCCTCTGCTGCACCTTTCGCCGCCAACGTCGATTTTACCAGAGGTATCGCAGTTTTTGCGATCCGAACTGGCAACTCCGCCTCGGCCGCTATCTCGCCGGCCGTCACCTCTCTCGCTTGTTCGGACTCTTGTGAAAGGCTTCGTCTGGCAACCTTGTGCTTAATAGCCACTGATTTTCCGACCTTCTTGCTGACTTGGAAATGACAGTCTCCGTCCGAAGAAGAGGAAGAATTGATTCTTCTCCTCTTGGCCCGAGGATCCGCTAGGAACTCCCGAATCCTCCTCCAACGCTTGACTGGCGCTCGTCGTGACGTTATCGGACTTAGCGATGACGCCGAACTAGAGGAAGAAGACGAAGAAGGCGAATCACACTTTTTCTTTTTGTCTCTCTTATTCATTCTCTCCTCTATATCCTGTAACTTCTGCATTACAGTTTGCATTGACGGATCAGAAGGCGTATTAGCGTCTGTGTGCAGCGAAAAAGGCCGAGAATCGGTCTGTGACGTCATCACGCCTGCCATCTCAGAGTGTGACGTATGTTGTGACGTCATCCCTCTCGTAGGGAGAGACTGAGAGGTTTCTGCTGGTAACCGCACGTTTGCTGCCAAATTACTTCCCACGTTCTGCATCGCTGTAAATACTGAGTGGGATGGAGAAGCAGCGGCATTAATTCCCATAAATTGCAAGCCCGGGGGATGAGGAACATTCAGCGCTGCCGGACCCTGCTGGAACCGTGACGTCATATAATGCGCAAGCAGACCATCCAAGGTTGGTACGCCTGGTAGGCCCAGCGCTGACGCACGTACCATCTAACCTATGCGCTTGCGTAGCAGGAGCCTGGAACAAAGATGGCGGATCTCCCCCTCTACTTGCTGGGAACAAAGGAGAGTGCAAAATTATTCATAAAATTACCCAAGGCCCAACTCCTGACGTTTCCGATACAGAACCGCTAGGAGAAACACGAAGGGGTATGAGACAATTCAAAAGCAGGTGGAGAAACATATGGAGCAGCCTGGTTTATTACCGATACAAAAGAAGCCGGTAAGATTTGGTCATCCAAAGATGGCGTCACCCCCTTTCTTTTGTATTGGCTTTTCCCATAGAACTTCTTCCACTGTTCCACCGACCAACCGCGACAAACAGAACACGGATTAGTAATCGTACATACGTTTTCCCTGCACCTACTACACGTTGGATGAGGATCCGTCGACACCGAGGTTAGGAACCTAGAACAAGGGAAGCCACTGACTCCCTGGGCATTTCCTTTGTCTCCTCTTCGAAGCGGTAGACGAACCCGATGTTGAGGCAAAATTCTCCATCATACCACGTATACACTCTTACCACACACTGATCACACTTGGAGAAAGAAAAGGAATGAAAAAATAAAAAAATGAAATGGATAAAAGAACGGGCAAAACTGAAAAACCGGCTTTAAATGAGATAGACAGTAACACGTCTTATCTTAAAGGCGGTAGGAAAATAACTGATGGGTCAGGAGTAGCCGTGGGCATTCTGGGTATACATGCCCCGTGACCTGGTATAGATGCCATTAGTCCCCTGGATCTCACAAGTGTAATTTTAATTCTACCGGTTTCCAGCTTGGCGCTAGTAAATCCTAATGTTAAGACCTCAGGTTTGTTAGTTATGAAAAATACAAATTAGTTACAAATTTGGTATTTTAAAAAGATCCAGGCATGTTGTTGGTATGTGTTTGTTAAAGATTTAAGACATTTTTATGCAAATTTTTTCACAAATGCAGACACTACCCTATATTTAAGTACAGTATGATACAAAGACAAGTTAATACAGTGATAGAAGTTCACTCTCGACGTGGCTCGGAAGTCACGTAAAGCCGTTGGTCCCTGTTGCTGAATAACCACTGGTTCTTTCCATGCAACGTAAAAGCACCATACAAACAAAATACAGTACTGTAGTTTTTTCATCCAGAAACACAAGACAGTACCGCCACAGTACATCTGTACATTACAGTACGTACTGTATTTTATATTAATGTGAATGATACATAAAGCCTAAATAAATTTAATGAAACTAGAGTTGTTTCTTAACGAACATTAAGTTAAATTTACAATCACATTTGTCCGTTTCTGAATCTTTGTAATTTGAATGTTTTGAGTCGGGTATTGTGATCTGGATAATTATTATACTGTCTGTCTTGGTTCTCATGTTTGTCACTTTTAAATTGTGCAATTTAGAACATCATCTGATTTAATATAGTACAGTAATTAACCCTCTTACGCTGATTGGATATATTAAACGTCGAGATAAATTGTGTAAAATTTGTGGAAAAATACTTATAGGCCTACCAGCCAAAAACTTTTGAATCATGCGCCTTAAGAGATGCTGGGAGCTCACGATCAAGGCGTTGTTTTGTTTACAATCGTTACGCAGGCGCGCAAGCGCGAATTTCTTTCTTATCGCACTAAAAAGTATCAGTGACACATCTCGGAAATTATTTTGTCACTTTGACATAATTTTTGCACCATTTTAAATTAGCCGTTACATGGAGTATTATGTATGAATATGTGCGCAATTTCATGTAGAATGCAACTAAAAAATACTCATGATTGTAGTTTTTTATCAGTTTTGAAATATTTTCATATAAATAGCGATAAGTGCCAAAATTTCAACCTTCAGTCAACTTTGACTCTACCAAATGGTCAAAAAACGCAATTGTAAGCTAATCTCTTATATTCTAGTAATATTCAATCATTTACCTTCATTTTGCAACAAATTGGACGTCTCTAGCACAATATTTCGATTTATGGTGAATTTATGAAAAAAACTTTTTCCTTATGTCCGCGCGGTAACTCTTCCGATAAATTTTTTCGTGCGATTGTCGTAATGTTTGCACCATTTTAAATTTGCTGTTACATAAAGTTTTATATATGGAAATGTGTGCAATTTCATGCACAATACAACTAAAAAACAACCCATGGTTGTAGCTTTTATCAGTTTCGAAATATTTTCATATAAATAACGATAAGTGCCAAAATTTCAACCTTCGGTCAACTTTGACTCTACCGAAATGGTTAAAAAACGCAATTGTAAGCTAAAACCCTTATATTCTAGTAATATTCAATCATTTACCTTCATTTTGCAACAAATTGGAAGTCTCTAGCACAATATTTCTATTTATGGTGAATTTATGAAAAAAAAAAAACATTTTCCTTACGTCCGCACGGTAAACTCTTCCGAAAAAAATCATAAATTTTTTCGTGCGATTGTCGTAATATTTACACCATTTTAAATTAGCCGTTACATAAAGTTTTATATATGAAATTGTGCGCAATTTTATGTAGAATACAACAATAAATGATTGGAAGGTTGTAACTTTTCTCATTTTTGAAATATTTGCATATATTACGATAAATAGAAAAAACCACGTTCGGTCAACTTTGACTCTACCGAAATATTCGAAAAACGAAATTGTAAGCTAAAACTCTTACAGTCTAGTAATATTCAGTCATTTATCATTCATTTTTGAAACAAATTTGAAGTCTCTAGCACAATATTTAGATTTATGGTGAATTTAAAAAAAAACTTTCCTTCCCTCTACGTGCGGATTCTCCACCGCAAATCTCCGAAATGCGTACGTCGCCATTATCGTTAATTTATTTGCTCCGTTTCCATATTTGGCGTTTCATAGAGTTTTATATATGAAAATGTGCGCAATTTCATGTAGAATACAACAAAAATAATTGAAGGTTGTAGCTTTTCTCATTTTCGAAATATTTGCATATAAAAAAACAAAAATATATAAAAGAAAATTAGATATTCGGTCAACTTTAACTCGTCCGAAATGATCGAAAACTGCAATTGTAAGCTAAAACTCTTACAGTATAGTAATATTCAATCATTTATCTTCATTTTGAAACAAATTGGAAGTCTCTAGAACAATATTTAGATTTATGGTGAATTTTTGAAAAAAACATTTTTTTTTTGTCCGCGCGTTACGAATTCATGCATCATTTTGTGATAATATTTTCTCTGTGTTGCTTTGATTGTTTTACATTGTGTTATATACCAAAAAGATCAAAATTTAGTGTACAATACAACAAAATGAAATTAACTCGTTAGCTTAACCGTTTTGCTCACAGAAAGCGCGATTTGAATACAATTATATGTTTGAAATTTTTGTTTTCGTGCTATCATATATTGCATTATTTTATATATGATAATGATATTTTTTTTCATTTCTGATGGTTGCATACTAAACTTCAGGCAATGACATAAAAAGGAGCCAAAAATGAACTCTTAATCTTGAAAACTAAGCGCGCTGTGAGTTTTTTGTATAAAATATTTTTTCCGCTTCGGTGCTCACATCCGAGACCGCTTCGGCATACGGGAGACAATTTTTATTATACCCCTTCGTCGTAAGAGGGTTAAGTGCATCGTCTGGTTCTCCTCTATGTCTTAGACTGTAGCAGAGCATCACAACTTGCAAATTGATCTGATTTATAATTTATATTTTTTATATAAGTGACTTACCCAGTAATTACAGAGCAACAGCAGTTCTGGTTATCGCAGGGCTTCTGTTTCCGATGGCTTGACGATGACAAAAATCACCGATAACCGAAAATTGGCATTTTTCGGGGCTTATCGGCACAGATAACCACAAGATTTTGGGTGCCAATAACAGGTATGGCACCCCTGTTAGGTATATATGTGTATTGGCGCCCCCCTGTTAGGTTAATGTCTATTGGCGCCAATACTCAATTATCAGTGCTGATAACTGGAAATCGGGGCATTTTGCCGCTGAAAATTGCCAATTTTCATCATCGCTAGACAAGTCCCTTAACTCTGGATTGCTGTTAACTGCCTGTATACATATTGGTTTCCCATGTACAGCAGCCAAAATTCAAATTTTGCAGGTAGTGCTTCGATTGCTCAATGTAGGTGCACAGTACGTACAGTGGACCCCCCCTATTCGCGTTCTTGGCTTTGGCCTACCCGGTATTTGCGGATTTCTCTGTGGACCATATCTCTACCCATTATTTGAGGGAAACTCGCATAATCATTGTATTTTTCTATGAGAACTATCTAAAAAATTACTTTATTTTCATATCAATTTCATAGATTAAATCCCCTTTTTGTGATAAAACTTTAAAAAAACCAGGTACTACTAAGCATTCTTAGTGGTTTTCTTGGGTTTAAACTAACAAAATAGGCAGTTTTAAGCATTTTATAGGGGTTCTAAGTATTTGCGGATTCTAGTTATTTGGGGTGGGGGGGGGGGGGCGGGCATGTTTGGAATGCATCCCTCACGAGTATGGGGGTCCACATTACTGAATCTAACAGCAGTACTAGGAACGACTTAGCTAACCACCTCATTCTGTTTTTCTGCCATACTTTATGAAACATCGAATGCGTTACAGCTGCTTATTCTTATTTTCTGCTGATAATTCTTATTTTACGGTTATATCACCGGATTTCGGTAGTAACAATACCACTGGAATGTGTATTTCTTAGCCTTCGAGCAAAAATCTTTCAGGATGAGTTTTTGTCATATTTTGTTATTACCTTAATTCAGCTTCATCAGCAAGCCAGCTATTTGCAAGTCGCCATTAATAGTTTTGTCTTAAAAGTAATTCTTGAATGTTACACCATTCCTGTACTATGCCAAAACTTGCATTTATGATTTGCTTACTGTGCTTTAGGCTTTGTGCAAGTGGCCAGTAAGTAATTGCCTTGAAAGTCGTTCTTGAATGTTATGCCATTCCATTAGGCCAAAAACTTTGCTTTTAGGATGATTTTACCGGCCATAGGCTATTCGCAAGCCACTGGTAAACAATTAGTATCTCAAAAGTAATTCTGAATGTTATTTCACCATTCCTTTAAGCCAAACATTTGCAATTTATTTTATTTTATTGGCCTAGGCATCTCAAAAACCTCCAGTAAATTATTTCAAATATTCTTAAATGTTTACCTCATTCCATTAGGCCAAAACGTTTGTAATTTGTTTTGTTTACCGGCTGGTTTATTCATCACGCTTTCCCTTGCAAGGCTGAAATGTGTAGGTGCCAAACCTAGCAAGGAGAGAATGGTGTGTAAATTTTTGGCTGCAGTGAGCTCTAGGTGAAAAAAACAGTCTAGAGAGCTGAGTATCTGCTACCTTTTCTTGCTTTGCCTGTACTTTGGAACGTTACTGAAAAGGTTTGCATGGCCCCGGCGTATGGATGTATTTTCCTGGTGTCACATTCCACATATTTAGTTCCTGTCCTCCAGCGCAGGCCACTCCTCCACTAGTGGTGGGCATGACCGGTTACTGGATTCAATTACTTCATTGAAAATTTGTAGTAGTAATCAGTTTCTCTTTTGAGTAATGATTACTGAACATATTTATAAATCTACTCATTACCTTTTTTTTTCATTTTTTTTATTTATAATTACAGAATTAAACTGTATTTTTCTACTACCGTCAAAATCCCTTTTTTCATAAAATGTATCTTTTATTGTATGAAGATGCACGTACATTTATATTATCTTAAAAATGCATACATATCTGAATATGTGAAATGCTAATGTTATTCATACATTTTATGCAAGTTTTTATGCCCAGATACCAAAATTGCTTAAAGATATAAAAAGTAGTCAGTAATCGTTTTTTCATTATAACTACAATTACCAAAAATCAGTGAAACTCCACCACTAGCCTCCACCGCCTCCTGCTTCATCCTGCCACCCTCCTGCCACCACACACACACACAGGAGCGACCGACACCTGCCTCCTCCCACCTTCCAAGCCCAGTTCAGAGCACACAGCACTTGGCGCCAGTTCATGTCCACATGGCACCAATTCTCTCCTGCTACTAGACCTCCTATATTATACAATTAATCGCAAACCTGGCTCCCTCACTTACTTCCCATGCCTTTGCCAGCCTTATATTTCAGTTATCATGAACTTAACCTTGTAACATTAAAGTGTTGTGCAGTGGAGGAGGAGGCTACTTGTCCCCTGATGCTCTTAGGCAAAGGTCCTTGTCCTGCTTCCCCCCCACTGGGGAGGAAACATACTGAGCTTATTGCCGGTCCCAGGTATTTTCCACCAGGTCCCAAGCTCCTAAGCTCATGCTGCAAGTATCCGCCAGCTCCCGAACTCCTAGCTTGCCTGGCATCCAGCTCCTCTGGTGCCAACTCATGTTCCAAGTGGTCCACCCACAGCTTTCCCCCAAGAGCCCCGTAGCCTCGCCTGGCACTTCAGGCTAAGCAGTTTTGGCTACCCAAGCTTCTTGCTACAAGCACCCAGGTTTTGGTGGATTCCCCAGCTCTGAAGTAGTATAGAGCAGCAATTGTTCAATACCCTTGGGTATTTTAGCCAAGATGAAGGTCCCATTTAAGACCTGAATCTGTTCTTTCTTCTTTAGATTATTACAGACTTCCTTGACTTCCAGGAGCAGCCGACTCTCATGATCTCCTAACGTTGCCTGGTGCCCAGCTCCTCTGGCACCAGCTCCCGACTCCTAGCTTGCTAGCTCTGTCCAATTGGAGTTTTTCAGGAATTCCCTGAACTGCAAACCAAGAAAAAACATAGACACCCATCCATAACCTAGGGAGTTATGGTAAGAACCTGTCTCTTCCTCTGTCAAAAAATCTTATCCTCCATATTATTTGGACTTCATTTTGAGACACTCAGTATTTTGGAATGTATTTTGTCTACTTTGAAGCAAGGCTAAGGATGTCAAAATAGCCTCTACCTCCTTAGTTTTCAGACGTTATTTGCTCTTTATGTCCAACTGAATATCGACTTATTGGAAGTGTAAGCAATCTTGGCCTCCTCTTACTATTTTTATGAAAGCTTAAACAGTGCGGAATTTTTCCAGTTCCTTGAGAACCGTTTTTTAGTGACTGGCATGGCATCACAGAAGGAAGCACAGAATGTTCTCTTATTATCTCTTTACCTTTAAAGTAATGTGCTGAGTTTGGAGAGCCAGTGGTTACAATGTACCTGGAGCACCAACCACTTTCAGTGGATGGGTTGTGGTTTTATTGCAGTGTAGGTGTTGATGTTGTCTGGTGGTTTTTATTTTGGTGCTGCACCTATTATGCTTTGCTAGCCATCAGATTACTTTCTTCGCTGCAAAGTTGCCCCTAAGTTGGCTATATGCTGCCATGCCACTACAAATTAAGATGAACACCAACCAGAGGCAGTATTCACCTGCAGTAGCCCTTTTAACTGATAGGAAAACGATAAGCATTGTTTTCAATGTTAGCAACTTTTCTGTTTCAAGTTCATTACATGACTTAATGTTTTGGAGTAGAATATGTCCGTGATCCCACCTCTGATCAATTTGGAATGAGCTGTGTACGTTATTACTGGGTAAGCACTTATATAAAAATGACATTTTTATAATAGAATAGTTTCATACATACTTACCCAGTAATTACATGATCGGAGCTCTCCCTCCTCCCCGCTAATGGACCTTAGGCATAAATAGAATGAGGTGGTTAGCTAAGTAGCTCCTAGTATTCCCGTTAGGGGGTGGTATACTGTGCACTTACACTGAACAATCGAAGCGCCAGCCCGCGAAATTTGAATTTAGGCTGCATATGTGGTAAACTAATAGCTGTAACTACTAAAGAGTTTCGTACATATAAAAGGGATTTTGACGAAGGAAAAATTTCTATTTCTGGGCAAGGGCCCGTGTCGCCCAGTGAAATGTCCCTTTAGCACACATTTCTAAGGTAAATTATTGCTAAACACTACAGAGAAAAAAGCTAAAATGGAAATGCCAGAATATTCTGGCTTGCTTACCTTATTTAAAGGTGTCGGTATGGTTTCTGGGGTTTGGGGCGAGTGGAAACCACTACCAGGGTCTTTTGCCATTTAGATTCATCCTTCTTCAAAATTCCTGTACCAGAGAGGAGCCGATCTAAGGCCCACTCCCCGCTACCGTTACTGCTAGCGCCTCTGACGTCATCCTTGGAGTTAGTACCAAGCTTGGGCCAAAAAAAAGAGGGGGGGGTAGAGAAGGGTGGGATTTCACTGGGCGACACGGGCCCTTGCCCAGAAATAGATTTTTCCTTCGTCAAAATCCCTTCTCTGGGCTCAGCCCGTGTCGCTACGTGAAATAGTACCAGAGAAATGCCACAAAAGCTTGGAATAATGAAGTACAAAAGAAAATATTTTGGGAAAAATGAAAACAATTAAGGTTATTATATAATCTAAAAATAAAATTA
>NC_061103.1:33384820-33476082 GCF_015104395.2 Macrobrachium nipponense | reverse complement strand
TAATTTTATTTTTAGATTATACTAATTAACCTTAATTGTTTTTCATTTTTCCCACAATATTCTTTTGTACTTCATTGTTCCAAGATTTTGTGGCCATTTCTCTGGTACTATTTCACGTAGCGACACGGGCTGAGCCCAGAAAAGGGATTTTGACGAAGGAAAAATACCAAATTTGTAACTAATTTGTATTTTTCATAACTAACAAACCTTGAGGTCTTAACATTAGGATTTACTAGCGCCAAGCTGGAAACCAACCGGTATAGAATTAAAATTACACTTGTGAAGATCCAGGGACTAATGGCATCTATACCAGGTCCACGGGGCATGTATACCCAGAATGCCCACGGCTACCTGTGACCCATCAGTTATATTTCTAACCCAGTTTAGACTGCTAGAGGGGTGGTTCGAGGTGGGCCTTTAACTGTTAAGACCTCAGGTTTGTTAGTTATGAAAAATACAAATTAGTTACAAATTTGGTATTTGTTCATACACGAAA
The DNA here is from genome assembly GCF_015104395.2 of Macrobrachium nipponense. Taxonomy (NCBI): domain Eukaryota; kingdom Metazoa; phylum Arthropoda; class Malacostraca; order Decapoda; family Palaemonidae; genus Macrobrachium; species Macrobrachium nipponense. The sequence continues at coordinate 33,475,586 of NC_061103.1, read as the reverse complement.
CAAACCTTCGGTCTTAACATTAGGATAGACTTACTATTGGAGGGAGGTAAGTCTCTACAACTGACTGGGAGTTTGCCAACCTTATCCATTTCCGAATATATAGGGAAATTCTAAGAGAATGGACAATGAACCTAGGACCAAAGATATAAGCGGATCTATTGGTTTCCTCCCACTGGGTGTAGATACCATTCTATCTGTTTACTCTTGTCCCTTGCGACTGGATCCACCTTCACCCCTCTTTTCCTTATTATCCAGAGGGGTGTGTTGCTACTGAAAAGTATATCATCAGCTAAGATAGCTTCACAGTATGGCTGACCATCTCACCTGCATCTAGTCCGTTCCAGCACATGACGGTACTCTCCTTCATATTGCCCGTAGTTAAAGTAGGAAGAAAGTAGTAAAGAAAAAAGACCAGTCATCCCATTCATTCTACTTTCATACCTTCATCTTAGACTAGACGCAAACTGAGGCCCGCCAGGGGCACTGGATGAACTATATCACTTGTTGGGCTGCCACCACTGGACAGGAAAAGGTGTCCAAGGATCTATGGGCAACATCTTTCAAATAAAATGAGGTGAAAGTTGTTTGGCGCTTCCACACGCCAGCTTTCAGAATTTATCCACAGACATGTTCTTCTTAAATGCCAGGAAAGCACTCACACCCCTGATGTCATGAGCTCTAGCTCCCACCTGGCTATCTGACCCTCTGTCTTCTGCAGTATAAGCATCTCTGATCGTCTCCCTTAGCCAAAATGATATTGTATTCTTGGACACTTCCTTCTTGTTCCGTCCTGTACTTACGAACAACCTCTGGCACCCCGGCCTGAGGTGCCATGTTCTCTTTAAGTACTCCCTTAGTGCCCTGACGGGGCACAGGAGCATTTCAGCTTTGTCGTTGTCTACAAAGTCTGCCAAGGAAGGTATGGTAAAGGAGTCGAATCTGCCGTCTACTATTGTTGGATTTTGGGTCTTTGCCACGAATTCTGGGACAAACTCACACACCATTGATCTCCAACCTCTCGAGTGCTTTATGAGATATGAGAGGCCATGTAGCTCCCCCACCCTTTTAGTTGAAGCCAGGGCCAATAAGAAGACTGTCTTCAGGGTCAGGCTCCTATCCGTGGACTGCCTTAGTGGTTCGTAGGGAGGTTTTGTCAGACTACTCAGTACCTTGGTCAGATCCCAATTCTGGGGCTTTTAGCTCCTTTGGTGGGCATGACTGTTCAAAGCTCCTCATCAGCATGGCCAACTCCCATGAAGACGATATGTCCACTCCTTTCATTCGTAAGACTGAAGGCTAGAGCAAGCCCTGTACCCCTTCACTGCAGATACAGACATATGTTTTTCTGTTCTGAGATATATCAGAAAGTCTGCTAACTGCTGAATAGTGGTACCGAGTGGAGACACGTTCCCTCTACGACACCAATCACAGTATGCTGACCACTTACCTTGGTATACTGTCGCAGATGATTTTCTGATATTACCTGCCATCTGAGTTGCTGCTTTCTGCGAAAACCCTCGCTCTCGGAGGAGATACTTGACAGTCTCCACCCGTGAAGCGATAGGGACTTCACCGACTGGTGGTACCTCTCCACGTGAGGCTGACACGAAGGTTGCTCCATGGAGGTAAACTCTCTTGGCACATCTACTAGGAGTTCCAGTAGGTCTGGAAACCACTCTGCTTTCGGCCATAACGGGGCTACCAGGGTCATCTTGAGGTTCTGAGACCGCATTACCCTGTTCAGAACCTGACGGATTAGACAAAATGGAGGAAAATGCGTACACGTCCAGATTGTCCCAGGGGTGTTGTAGCGCATCTTCTGCTACTGCCTCTGCGTCCGGGACTACTGAACAATACACTTCCACTTTTGTTGTACCTGGTTGCGAATAGGTCTATGATCGGTCCTTCCCACAACATGAGCATCCTGTCCACTACCTGTTGGTGTAGGGACCACTCCGTTCCCAGAATCTGATCCCTGCGGCTCAACTTGTCGGCCACTATGTTTCTTTTTCCCGGAATATACCTGGCCTTGATGTCTACCAGGTTCTCTATAGCCCACTGGTGAAGTTGAACTGTCATCACATGTAACTGCCGAGAAACTAGGCCTCCTTGCTTGTTTATATAAGCTACTACTGTGGTGTTGTCTGACATCAATACCACTGAGTGTCCCTTTACTCTCTCCCTGAATTCTTGTAGAGCCAGGAAAGCTGCTTTCAACTCCAGCACGTTTATATGGAGTTCTCTGTCCTTGCAACTCCATTTTGCTGACACCATCAACTCCTCCATATGGGCTCCCCAGCCTTCCAGTGACGCATCCGAGAACAGCAAGAGGTCTGGGGAGGATTGTTGAAGGGGGACACACTGTCAGATTGTCGTCGTCCACCCACCACAGCAAGTCTTTTCTCACTTCTGCCGACAAGGGGAATTTGCTCGTACGGGTGATCTACTGTTGGGACCAAAACTCCTTCATCCTCCATTGTAGGGACCGAAGGTGTAGCCTTCCTTGTGTACTAGCTTCTCCAGGGAGGTTAGGATTCCCCATCACCACCTGCCACTGTCTTGCTGGGGGGGGGCTGTGTCTGCTTTCCCAGAAAGGCATTCACCAACTTGTTTGCATTTCTCTACTCTTTGGTCTGTCGGGAATACTTTGGCTTGTGTTGTGTCTATCACCATTCCCAGATATTCCAAACGTTGACTTGGATCCAGCTGCGACTTCTGCTGATTCACCACAATACCTAGGCTGTGACAAAGCTGCAGGAGGGCCGCCCTGTCCCTGAGTAATTTCTCCCTGGACTTTGCTATCACCAGCCAATCGTCCAGATATCTTATTAGCCTGATCCCCTGAGCATGCGCCCACGCCGACACGAGGGTGAACACTCTTGTAAAAACTTGAGGAGACGTTGTCAATCCGAAGCACAGGACCTTGAACTCGAAAGCTTTCCCTGCAAGACTGAAGCGGAGAAATTTCCTTGAAGACTGATGGACTAGTATCTGAAAGTATGCGTCCTTTAGATCGACTGTCAGCATAAAGTCTCCGATTCTGACTGCTTGTAGAACCGTTTTCGGAGTTTCCATCTTGAAACTGGTTTTCCTTATAAACAGATTCAGCGTTGACAGGTCTATTACTGTCCTCCACTCCCCGTTGGCTTTGGGTACCAGGAAAATCCTGCTGTAGAAGCCTTTTGTCGGACTGCATACTTGTTGCACAGCTCCTTTTTTCCATCATCTTCTTCACTTCGTCCTGCAGAATAGTGGCCTTCTGAGATTTGTGGGCATAAGTGACGTGGGGTAATGGTTGATCTGTCAGGGGCGGGGTTACCTCGAACGGAATCAAATACCCGATCCTGAGAACATCCACCACCCACTGCTCTGCCCCTAGTTCCTGCCACACCTTCCAGTGATTTGCCAGGCAACCCCCCACTGGTGTGGCCGAGTGATGGGAGGCGCCCATCCTATCTTCTTGAGCCTCTCCCTCTTCCCCTATTGCCCCTTCCTCTGTTGTTTCTATTGTGAAAGGGCCGATGAGTTATCCTCTTTGGGGAAGAGGGTCTTGTGACTCTATTAGGGATGCTATGTCTCACTGTCTTCTTTCGAACATCTGCTGTTGTCTTCCCTCCAAAGGAGTAGTTTGACTGTTAGAGGTTTTCCTAACTGCCTGTTGCACCAACCTATCGTTAGTGTCCATCCTTCTTCTATCTATCGCCTCTTCCAGTATGACCTCTGGCAACAGTAGTTGCGATTCCAAGATATCCCCATTCCTCATTGCTAGCAGGGAATCCAAATCCACATTGCGGCTTAGTCTAGCCAATGCTGCATCTCTCCTCATTAGCAGGATATTTGCCCAAACATTGGCACTTACGTTTGTCAGGTACGCAATCGCCTTGGACCCATGACTGTAGTAATCTAATGAACAATGGTTCATCCACTACTTTCCTTGTTGCTTCCGAGGATGCAATTTTCGCCACTGCTGTTGACCAAAGGTCTAACCAGGACGCAGCCTGAAAGACAGAAGAAGCTGTTTGCTTCTACGTAGCAGCCTCTTGGTACGTCATCGAGGGCACTCCATTTTAACCTGATCCAAGGTTATCCAGGCCTTAACCTTACAACATTAGGGTTCATTTGTCTAGACAGCTAAGTCGGGACCTTCGGTGTCGTATAATATTTCCTTTGCTTTATCATTGGAGGGGGAATAAATTTAAATGATCTATTAGATCTTAAGGAATTATCCCTCCCTGCAATCTTTGCGTTTACGTGTTGCAAGACCGATTCCGCATGACTCGAACACCTTGGTATCCCTCTTTAGTCCAAACGCTATGTCAATTCCAGGAGGAAGCATACTGGCCGGTGTTTCTGTCTTCTCCGAAAGGCTATTGAATTGACGAATCAAATCAATAACCTCTGCATACGAGGCCAGAAACTCTTGGTTTTCTCCTTCCTCCGGCTCTAGTGTACCACTCTCCGTCACGAGAGATGTTGTCTCGCCTCTATCTTCTGACAGACGGCCCGGAATTCCACGGCCGCCTGCCCCTACGGCCGCGGTCTCTTTGATCTTTGCTGGCCGCTGTTGGCTCGATCCCAGATAGTCAGCAGGGGAACGAGAACGTCTCACTCTTTCTCTGCTCACGGATCTAGAGCGAGAATCTCGTCTAGATCTCCAAGATGAAGGCTCCCTTAAGACAGAGGTAAGTTCGTCTCTATTAGCATTGGCATCGTTTTCGAGCGTCGGCGACCCGGCCTCGCCTTCTATCCAGACGGACACTGCCTTCCACGAACGTATCCGCCGAGGTTGCCACTCTCTATTTTTCGTACTTTTAATAGAGCCTTATCGTCCTTCGTACGTATTTTGAACGGCCTTACGGCGAAACTGGGACCTGCATTCCATCCTCTGCTGCACCTTTTGCCGCCAACGTCGATTTTACCAGAGGTATCGCAGTTTTTGCGATCCGAACTGGCAACTCCGCCTCGGCCGCTAGCTCGCCGGCCGTCACCTCTCTCGCTTGTTCGGACTCTTGCGAACGGCTTCGTCTGCCAACCTTGTGCTTAATAGCCACTGATTTTCCGACCTTCTTGCTGACTTGGAAATGACAGTCTTGGTCCGAAGAAGAGGAAGAATTGATTCTTCTCCTCTTGGCCCGAGGATCCGCTAGGAACTCCCGAATCCTCCTCCAACGCTTGACTGGCGCTCGCCGTGACGTTATCGGACTTAGCGATGACGCCGAACTAGAGGAAGAAGACGAAGAAGGCGAATCACACTTTTTCTTTTTGTCTCTCTTATTCATTCTCTCCTCTATATCCTGTAATTTCTGCATTACAGTTTGCATTGACGGGTCAAAAGGCGTATTAGCGTCTGGGTGCAGCGAAAAAGGCCGAGAATCGGTCTGTGACGTCATCACGCCTGCCATCTCAGAGTGTGACGTATGTTGTGACGTCATCCCTCTCGTAGGGAGAGACTGAGAGGTTTCTGCTGGCAACCGCACGTTTGCTGCCAAACTACCTCCCACGTTCTGCATCGCTGTAAATACTGAGTGGGATGGTGAAGCAGCGGCATTAATTCCCATAAATTGCAAGCCCGGGGGATGAGGAACATTCAGCGCTGCCGGACCCTGCTGGAACCGTGACATCATATAATGCGCAAGCAGACCATCCAAGGTTGGTACGCCTGGTAGGCCTAGCGCTGACCACGTACCATCTAACCTATGCGCTTGAGTAGCAGGAGCCTGGAACAAAGATGGCGGATCTCCCCCTCTACTTGCTGGGAACAAAGGAGAGTGCAAATTATTCATAAAATTACCCAAGGCCCCTCCTGACGTTTCTGATACAGAACCGCTAGAGAAACCGAAGGGGTATGAGACAATTCAAAAGCAGGTGGAGAAACATATGGAGCAGCCTGGTTTATTACCGATACAAAAGAAGCCGGTAAGGTTTGGTCATCCAAAGATGGCGTCACCCCCTTTCTTTTGTATTGGCTTTTCCCATAGAACTTCTTCCACTGTTCCACCGACCAACCGCGACAAACAGAACACGGATTAGTAACCGTACATACGTTTTCCCTGCACCTACTACACGTTGGATGAGGATCCGTCGACACCGAAGTTAGGAACCTAGAACAAGGGAAGCCACTGACTCCTGGGCATTTCCTTTGTCTCCTCTTCGAAGCGGTAGACGATCCCGATGTTGAGGCAAAATTCTCCATCATACCACGTATACACTCTTACCACACACTGATCACACTTGGAGAAAGAAAAGGAATGAAAAATAAAAAATGAAATGGAAAAAATAAATGGATAAAGAACGGGCAAACTGAAAAACCGGCTTTAAATGAGATAGACAGTAACACGTCTTATCTTAAAGGCGGTAGGAAAATAACTGATGGGTCACAGGTAGCCGTGGGCATTCTGGGTATACATGCCCCGTGACCTGGTATAGATGCCATTAGTCCCTGGATCTCACAAGTGTAATTTTAATTCTACCGGTTTCCAGCTTGGCGCTAGTAAATCCTAATGTTAAGACCGAAGGTTTGTTTCGTGTATGAACAAATCTATTTCTGGGCAAGGGCCCGTGTCGCCCAGTGAAATCCCACCCTTCTCTTGTACCCCCCCCCCTTTTTGGCCCAAGCTTGGGTGCTAACTCCAAAGATGACGTCAGAGACGCTAGCAGTAACGGTAGCGGGGAGTGGGCCTTAGATCGGCTCCTCTCTGGTACAGGGATTTTGAAGAAGGATGAATCTAAATGGCAAAAGACCCCTGGTAGTGGTTTCACTCGCCCCAGAAACCATACCGACACCTTTAAATATGGTGAGCAAGCCAGAATATTCTGGCATTTCCATTTTAGCTTTTTTCTCTGGTATGTTAGCAATAATTTACCTTAGAAATGTGTGCTAAAGGGACATTTCACTGGGCGACACGGGCCCTTGCCCAGAAATAGATTTTTCCTTCATCAAAATCCCTTTTATATTGCTACGTCTATAGAACGCCTCGCCTTCCCAGCAGAGTTTTAGTTATGTTTAATTATAAAAGTAGCAGCCATGCCGTCTCCTGAAGCTACTGTTGTTGGGAGAGTGGGGATGTCGTAGGAATGATATTTCCGGTCTGACGGAAGCTTAGGGTAAGAGAGGCAGGTCACAAGAGTAGCTAGGCTTCGAGATGGATTTTAGGGACTTCTACAATAAGACCTATTTTCCTTCCCAATTTGCTGGCGTTGTGTTTACCACCTTTCAGGCAATGCTCGAGGCGGTTTTTGGAAGCCCCGTGATTCGAAAGCAAGCAGTATCGCTCTCAGTCGGCCGCGAGACGTGATCTCGGACAGAGGTCAAATTGCCAGCCTCCCAAAATTAGGCCTACCCACGACGCACTGGTGGACCCGGACCCCAGACCTGAACAGAGGTCGGACCGCATTCTTCTCCAAGGATACACAGAATATTGCATAAAGGTACGTCTGAAAGTGTAAACTTCAACCCAGCACCTTTTACTACCATACGACTCTTGCTAAATTCATTTTCAATTCTTATTTTTACCCCTTCTACATCAGAAGCCCTTTGTCCTCATCGGGCCACGTGCTCCCCTTTGTGACTTGTTAAAGACCTAGTTTTCGTGCATACCTCAGTGAACCATTCGAGTTTACCTTCCCCAATGTTAGAGAATTAATCAGCCTTAATCAAAGCAAGAAGTCATTTTTCCGTTTATCTCGTTTAATCTGGGATTCTTTTCCAGATTCCATGAGTCACGTGCCGTCTCTGCCCGCAAGTGTGCATTAACCCAAGTGAATGAAAATCAGCTTGAATTGAATGAGACTATAAGCCCCAACGTGGGGGGCCAATATCATTTAACTTTTCTCCAGGCCAGCACGGGCCTTTCTGTAAATAAATAGTTTTAAAGTAACGAGCTGAGTTTTCTGGCGACCTTCCCTCTAAAGAAAGTTTACGGTAAGTTCAAGCAATTCCCTCTTGAAATCCCTAAATTACTTCCGTTTACGTATCTAGTCTCTCACAAGGCCCTATATACGTAAAAATATGTACGAACTTATTTAGTAGTTACAGCTATTAGTTTACCACATATGGCAGCCTAAATTCAAATTTCGCGGGTGGCGCTTCAATTGTTCAGTGTAAGTGCACAGTACCACCCCCTAACGGGAATACTAGGAGCTACTTAGCTAACCACCTCATTCTATTTATGCCTAAGGTCCATTAGCGGGGAGGAGGGAGAGCTCCGATCATGTAATTACTGGGTAAGTATGTATGAAACTATTCTATTATAAAAATGTCATTTTTATATAAGTGCTTACCCAGTAATAACGTACACAGCTCATTCCAAATTGATCAGAGGTGGGATCACGGACATATTCTACTCCAAAACATTAAGTCACGTAATGAACTTGAAACAGAAAAGTTGCTAACATTGAAAACAATGCTTGTCGTTTCATATCAGTTAAAAGGGCTACTGCAGGTGAATACTGCCTCTGGTTGATGTTCATCTTAATTTGTAGTGGCATGGCAGCATATAGCCAACTTAGGGGCAACTTTGCAGCGAAGAAAGTAATCTGATGGCTAGCAAAGCATGATAGGTGCCTACCCTTGCCTTGGGCGCAGCACCAAAATAAAAACAACTAGACAACATCGACACCTACACTGCAATAAAACCACAACCCATCCACTGAAAGTGGTTGGTGCTCCAGGTACATTGTAACCACTGGCTCTCCAAACTCAGAACATGACTTTAAAGGTGAAGAGATAATAGGAGAACATTCTGTGCTTCCTTCTGTGATGCCATGCCAGTCACTAAAAATGGTCTCAAGGAATTGGAAATATTCCGCACTGTTTAAGCTTTCATAAAAATAGTAAGAGGAGGCCAAGCTTGCTTACACTTCCAATAAGTCGATATTCAGTTGGACATAAAGAGCAAATAACGTCTGAAAACTAAGGAGATAGAGGCTATTTTGACATCCTTAGCCTTGCTTCAAAGTAGACAAAATACATTCCAAAATACTGAGTGTCTAAAAAATGAAGTCCATATAATATGGATAAGACTTTTTGACAGAGGAAGAGACAGGTTATTACCATAACTCCCTAGGTTATGGATGGGTCTATGTTTTCTGGTTCAGTTCAGGGAATTCCTGAAAAACTCCAATTGGACAGAGCTAGGCAAGCTAGGAGTTCGGGAGCTGGTGCCAGAGGAGCTGGGCACCAGGCGAGTTAGGAGATCGTGAGATGTCGGCTGCTCCTGGAAGTCAAGGAAGTCTGTAATAATCTAAAAGAAGAAAGAACAGATTCAGGTCTTAAATGGGACCTTCATCTTGGCTAAAATACCCAAGGGTATTGAAAAATCTGCGTCTATACTACTTCAGAGCTGGGGATCACAACTGGGTGCTTGTAGCAAGAGCTGGAGCCAAACTGTAGCTGAGTGCCAGGTGAGCTAGGGGCTTGGGAGCTGGTGGACACTTGGAACATGAGTTGGCACCAGAGGAGCTGGATGCCAGGCAAGCTAGGAGTTCGGGAGCTGGCGGATACTTGCAGCATGAGCTTAGGAGCTTGGGACCTGGTGGAAAATACCTGGGACCGGCAATAAGCTCAGTATGTTTCCTCCCCAGTGGGGGGGAAGCAGGACAAGGACCTTTGCCTAAGAGCATCAGGGGACAAGTAGCCTCCTCCTCCTCCTCCACTGCACAACACTTCAATGTTACAAGGTTAAGTTCATGATAACTGAAATATAAGGCTGGCAAAGGCATGGGAAGTAAGTGAGGGAGCCAGGTTTGGGATTAATTGTATAATATAGGAGGTCTAGTAGCAGGAGAGAATTGGTGCCATGTGGACATGAACTGGCGCCAAGTGCTGTGTGCTCTGAACTGGGCTTGGAAGGTGGGAGGAGGCAGGTGTCGGTCGCTCCTGTGTGTGTGTGTGTGGTGGCAGGAGGTGGCAGGATGAAGCAGGAGGTGGCAGGATGAAGCAGGAGGCGGGTGGAGGCTAGTGGTGGGAGTTTCACTGATTTTTGGTAATTGTAGTTATAATGAAAAACGATTACTGACTACTTTTTATATCTTTAAGCAATTTTTGGTATCTGGGCATAAAAACTAATTTTTGGTATCTGGGCATAAAAACTTGCATAAAATGTATGAATAACATTAGCATTTCACATATTCAGATATGTATGCATTTTAAGATAATATAAATGTACGTGCATCTTCTACAATAAAAGATACATTTTTATACAAAAGGGATTTTGACGGTAGAAAATACAGTTTTATTCTGTAATTATAAATAAAAATGAAAAAAAAAAGGTAATGAGTAGATTTATAAATATGTTCAGTAATCATTACTCAAAAGAGAAACTGATTACGACTACATTTTCATGAAGTAATTGAATCCAGTAACCGGTCATGCCCACCACTAGTGGAGGAGTGGCCTGCGCTGGAGGACAGGAACTAAATATGTGGAATGTGACACCAGGAAAATACATCCATACGCCGGGGCCATGCAAACCTTTTCAGTAACGTTCCAAAGTACAGGCAAAGCAAGAAAAGGTAGCAGATACTCAGCTCTCTAGACTGTTTTAACCTAGAGCTCACTGCAGCCAAAAATTACACACCATTCTCTCCTTGCTATGTTCTGGCCCCTACACATTTCAGCTCTCTGCAAAGGAAAGCGTGATGAATAACCCAGGCCTGGTAAACAAAACAAATTACAAATGTTTTGGCCTAATGGAATGAGGTAACATTTAAGAATTACTTTGAAATAATTTACCGGAGGGTTTTGAGATGCCTAGGCCCGATAAAATAAAATAAATTGCAAATGTTTGGCTTAAAGGAATGGTGTAACATTCAAGAATTACTTTGAGATACTAATTGTTTACCAGTGGCTTGCGAATAGCCTATGGCCGGTAAAATCATCCTAAAAGCAAAGTTTTTGGCCTAATGGAATGGCATAACATTCAAGAACGACTTTCAAGGCAATTACTTACTGGCCACTTGCACAAAGCCTAAGCACAGTAAGCAAATCATAAATGCAAGTTTTGGCATAGTACAGGAATGGTGTAACATTCAAGAATTACTTTTAAGACAAAACTATTAATGGCGACTTGCAAATAGCTGGCTTGCTGATGAAGCTGAATTAAGGTAATAACAAAATATACAACAAAACTCATCCTGAAAGATTTTTGCTCGAAGGCTAAGAAATACACATTCCAGTGGTGTACTACCGAAATCCGGTGATATAACCGTAAAATAAGAATTATCACCAGAAAATAATAAGCAGCTGTAAGCATTCGATGTTTCATAAAGTATGGCAGAAAACAGAATGAGGCAGTTAGCTAAGTCGTTCCTAGTACTGCTGTTAGATTCAGTAATGTGGACCCCCATATTTGCGAGGGATGCATTTCAAACGTGCCCCCCCCCCCGAATAGCTAGAATACGCAAATACTTAGAACCCCTATAAAATGCTTAATACTGCCTATTTTGTTAGTTTAAACCCAAGAAAACCACTAAAAATGCTTATAGTACCTGGTTTTTTTTAAGTTTTATCACAAAAAGGGGATTTAATCATGAAATTGATATGAAAATACAGTAATTTTTAGATATTTCTCTTAGAAAAATGCAATGAATATGCGAGTTTCCCTCAAATAATGGGTAGATATGGTCCACAGAGAAATCTGCAAAAACCTGGTAGGCCAAAGCCAAGAATGCGAAATAGGGGGGGTCCACTGTACGTACTATGCACCTACATTGAGCAATCGAAGCACTACCTGCGAAATTTGAATTTTGGCTGCCGTACATGGAAAACCAATATGTACAGGCAGTTCCCAGTTATCAGCAATCCAGTTTTAAGGGGCTTGTCTAGTGACGACGAAAATTGGCAAAATACCCCGATTTCCAGTTATCAACACTGATAATCAAGTATTGGTGCCAATAGATATATATCTAACAGGAGCGCCATTAACCTGTTATTGGCACCAAAATCTGGTTATCTGTGCCGATAAGCCCCGAAAAATGCCAATTTTTGGTTATCGGCGATTTTTGCTCATCGTCAAGCCATCGGAACAGAAGCCCTGCCAATAACCAGGAACTGCCTGTAGCTCTGTAATTACTGTGTAAGTCACTTATATAAATAATATAAATTATAAATCAGATCAATTTGCAAGTTGTGATGCTCTGCTACAGTCTAAGACATAGAGGAGAACCAGACGATGCACTTAATTATTGTACTATATTAAAATCCGATGATGTTCTAAATTGCACAATTTAAAAGCTGACAAACATGAGAACCAAGACAGACAGTATAATAACTATCACAATACCCAACTCAAAACATTCAAATTACAAAGATTCAGATACGGACAAATGTGATTGTAACCTTAACTTAATGTTCGTTAAGAAACAACTCTAAGTTTCATCACAATTTATTTAGGCTTTATGTATCATTCACGTTAATATAAAATACAGTACGTACTGTAATGTACAGATGTACTGTGGACGGTACTGTCTTGTGTTTCTGGATGAAAAAATGTACAGTACTATATTTTGTTTGTATGGTGCTTTTACGTTGCATGGAACCAGTGGTTATTCAGCAACGGGACCAACGGCTTTACGTGACTTCCGAACCATGTTGAGAGTGAACTTCTATCACTGAATTAACTTGTCTTTGTATCATACTATACTTAAATATAGGGTAGTGTCTGCATATGAGAAAAAATTTACATAAAAATGTCTTATCTTTAAACACTACCAACAACATGCCTGGATCTTTTTAAAACATTATTTAATATTCTGACCAAAGGATACATAAATCACCTATAGGAAGCACTGTCAACAACTGCTTTTTTTCACCATTTATGCTAAGCCCAGCATAAATACTGTGAATCACACTCAATTTCTCCCAACTATCCAAAGGCATTCCTTTTTGACTCAGATAACTTTTCATGGTCATATCTAGGGTAGCACAGAAGTATATTAGCTTCTGAAGGTCAGATCAGAAGTGCGCAGTTTTGAAACTGGCAGCTCTTTAGTCAGATCAGGATGTAATTAATATATAAATATTAAGACAGCAAGGAAAGTATACTTAGCCTTCACAAAACAAATGAAGGTCATGTTAATCTGATGCGCATCATCTGCTTCCTCTCTTTTTAATATGAACAACTATTTTATAGTGATTAGTATATAAAACAAGTGCATAGAAAGAATGACCGTATCATCAGATTGAAGATATGTTATGGAGGAGAGATTCTGAATATTATAAGCGCATATGCACCACAAGTTGGTTGCACAGAAGAAGAGAAGGGAAATTTCTGGAGAGACATGGATGGAATAATGCAAGAACTGGAAGAGCATAAGAGGGTGATAGTTGGGGCAGATTTGAATGGCCATGTCGGAAGTGAAAATGAGGCGATTGGGCGGGTGCATGGGGGCCATGGAATTGGGGAGAGAAACCCAGAAGGAGAGAGTGTAGTGGACTTTGCTGTGTCATTCGACATGGCAATAGTAAACACATTCTTTGAGAAGAAAAGGGAACACCTAATAACATATAGGAGTGGGGGAAGATTCTCCCAGATAGACTATTTCTTGTATAAAAGGATAAATCTGGTGGAGGTCAAGAACTGCAAAGTTATTCCAGGCGACCATGTAGCCCCCCAACACAGGCTGCTATGTATGGACTTGAAGTTGAAAAGGGAAAGAAAAACCAAAGCTAAAGGGATAAGGAAAATTAAATAGTACGAATTACAGAAGGAAGGGGATAAGAAGAGAGAGTTTAAGAGGAGGGTTTTGGAGGATATTGATATAGGGATTGAGATGTTCAAGAATGGTGGGCACGAAATGCAGCAGTAATAAGAAGGCATGGAAAGGAGGTGCTAGGAGAGACATTTGGTATCATATGGGAAGAAAAAGGAGAGTGGGTGGTGGATGAAGACATTGAGAAAGTAGTAAAAGATAAGAAGGAGGCAAAGAAAAGATGGGAAGAGTCACAGTCAGTGGAAGACAGAAATAGGTACAGAGAGAAAAACAAGGTGGTGAAAAAGTTGGTAGCCCAAGCTAAAGCAAAGTCGTATGATGATGTGTATAATGAGCTGGGGACAAAGGAAGGATTAAAGAAGATGATCAAGCTATCAAAGGCTAGAAATAAGAGCACCAAAGATATAACACATATCAAACAAATAAAGGATCAAGAGGGTGTAGTGCTTAGAAAGGAGGAAGACATTGTGATGAGATGGAAAGAATATTTCGAACAGTTGTTAAATGAAGAAAATAATAGACTAATAAGAGAGGATGGGCAAGTGAACATTGGCATGGTAATGAGGTTTTCTAGGCAAGAGGTACTAAATGCACTGAAGAAGATGAAGAATGGGAAGGCAAACGGACCAGACATGATCCCGGTGGAGGCATGGAAAGCATTAGGAGATGAAGGAGTGGATATACTGTACGATCTTATGATAAAGATCCTTGAACAGGAAAAGATACCAAATGAGTGGCGTGGGAGTATATTGATCCCAATTTTTAAAGGGAAAGGCGATGTCCAAGAGTGTGGTAATTATAGGGGCATTAAATTGATGTCCCACACTTTGAAGATACTGGAAAGGATGATAGATGCTAGACTGAGAGAAGAAGTACAAATAGGTAAAGAGCAGATGGGATTTATGAAGGGAAGGGGAACAACAGATGGTATATTTTGTCTGAGGCAAATAATGGAAAAAATTCGGGGAAAGACAAAGGGACCTACATATGGTATTCATTGACCTTGAAAAGGCTTATGACCGAGTCCCGAGACAAGAGGTATGGAGGAGCCTGAGGGAGAAGATGGTGCCAGAGAAGTATGTGCGATTGATACAAGAGTGTACCGGAATGTATTTACCAGAGTGAGGAGCAGTGTTGGGGAGACAGAAGGTTTTGAGGTGAGAGTAGGATTACACCAGGGGTCGGCTCTGAGCCCATTTATCTTTAACATAGTGATGGATGTTATAATAGAGGAAGTAAGGGAGACAGTACCATGGAACATATTGTATGCGGATGATATTATTCTGTGTGCAGAGAGCAGGGAAGATCTGGAAGTGAAATTGGAAAGATGGAGACAAGTACTGGAGGACAGAGGAATGAGAATAAGTAGATCCAAGACAGAATATATGTGTACCACCACTGACGGGGATGATAGAGAAAGTATTCAGCTTGGTGGAGAGCAAATAAGGAGAGTTGATAAGTTTAAGTATTTGGGATCTTTTGTTAACGCTGGAGGAAGTATGGAAGAAGAAGTAAAACATCGGGTACAGGGTCAGGCTGGAACAACTGAGAGCGGCCTCGGGAGTTCTTTGTGACAAAAGTGTGCCGCTTAGGTTAAAAGGAAAATTTCACAAGACGGTGGTAAGAACAGCAATGCTGTATGGTACGGAAACAGCAAGCATGAGAAAAGCAGAGCAGAAGAAGATGGATGTGGCAGAAATGAGAATGCTTAGGTGGATGTCTGGGGTAACAAGAGTGGATAGGATCAGAAATGACTACATAAGGGGGTCAACTAAGGTGGTGGAAGTATCAAAGAAAGTGCAGGAGGGGAGGCTGAGATGGTATGGACACCTGTTGAGGAGAGATGAGGACCACGCTGGGAGACATACTATGGGGGTGGAGGTGCAAGGAAGAAGAAAAAGAGGGAGACCAAGAAAGAGATGGAAGGACTGTGTGAGAGGAGACTTAAATGAGAAGGGAATTGATGAGGCAGAAGCACAAGATAGAAATAGATGGAAACGGCTCATCCGAAACGGCGACCCCATATAAAAATGGGAACAAGCTGGGAAGAAGAAGAAGTATATAAAACAAGAGCATTCATAACTGCCAACAGTGTACATCATAATTCTTTTCTAAAAATTACACTCATTAGTATTCATTAATTACATCAGATCACCTACTTCTATCCTACATCCTCATTTTGCAAGAGACATTTACATTTAGCTTCCACATCAAAGAGTATTACCACCACCTGGCATATTAAGGAAGGGAAGGAGATGCTTACAGTTTTATGATAAATGGCCAATTTTCAAATATAACACCTATGAAACTATTACTTAAATTTATTTAGCATTATATTTTGAAGTAGATTAATGAAACCATCGAGTCATATTTCAAGATTCTAATAGGACTTGGTTTAAGGATTTCTTGATTAAGAAATTAAAATTAGTTTGATAAAGTTAAGAACTCTTGAATAAGAAATGAAAATTACTTTTTTAAAAGTTAAGAAGTTAGAACACTAGGTGTGAAAAGGTCACAGGGAATGTACATAGAGCAATACAGAATGGGACCAAAAAAAACTTCACTAACCAACATTTTGCCATAAAGAGTACAGTTTAAGTAATAACCTCCTAAATGGATAAATTTGTTTAACTTGCCCTATACGTACTAAAAAATTAACACAGTTCAAACTTTGATAATCCACACTGTTAAAGAAAAGCTTATTAAGTTTCAAGGTTCGTGGTTACCTAATATGATATTGTTAAACTACAATAAAGTTTTGTACATACTTACCTGGCAGATATATACGTCTAATGGCCCACCCAGCCTCCCCTCAGGAGACAGGTGAAAGAGAAAAAATCTGGCTGGAGAGATAGATTGGTTCATACGCCCGCCACCCAGCGGCGGGTAAGGTAGACCACCTGACCTACCTGTCGCGTGTGCCGCGAGATTTGAAATTCTGTCGGAACGTCGGAGACTATAGCTAAGTATATATCTGCCAGGTAAGTATGTACAAAACTTTATTGTAGTTTAACAATATCATTTTTGTACATGAACTTCCCTGCCAGATATATACTTAGCTGATTGGCACCCTTGGTGGAGGGTAAGAGACAGCTAAAGTAATAAGGAGAGATAAGAAACAACTGATGTTGTAGGATATAAATAACCTTGGTTCTTACCTGTTCAGGCAGAAGACTTCATTGATATTATCTCTGAGTCTGCGTTGCCTGGAGAGCTACAGCTAGGACGTGACCTGATGCTGAAAGACTCTCGGATCTACCACTGGGATATGTGATCCCTTTGTGTGGTAGAATCCAAGTCGGATCCTGTTAAAGGGAGTTCGTCCCTATCTTAACAGGTCCTAACCACTACTACTGCAAGGAGCCACACTCATCAGACCACCTAACCAAACTACTAAAGATTAGTATTACGACCTAAAGAGATGCCTTCATGCATCCTCTTTAAGGCAACCAACAACAACAAATACAAGGGGGAAAAATTTATACTACTAAACAGGATGAGTTCCAGCTCCTGCCCCAGCACTGAATCCGCAGATACGTACGGGCCCAAGGCGAAGCATTTTTCATAAGTGATTCTCACATCACGTAAGTAGTGGTTCGCGAACACTGACTGACATCTCCAGAATGTTGTCTCCATCGATTTCGCACGGACATATTCTTGTTGAAAGCAAGAGAAGTTGCTATGGTGGCTCTTACTTCGTGTGCTTTCACTTTAAGAAGCCTAAGATGTTCTTCTCTGCAGGATCCGTGTGCTTCTTTGATGAGGCTTCTCAAGAAGAAGGACAATGCGTTCTTCGACAATGGACGAGTAGGGTCTTTTACTGAACACCACAGGACCTCTCGGTTGGCTTTCAGTTGCTCTTTTCTTCTAAGGTAGTATTTCACCATTCTCACTGGGCAAAGAGTTCTCTCGGGTTCTTCTCCTACCAAAGAAGATAACCCACGAATCTCGAAGTTCTTGGGCCATGGACTTGATGGGTTCTCATTCTTTGCAAGAAAACCAGGAAGGAAAGAGCAAATGAGAGAGTCCTCCTTAAAACCCACATTACCATCAATCGCCTGAAGCTCACTCACTCTCTGGCGGAAGCTAGAGCCATCAAAAACAGAGTCTTCCTGTAAGGTCTCTGAATGAGGCTGAATTAGGGGTTCAACCTAGAGGACCCAAGGAATTGAAGGACTACATCCAAATTCCAGCTAGGTGTCTTAGGATACTGCATTTTCGTTGTATTAAACGACCTAATAAGGTCCTGTAGGTCCTTATCTTCCGATAAGTTGAGGCCCCTGTGCCTGAAGACATTCGCCAAACATACTACGATAGCCTTTAATCGTCGAAACGACTAAGCCACATTCTTGTCTTAAGAATAAAAAGAAGTCTGCAATTTGATTCACAGAGGTACTGGAAGAGGAAACGTTATTCCTCTTGCACCATCTTCTGAAGACATCCCACTTCGATTGGTACACTCGTAATGTGGAAGACCTCCTCGCTCTAGCGAGTTGCCTTAGCAGCTGCTGACGAAAAGCCTTTCGCTCTGACCAGTTTCTGGACAGTCTGAAGCCAGTCAGACTGAGAGCGGGGAGGTTTTTGTGGTACCTGTTTGAGTGGGGCTGTCTGAGTAGATCGCTCCTTAGAGGAAGCGATCTTGGAAAATCCACTAGCCATTCCAGCACTTCTGTGAACCAATCTTGTGCTGGCCAAAAGGGAGCTATCAAAGTCATCCTCGCGGAATCTGACTCTGCGAACTTTTTTAAAGTCAACCCCAGAATCTTGAAGGGGGGAAACACGTATACATCGAGTCCTTTCCAATCGAGTAGGAGAGCGTCTATCCCTATTGCTCCTGGATCCGAGATGGGAGAGCAATACAGATCCAGTCTTTTGTTCTTTGCAGTTGCAAACAGGTCTAAGAGAGGCCTGCCCCACAACTTCCAAAGGCTCTGGCAAACATCTTGGTGCAGAGTCCAACTCTGTGGGAAGGACCTGATCTTTCCTGCTGAGGATCTGCCCTTACATTCCTTTCTCCCAGGGGGGGGGTGTACGAATCTGGTGAGAAGTTTTATCCCCCTTTCTTCTGTCCACAGAAGAAGATCTCTTGCTGTTTCGTACAGAGAGAAGGAATGCGTCCCCCCCCTGTTTTCCTGATGTATGCCAGAGCCGTGGTGTTGTCCGAGTTTATTTGCACAACTGCTCCTGTCACATCTGACTCGAACTCCTTCAGAGCAAGCCACACGGCTATTAGTTCTTTCCTGTTGATGTGCCAGGAAGACTGGTCCCCCATCCAGGTTCCTGACACCTCCTTGGTTCCCAGATCGCCCCCCAACCTGTTTTCCGACGCATCGGAGAACAACACCAGGCTGGGTTTCTGGGATTGAAGAGGCAGTCCCTGCGAGAACTTGTCGGGATCCGCCCCACCATGCTAACTCCTTCTTGATTTGAAGAGTAATTGACAGGGAGAACTTCAAATCCTGAGAAGGACGACTCCAATTCCGATGAAGAAAGAATTGGAGCGGTCTCAGGTGCAACCTTCCTAGGGAAACAAATTGCTCCAGTGAGGAGAGCGTCCCCACAGACTCATCCATCTCACTGTGCATACTTCTTTCCCTAAGAAGGTTGTTTAATACTTTTTCGAGGTCCCCGGGCGGCTAATCCTCCTCCTGTGACGGCGAAAAGCCCGAAAAACTCAGAGAGTTCATCTGGATCCCCAGAAATAAACGCACATCTTGAGCGGGAATCAGACTTGTGACTTCTGCAGATTGACCAGAAGTCCTAAGGAATAAGTCAAATCCAGGGTTTTTTCTTCAAGTCCTTCAGACAACGATCTCTGGAATTGGCCCTTATAAGCCAATCGTCGAGATAGAGCGAAATCCTCACCCCTTCCAGGTGAAGCCATTGTGCCACATTCCTCATGATGGCCGTAAAGACTTGGGGGCCGTGGAGAGGCCAAAAACACAGGGCCCTGAATTGGAAGATTCTTCCCCCCATCATGAATCTTAGAAACTTCCTCGAGGAAGGATGGATTGGTACGTGGAAGTAAGCGTCCTGTAAGTCCAAGGACACCATCCAGTCCCCTGGACGGAGTGCTGCTAACACCGAGGCAGTGGTCTCCATCGTGAAGCTTCTTCTTTTCGACGAAGAAGTTCAGGGCGCTTACATCCAACACCGGTCTCCATCCCCCTGAGGATTTCGGAACTAGGAACAGGCGGTTGTAAAAGCCTGCCGAAAGATGATCTGCCACTAGTTCGATCGCCTCCTTTTCCAGCATCTGATCTACCGCTAGTCGGAGGGCTTGATTCATGATGGGAGGTCCCTGTATCTGGCCGTCAACTCCCTCGGGGTATTCGTCAAGGGAGGCCTCGAAGAGAACGGGATTAGATAGCCCTTCCTCAAAATTGACAGGGTCCAGGCATCTGCGTCTTTCTGGGCGGGCCCAGACTTCTGCAAACTGTAAAAGCCTGGCGCCTACAGTTGTCTGAAGGACTTGAGTCTTACTTGGGAGGTTTGACTGACTTCGTAAAAGTCCTCCCTCTTCTGTTTGGTTTCCGACCTCTGAACGAAGAGGATCTAGAGGTAGATGCCCCTCGAAAGGGTTTCCTGAGAGGTCGGCTTAGCTTTCTTTGTCTTAGTCTGGAAGGTAGGGCGCGGCTTCCTTGCAGACTGTGCTAGAAGGTCCTGCGTAGCTTTGGCAGAGAGAGCCTTCGAAATGTCTTGAACCAGGTGTTTAGGAAACAGCTGTGTAGAGAGAGGGGCAAAAAGCAAAGACGATCTCTGAGCATGTGAGACCGACTTTGTTAAAAATGAGCAAAATACTGATCTTTTCTTCAAGACCCCTGCTCCAAACAGTGAAGCTATTTCGCTGGCCCCATCTCTCACTGATTTATCCATACAGGATAAGACACAATTCAAATCCTCCGGAGAAAACGTGTCCGGTCCTTGAGTTTTGTTTCTTTGGCTAGGACTTCCGAGGGACCAATCGAGAAAGTTGAAAACTTCCAAGACTCTAAAAAGCCTTTTTAGAATGTGATCCATTTCATTCATTGCCCCCGTAGTTCTGGCCGAATTCAAAGCTGATCTTCTAGTGGCGTCTACTAGTGCCGAAAAATCTGCGTCAGCTGAAGACGGAAGGCCCAGTCCCAAGGGTTCTCCTGTCTCATACCAAAATCCTGTCCTTCCTGAAAGCTTCGACGGAGGGAAGGC
The DNA here is from genome assembly GCF_015104395.2 of Macrobrachium nipponense. Taxonomy (NCBI): domain Eukaryota; kingdom Metazoa; phylum Arthropoda; class Malacostraca; order Decapoda; family Palaemonidae; genus Macrobrachium; species Macrobrachium nipponense. Next base: position 33,454,688 of record NC_061103.1, on the reverse strand, counting down.
AAACATTGTTTTCCCCGCTTCCTCTTTAGTACGCATCCATGAACCGAAACTCTTGAGCGCTTTCTTCATAGAAAGAGTCGGCTTCATTCTCACACACGAAGATCCTTTCGTTGCTTTCGCTGTGGAGAACAACGAGTGTGGAGAAGGAGGAGCAGTAGGGCTCAAAGACTCTCCGAACTCCTGAAGGAGAAGTTCTGTGAGCGTTCTTGTACTAAGAAACTGTTTGCTGATGTATTAGTTTCTTCCTCAGAGGCTTCCTGGTCTTCTTGAGGAGGAGAACGGGGATGAGGATCCTTATGAGAATCCTTAGATGATTTCCTAGCTGGGGTACAGTGCGATGAAGGAGACAAACGTCTTGAATGAGGAGAAGATTCCAAAGTAGAAAGGCGTACAGGAGAACGACGAGTTGTAAAAGAAGGACGCTTATCCTAAAATTCTTGTCTAAACTCGCATTCTCTAGAAAGACCACGTCTATCCCTAGGGAAACTACGAGAGGGTGGAGAGCGCCTGCTAAGATCCTGTCGCCGATCGTGAGGAGAGCGGCTACTAGGCGCCGAGCGCCTATCTGTCACAGGGCGCTTAGTGGAATCCTGGCGCCTACCAAGCAGCGAAACGTTGCTAAAAATCAGGGCGCCTTTATTTTCAGGAGAAGGAAGGGCGCTTTAGAGGCTCTTGATGCCTACGAAGCGGAGAGCGGCTGCTACGCTCCGAGCGCTTAAACGAAACAGGGCGTTCTGCGAGATCTTGGTCCTTACCAAGGGGAGAACGTCTGTAAGGCTCCGAGCGCCTAACAGAATCAGGGCGCTTGAGGCGTTCTTGACTTCTAGCAAGAGGAGACCGATCAGGAGTAGGGAGTCTCGAGAACGAAGAGCGCCTACTAGGAGAACGAAGCAAACGAGGATCAAGGTGTCTTTCTCCAGGAGAACAGCTACTAAACGAATGACGCTTACCAGGAGCAGGGCTCCTACTAGACTCTTGATGTCTTTACAGGGGAGGAGCGAACTCCGTGCGATGAGCGCCTACCAGTCACGTTATCCGACGCCCGACTACAGTAGTCGGAAGGAGAAGTGCGCCTACTTTCAGAAGGGCATTCCCTAGGTTCTCTGAGAAGACGAGGAGAAGAAAGAAGAGACGGAGACGACGAACCAAGTCTTCTATGACCTGAGCGACTCTCTCTTCTTGCACGAACTCTAGAAGAAGGAGAAACAGAAGGGGCTGAGCGTCTACCCGAGCAGGAAATCCGATTTGAGGAAATATCTTCATAGTCCAAGGAGCGCCTATCCGTCGAATGGCGTCTCGACACCTCCGAGCGGGAGTGGTGTTCCTCTCGTGAAATGTTACGATGAGTAGAAGAATCCTCAAAAGAAGAAGGAGAACGCCGATTACAAGGAGAGCGCTCTTTCCGACGAAACGCGCCTCGCTCATCTTGATCGGGAGAGACAAATCCTTCCTTCTACGCGATCTCGATGCCAAGGAGTCCGCCAAGGCTGTGATCTGAGCTTGTAGGCCCGCTAGTACTCGAGAAGGAGAGTCCCCAGGATCTTCTTCCGAAGCAAGCTCAGCGCGAGGCGCGGGGAAGGAAGGAAGGGCGATCGGATCTCCTAGGCTTCTTTGCTTGCAAGGAAGCTACATCAGAAAAGTCTTCTGGGCTGGACGCTAACGTACTGAAGGGAGCCTCCGCAGCCCTCTTCAACGGGCGTGACGCCTCCTTAGAGCTCCACCCACGCTTCGGCGAAGGAGAAGAGGATGACGAAAAACACTGGCGAAGAATATTCTTCTTCTTACGATCCAAGGCAGCCTGGGAGCGAACTTCAGGATCTGCCGAGGGACGCCTGACCGGTGGGGGCTCTCCCTAGCCCTCCTGCGGCTTTCGACTTCCTCCTCCACTGGAACTGGGAGTCTGGAAGAGGTCTAGGCCTGGAGGCACTAAGGAGCCGGTCAGACGCACCCTCCACATCACTGGGTACACTGCACTTATCATCACTGACACTCTTACCTTGCTCAGTACGAAGATTCTTGTCTTCCTTAGAACACAAGGAAGCTTTTGAGGCCGCCGCCTCCGAAGACGAATCTACGGCTTCGGTGCGGGGAGCAGGAGCTGAGACCTGGGAGGAAGGTTCTAAAACTACATTAATGTTAGTTTCATTCTCACTCATTCTCGACCTGCTCGAGCTCCTTGAAGAAGCTTTACGTACCCTATCCCTTTCAAGTTTCCTAATATAAGAAGAAAGAGCCTTATATTCATCTTCGTTCAAAACCTCACACTCTTGACACGGGTTACTAAACGAACATTCATTCCCCCTACATTTAACACAGAAAGTGTGAGGGTCCACCGCAGCTTTCGGTAACCTCACCTTACATCCATCGGTCACACATACTCTAAACAAAACCGGAGTTTTGGAAACAGAATCAAAATCAGACATTCTACAGGAAAATCCAGCGCAAAGTCAATAACGGTCCACAATCAGCGTATGCCAAGCCAACATAGAGCGAATACGTCACCAAAATGTTCAAATCAATCCCCAGGCAAGCGAGAAATGAAGAATATATCGGAAGAAACGACAACAGTTGTTATCGCTTCAGCGACAGAAAAAAATCTGGCTGGAGAGATAGATTGGTTCATACGCCCGCCACCCAGCGGCGGGTAAGGTAGACCACCTGACCTACCTGTCGCGTGTGCCGCGAGATTTGAAATTCTGTCGGAACGTCGGAGACTATAGCTAAGTATATATCTGGCAGGGAAGTTCATGTACAAAAACTCCGGGTCACATTACAGACTTTTTATGTCAACTGCACTAAATCTCATATTCCCCTGGTTGTTTAAGGCTTACATGCAGTTCCATCCAGACTTAATATGTCTTATTAACTTTTTTATCCTCCATAAAATTACCAGTAAATTGAATCATACTGGAAATTTCCCTCTTATTGTTTCAAAGTTATAGGAGAATAATGCAGGTTCACTATGCACAAAGCTTTGAAGGAATTCTCTCAAATAAGTTGCAATGTCAAACTAATCTTCCATATGACCACACAACACCAAATTGTCTAAATTACATTAAATTAATTACATTAATTACATATACTATCAATAAAAAATAAAAAGATTCTTCACTTGTCTGCAGTCATATTTGAATACTATGACATGTGTCTCTTTATGTCTCTCACAATACCTGCTTGAATATTTATGATAGAAAAATACATTTTTTAACCTTTTGACTAGCCTACTATGTACTACAATAAATTTAATCACCCAGATAGTAGAACCTGACACATAAAGAGGATTGTTGCCCTCAAAAAAAAAAATAATATAAAATAAAAAAAATAAATAAATTGCATAAAATACAGGTACATATTGTAGTTCTACTTTATTCAAATTTGCTTAAACAAAAGAGTTTACATGAAAACCACTGAGAACTATGTTTGCAAAGTAAATCCAGTTTCCTGATTCATGACATTTTTAACAATGTATAAAACTGTATGGAAAATTAAATCATCCACTATCAAACCACAAGCTTGGTGAACAATCAAAAGTAAACCTATTCCATTTAGCAGCTATTTATATGTGGACTCTCTAAAGGATGAACCTTTACGGGTTACTCATACAAGCATGTGGCTAACTTAAGCTAACAACAACGACAGTGGGTCTTAATTACATAAAGTAAGCTATACAAAAGGTTTTTGTGAAGTCCCTTTGGCCTTTACTGCATTGCTCCTGCCTTCTACTTTTCCTCTGAGCAATATTTCTTTCCCTTTCCTAGCCAATAAAAAAAAATATCTTCTTGGACCAGCCCTGGAAGGCTAGAAACGTGACTCAGTGGTCTGATTTGACTACTAAATAATTCTCAGACTTGGTATATCTCATAACTCATATCATAAAACGGCACTGTCGAGTTATAGTATTTCATCTTGATTAATTTGCTTTCCTAACCAGTGTAATCATTTCATCTTGATTAATTTGCCTTCCTAACCAGTATAACTTTTATCAAACATATAAGTGATTTCAAATTACTATTTTTTTAAATCACCGTACACAAAATAAGCACATCCAGTGATTTGAGATCTACTCTTTGTGAATAGAGCAACCTTCTGGGATCATATCATACAGGTTACTACCTCAAGTTTATATCCAACAATAATGGGCAGTAATTATTCTATTCTCAAAAACTTAGGAATAACAATACAGTCTTATATATCTATCTGACTGTGCAAATCTTTATAATAAAGGTAAATATAGTGAGATAAAAAGAGGAATAGATAAAAATAGTCCCCGGATCATAATGTATATCAACTATTTTCCTTTCATGCAACAGCAAAACCCACACATAAACCCTTCCCAGTACAGGACACAGTGACTACCTTTTACCCTTAAATGATTAAACATTCCATGTATAAACTTCAAATAAACATTCCTTGTACTACTTGAAATAGTGATAAAATCAAGACTGTCTAAGATCACACATCTACAAAATTATATTATTCACCCTTACCATTTTTCACAACTAAGTCATGACAGGCTACTGCAGATCACTTTTTTCAAAATCATTCTTGTGTCTGCTGGGGTACTGATGACATCCAACAGCGAACAAAATATTATCTTTCTTTTCTTGCATAAATCAAAGCTGACACACTACAACTCTTACCATGTGTGGAGAGGCCACTTAGAATAACTACGCCATAGTAGTACATAGAAACAATCTAAGGACCAAGGCCGTTAGGTAAATTTAAAAAATACAACTCCAAAATCAAAATTGCATGTACATACTGTATACTCTACAAGGCCTTACAATTGTACAATACATACAGTAAGCAACCACTAAAATAACCTTATTTCTACAATAACAGTCAACATGGACATGAACAATGTTTCCAAAGGAGTAGTATATCAAGACATCTACATATGAATTTTACCTAAGAAAAAACCTTTACAACTTCCAGAAGAATTCTTGACAAGTAAATAATAAAAAGCAAAACTTTAATAACTGATAATGGAATGAGCATGCCATAATTCTGCGCATGCACAGGCATTGTTAAAAATAATTGTAAACAAAATACAAAAATTAGGATTAACAGATACGTAAAATGAATAAAGAAAATCAGCAACAAGATCTAGCAGCAGAGTGCTAACGCTTTCCTTTCTAGCAAAAGCTGATGGGTAAAACTGGTGTACATAAATGTGCATTGTACAAACATGTCAGCCACCCAGGGTGGTGTACTCACACACGTACACAGTAGCATTGATCTTCAGGGTTTAGTAAAGAGATAATATAGGATAGGAAAACATAACAAGAGTTCCTTCAGGAGTAAAACAGGAGGAAAAAAAAAAATACTCTAGTTAAAAATCCCTCCTTAATTTACAGGGGAGGAAAACTAATCTCTATATAACTTGATTGTACCTGACATATGTACAACTCATTCGCGACATCTCATTTTGACAATAGCTCTGTAAACCTGTTCTGGATTTTTGAGGATCAAGTCCCTATTGCCCTTCTTAGTTCAAGTTTATTTCTCAACAACTAAATGGCAAAACTTCAACCTATATATTACAAAACTCACTAGATATACAAAGTTACTTGTTTTCCTATATTGATTACTGTTCTACTGAATGGAAAAAGGCAAACTGCATATCCATATGAGATCTGCAGTTGAAATGACATTACATTTGATACCTCAAAAAGAAAATGAAATTCTTTTATTATGACAGCAAGAAAAAATTGTCTGATATAAAACACTATTTCATAACACCAATACTTTTTCAGCCCAACTTGAGTCAGACCATTACAACAGATATACATTCAGTAAAAGATCCTGCCATTATTAACCTGTGGTGAACGAGATGGTGAAGTCCTTTGAAGGAGAGTACTTTTATTTCTTACTACCGGCTCATTAAATTATAACTCAATGAGCACAGCCAGATTGAGAGGGCTATTCATGGATTAGGTAGCAGTGATTCAAAATACAATAAACTAATTAGTACTGTATAAGTAAATTGTGGATATAGCTGAATTATAAAATGAAATGTGACTCTATAGGGTATGGAATAAGTCCATCTGCACTTCTGTAGCATGGCTTCTTAACATTGTAATTTGAACAGATATCCTTAAGAAATACCATAGCAAAAAAGCACCATCACCTCATGAACACTGAACTTTGATTTAAAGAAATCTTCCTCAAGAACAAATGCATTGTAATCATCTTTGAAATACTGTGATGAACAGCAACAGTTGCAATAAGACAAAACAAAGCCAGTAAGCTCTGTTATGTTCATGTAATCTTAAGGGGGGTTCTAACTTGGCATAACAGGGAATCTTATATTTTTATAGGATGCCTGACAATAAAGAAATTGCCTTGTGTTAATATTTTTTGTGCTTTTTTACAAATCATTCTTCCTCACCCAGTTCCCTCTCTTTCTCATTCTTTATTAATATTATGTTATTCGCACATGCCCAATATCCTTGGTAAATCTTACATCCTTGTACCTTATTAAGAAAGAAGAGATTTACCTGGGTAACTGTTATATAACACATGGGAGAAAGGGAGGAAGAAGTTCAATATTCGAACTATTATTTGGATGCAAATCTATTTCATTAATGATCAAGCTTGCAAAACAAGAAAGGCTACATCTTCCTTGAACTAATATTCAGATATGATCTTCATAAGGAAGAACTTGACATGTTATCTTTTAATTTTTTTGCATTTCCTATATTTTAGTTCCACTGTTTGTGATAATTCCTACATGTAGTTGGGCAATTATAATGTTTCTCATTTGCTTAGTTTTACGAAAATGTGAAACGGAAAGTAACCGAACACTGGGAAACATGTTTTATTGTAATGTGGTAATTTTCTTTAATAATTTAATGTAATGGTAAATATAATTATTACTTACTTGGGTAAGAGTTAAGCCTTGTGTTTTAAAACCCCAAATTGCTCCTACCCACTGCTATGGTGGTTTTAACCTTTGTGCTATAAAATTTGCTGTTTGCTGAAAAATTACCACATGCTTCGAGTAGAAGGATTTTGTAGCCAAACCTACATGTGGATTCATGAGTCATATTCACAAATTTGTATCACCACTATTTGTATCACCACTAACAATGTAGTAAATGATCTGCTCATTTTGTGGGGTGAAAAACAAATGGAATATTATGAAACTTTGATTTGTATCTTTAAAATATATTTCTATGCAACTACAATGTTAGTATTCAAAACACATGTAAGCAAAACTGTCATCTTGTAAGCATTCTCTTAACTGACAGGTTACATCTCTAAATCCTATACGTACTACTAAACTCCGCATGTAGAAATTACTACTATAAGTAAACGAATCCATCTAAAATTGTTACATCATTAGATACAAAATTAATACTATATCACTAGGGATTCGAAATATAGGAAGTCTATATATAGGAAAACGGCACAAACAATATATCTTTGTAAACACTGGGCACAATAAAGCTCTGAGAAGGGACAGATAAGGAAGGGGGACAAGTAGAATCATATTATTAATGGGCCAGAGGAGGGAGTCCACAAAAGGAGCTCACCTGCAAGGGCTACTGGTAACGTGCTGATGAAGAATTAAGACACTTATGCATATTTTAACTATTACGTGAATCAATAAAGCATGTTAATAAGCTTTTTATCTCTGGGCATAGCTGTCATAATGAGCGTGTACAAGTGTGTTAATACAACCAATCATAAAGAAAATACTATTTATAGACAGTTGAGGAGATCTCTCCTCTGAGCTACTGGCAATGACAAGATTATCTTGACTGTGAAAAGTCTCACAAAATTTCATACACGTCATCCACCTTACCTTAAATACTCCGGAACTACCTTCTCCTGTGCTATGGGCGTTTGAACTTCTGGGGATGTGCGCACTGCTGTTGCTTCACTCATTTTGTCATATCTGGATGAGTAACAGATATACCATGTTAGTATAGGTTAAGGAATATGGTTCAAGTGTTGGAACACTTTCCAGTGCTATGGACATACAAAAACCAGGACACAGGACCTGGTCCAGTGGCACCTCAATTCAACACACTTAAACTTATTGGATCTCAGTTTAGTGGATCCATCCAAGTAGGGTAAAAAATAAAAATACGTTATCACAGGAATAATCCACTTGATTTATCGAATGGTAAAACAAATACACTTCCTTTCTTGCTTTTGAAGAAAGTAGTACACTTACAATGTATGCCCAAATTTCCATGATTTAGCCACACCACATCAGCAGATATAATTCAAGAAAACACTCACTGATCAAGGGTTGGTGAAAGAGCATCAGCAAGGGTCTGATGGTCGCTGCTATTTTCTAGATGCAGCATCGAACACAGAATTGTTTAGGGCACTTGACATGAGAAGACCAGCGCTGCTGCTGACTGCAATGAAAATAACATACCAAAATATATCAATGCAAAGAATGATGCTGAAGAATGGTATCTTACAGTTACACATCATTTATTTCTTGAATGGTATCTAATTTAAGTCATTTTTAGTATTATTTAGGCTGAAACAAAATGACCATGCTACCTTAAACAAAACTGCTAAAGATAAGCTTTATCATTTGCAGTAGACCTTCAGTAATATTTTCTGAAAAGTACTTAAGAAAACCCAAAATATTATCATTCATGGTCATGCTTCGTTTAAACAATTTACAAAAAGAAGCATAAAGTTCATTTATCTATTTATAATAATTTATCTATTTATAATAAGAAGCATAAAGTTCAATAACTATAGAATCTTTAATCAAATACTTCAGTTAAGAACTCCTCTAAAATGACAATTTGTCCAAAATTGCATTTTTCCTAACTATACAAACCTGAGGTCCTTTTACAATAGGAAGGTACTAGCGGCAGCTGGATAGGTCGTAAGCTTTCGAACAAGGGGTTCGGTAGTTAACTGCTTGTCCGACAGGCGCGCGCGCGCGACTGGGAGGTAAACAAATCACTTTTGCTTTTGGCCCAAGCAAAAACTGCAGAGTGAGGGGTGGCATGAGGTGGGGCTATGTGTAAAAGGACCTCAGGTTTGTATAGTTAGGAAAAATGCAATTTTGGACAAATTGTCATTTGTTCCGACACGGCATACAAACCTTCGGTCCTTTTACAATAGGAAGACTCACTTCTTGGTGGGTGGAATCTGAGTCTTTTGTGAACAGACTGGTGTTCGCCCAACCTTGGAAGCCTCCCTGGTCGTAAGAGCGAGGGAGGGATCCAAGCCTCTGTCCGATTGATCGGGGTGTGCACCGCAGGATCAATGGTCAGACCTCTGGACCGAGTACTAAGAGAGAGGCAAGCGTATCTCTTCGTACCAGCAATGTAAGAACTTGTTCCTGTACAGGAGCAAAGATAAAGTCATGGTTTTGACTCTTGTAGGCATCCACTTCCCCCCCTTGTAGAAGGAAGTGGTGGATATTCTGCTCCTATCCCTAGTGAAAGGGATAGGATGGGGCTCTGTCATTTAGCTCACCGGCATCTCGTCCTTATCCAGCAGGGTAATGACCGTATCCCTCTACCACAGGTGAGGGGAGGGGTAGAAAAAGATAGAAAGAGAAGCCAGTCACTTTCTCATTCACTATCTATTCATACAGTCACACCAGGACTCGATGCTGTTCAGCCTGCTAGGGTCTGGGTTAGCTAGACGACGTGTTGAGCAGCCACCACGGGTCCTAAGGAAACCGATCCAAGGACCTATGGGCAATATCCAAGAGGTATAAGGAAGGTGCCGGTGGTCTGGTTGTACCAGACCCCTGCCTTCCATACCTGCGCCACGGAGAAGTTCTTACGAAACGCCAACGAGGGGCCAATACTTCTGACTTCGTGAGCTCTCGGACGGGACGTACGGATGTCGTCACTACCATCAGCCTCATACGCCCTCCTGAAGACCTCACGCAGCCAGGACGAAAAGAGTGTTCTTGATACTTCTTTCTTGGTGACCCCGTTGCTAACGAAGAGGCGTCGACACTCAGGCCGAGGTGTCGAGTTCTCTTCAGATAGCGCCGTAGCGTCCTCCCAGGACAAAGCAGCATCTCATCCACATCATTATCTGCATGAAGTTCCCGTACTCTCTTCGCCGATGCCAGGTCCAGCAAGAAGAGGGTCTTGTTGAGTTCCCTGGGTTGGCAAGACCTTTGGAGGCTGCTCTTAAGCAAGGAGATCTCGAACGAGTTCGAGATGTCCAATCCCGTCAGTTTCAGGACGAGCGTCAAGGCGGCTCTGTATCCTTTGACTGTGGGAACTTAAAGGAGCTTCCTCGGCGAAGAAAAAACGAGGAAAACCGCTACCTGCTGAAGAGTGGGCTCTGAGAGGAGATAGGCCCCGTCTACGACACCAAAAACACAGAAGACGGCCGACTTTCCCCTGGTACACAGCTGCAGAGGACTGACGGACGTTTCCAGCCATCTCTGTTGCTGCGCTACGAAAAAAGCTTCTCGTTCGCAAGAGATGGTGGATAATAGCCAGCCGTGAAGACGTAGGGACTGGACTGCTCGGTGGTACCGCTCGACGTGTGGCTGGCGGGCGAGAAGGTTGTGTCAATGGGGAATTTCTCTCGGTTCTCTTGCGAGAAGAGCCAGCAGGTCCGGATACCAAATGGCCTGTGGCCATTTGGGAGCCATCAGGATCATCCTGAGATTCGGGATGACAGTGCTCGACTGATCACCTTGCGAATCAGGCTGAACGGGGGAAAGGCATAGGCGAAGAGGTTGTCCCCACGGGTGTTGAAGAGCGTCCTCTGCAGCTGCCCATGGATCCGGCACGGCCGAGAAGAACACCTGGAGCTTCCTGTTGTGCCGGATGGCGAACAGATCCTCGACTGGTCGCCGCCACAGGTCGAAGAGCCTTTCCGCCACGTCCTGGTGTAGAGACCATTCGGTCCCCACTATCCACCTGATCCCGACGGCTGAGCGTGTCTGCTACTACATTCCTTCCCTGGAATGTAGCGTGCCGACAGCTCTATTGAGTGCGCCTCGGCCCACTCGTGCACCTGCCGAGTCAACTGATACAACGGGAGAGACACTAGGCCCCCCCTGTTTGTTGACGTAAGCCACCACCGTGGTGTTGACGTACATCAACACCACTGAGTGTCCCATCAAGCGGTCCTGGAACTCTTGGAGAGCGAGGAACGCTGCCTTGAGTTTCAGTACATTGATGTGAAGGTGCTTGTCGTTCTCGTACCACACTCCTGAAGTCCGCAACTCTTCCAGGTGTGCGCCCCATAAGGGGTTCCTGTCGTCCAGTCCCCCGGCTAGGTCCTGCCTCACCTCCTTTCCCGTGTCCGTGACAATGGAAAAGCTTGGGGGGGATCCGTTCTTCCTGTGACCAACTCTCCTTCAGTCTCCCTGAAGAGACCGCAGGTGAGACGCCCGTTAGGGACTGGCTTTCCCGAGTGACGACAGGTGTCCGATCACGACTTGCCATCGCTGAGCTACCTGTTCCGCCGCAAGACAGGAACTTGGTTGGCTGCCTCCCTGAATCTGCTGATCCGCGAGTCTGCGGGGAAGACTCGCCCTGCTACCGTGTCGATCCGCATACCCAGGTACTTCATCCTCTGCTTGTGCTCGAGATCGGACTTTTCGAAGTTCAGAACGATCCCCAGATCGCGACAGAACTCGAGCAGTCGATCCCTGTCCTGTAGCAACTGCGAGCGGTAGCTCGCCAGGACTAACCAATCGTCGAGATACCCCATCAGACGTATCCCGTGCGAATGGGCCCAAGCAGACACCAGAGTGAACACTTCGCGTGAACACATGTGGGGCGGTTGAGAGAGACCAGAGGCTAACGTGGCCTGAGCTGGTACACCGTCCCGTCGAGGATGAAGCGGAGGTACTTTCTGGAGGACTGATGAATGGGTATTTGTAGATACGCATCCTTCAAGTCCACTGAAAGCATGTAATCGTTCTCCCTGATAGAGTCGAGCACTGCGCGTGCCGTCTCCATCGTGAACCGGGTCTGGCGAACCAACCGGTTCAGGGGAGAGAGATCTATCACCGGGCGCCAGCCTCTCGTAGACTTTTCCACCAGGAAGAGTCGGCTGTAAAAGCCCGGTGACTGATCCGTGCCGATTTCTACAGCTCTCTTGCTCAGCATGGTCTTGATCTCCTGTCTCAATGCTACGTCCTTCGATGCCCTGGAACGTACGCCTGCTGTTGGACCGGGTTGGGGAGGTGAGGGGTGACCGAGATTCGAAGTTAATAGATCTCCCTCCCGAAGGACATCTACAATCCAGGTCTCGGCGCCGTGGCGCTGCCAAGTTGCCCAATGGCTGGCCAGGCACCCCCCCACTTCCGGCAGCAGGTGAGGGGGAACGCCGTCCTTCCACTGTGAACGTCGTCTGGGTGGGGCTAATCGACACCTGACAGGAGAGAGCCGATACCGCTCCGACTCATTCCAGTCCTCGTCGAGGTCGAAACCTCAGGAGGACCGAAGGGGTATTTAAATACGGTGTCCGAAGACACGTAGCAACGCCTCTGTCGCAGTAGAGGAGGTGAAGTAGCTTGTTCGACCGTCCAGAACTGAGAGAGCCTTCTTGTCCGGAGACGAGAGACTACCTGGTTCAACCCAGTCGGCAAGCTCCGATCGCGGCAGACCCACCGTCGATTTGGGTTCCCTCTCGGGCCCCAAAACGACTCGAGCTGAGACGTGGCTCTGCTGGTGGGAGCGGCGATCCTTCCCCGAGATCATTGTGCTGACGAATCAGCGCCGTAACCTCGACAAAGTCCCTCTGGATCTCGGAAGTCACAGCATCTTGCAGAGTGGGACCGTTAAGCCCTTCGAACAAGAGCATATTCCGAGAACCTTCCTCCTAAGAAGGGGGAACAGCGACAGCCCTCTCGGTCTTCCTCATCCACTTGCGCATACGTCCTGGCCGGTCCCAGAACCGTGCCTGGCACGTAGGGCGTTGTGGTGGGATCATGAGGGGCGCACCCCTCACGATCACTCCTCAATACCTCGCCCCTCCCGGTGTAACCCGAGGAGGTTGAAGGTACGGGAGAGGCAGACCTGACGCTCCCTCATTGCTCGCTGGCAGCACCAGCAGGCTTTGAGGGCTTGCAGGCGAATCGTCAACCCGCGGTGGCGATCGAGCTGCAGGCCTGGTCGAACCGTCTCCTGTGGAGAACGGCTGGACTGAGCACAGCGGCCCCGATCTCGAGTATCAGAAGAGCTGGTGCTGGTTGCCGTACCCGGTCGCTTTCTGTGAGAGCGACGGTCAGGCGACCTGCAGGCTCCACTGTCACAGTGAGACCGGTGCTTGTCCTCACGGCACGTCACGTCGCTGGTTCCAGCCGTGGCTGGCACCGGCGAACGGGAGGACCTCTTCCCAGCCTCAGCCCGTGGTCGGTCGTGGACCGTCACGTCCCCCGGGTAGCCAGCTGTTCGCCGCGAGAGTGAGAGCTGGTCTGGTGAGAGTCGCATAAGCGGCTGTCACCAGTCGCCACCCCGTGCCGTGAACCTGACGCTGAGCGGACTCAGAGGTCTGGTTCCTGGCTGCACGGTCGCTGTAGGCGGACCGTACACTCGGTACCTCCCGCGAACGAGAGGCCGAGACGGACCCTGATGCAGTGGCAGAACCACTGACACCAGGCGCGAGGAAGTACGGTGTTAGCCGGTACCCCTCTGGTCCCCGTAGTAGTCGTCTTCCTTGCGGAAGAAGAGACGGGCCCCGCTCCCGAAGGAGCAGGAGGACCAGCGGAAGGAACCCTCCCGTCCCACCGAGGTGAGACGGGTCCCGAGAAGCTCCCGAGGGAGACTTCTTAGGAGGGAGGAGGCAACCTTCTTCTTCCTCGGCTGTGAAGCCTTAGAAGTCGAAGGGGAAGAGGCGGCAGCCGACGACGATGAAGAAGATGAAGACGACGACGACGACACCTTCCTCCTCTTCTTCGTCAGCTTCCTCAGGACAGACGTAAGATCTGCTATCCAGGGCGGAGCCGGGGCTGCTGTAGCCGAAGCCACAGGGCCCGGACGCACCTGTACAGACAGACCAAAGTCTGGGGTAGTACCACCACGAACAGGGACGACATCAGCAGGTATGGGCATCTCAGGAACAGCAGGCACAGCTAGCACAGCATCGGTAGGGACAGCCAGCGCAGCAACGGCAGGGACAGCCAGCGCAGCAACGACAGGGACAGCCAGCGCAGCAACTGCATGGACAGTCAGCCCAGAATCGGCAGGTACGGCAGGCAGCACCGGAAACACAGGAAGTGGAGCAGCAGCCAGCAACATCCTGGTACTGGCGGCAGGTCCAGGGGCGAGCTCTAGGGCAGCGGAAGTGTGGTCGCTGCAGCGCGGCAACCACGAGCGGCGGCGGCACGCCCCCCTCTCGGTACGGCGAACGGCACTTCACAGCGGCTGTAGGCAAGACTGTTACCCACGTGAGGCGAGTACACCAGGTGAGGAGGGACGTCGTCACCTGGTTGCGTGGTCACCACTCCATGGGTGACCGCAGTAGGCCCAGACATAGAACCGCAGCCCCTGGACACTAGCACGCCCTGCCAATGGAAGGACGCCCATACCTCACCAAGGTCCACCCTCGTGGCAGTAGCACCTGCGGAAATAACAGTAGTAGCGATTAGTGGGGGGGAAGTCCCCTCGCGCGGGGGGGTGAGCCCTCTCCGAACGAGTGGAAGACCCCTAATTACAATTGTACATCGGGCACCGAGCGCCCTCCCGCGCTCGACGGATTCGGGCGAGGAGAAGAACGCCGATAACCTCCCCCCCCCCAACCCCCCAAGGGGAAGGGCCATCTGTGGGAGCTGAGCGGGGGGGGGGGGGGTTCTCGTTCCCCACCCCCGCACAGTACCCATGTACCCAACAACAATATAAGAGCCCGAGAGCAATCGTGCCATCGGCCCGAATGCAAGGGCATAAGGATCAATTCCCTGACTGAGCGGAACTTGAACCAAATAAATATTGATGCAATCAATAATAAGGAATAAAAAGAAAATGCATCTTGCATACGATTCACTTCACAATGAATAAGGGCTCGGATCGAGCGCATTTGCGCCCTAGGTACCGAGCGCAAGGGTGAAAGGATCAATTCCTTACCTTTATGGATCAAGGTTTCTGGAAACCTTGATCCATAAAGAATTGATGCAATCAAAAAATATATGAAAATGAAAAGACTACTGCGCTTGCGATTTCACTTCATACAAATAAAAAGGGGAAGGATCAATTCCCGGGAATAGCGGAAACATTGATCCCAGTAAACAACCAATGCAATCTCAATAAAAAATGAAAATGAAAAGAACTGCACTTGCGATTTCACTTCATTCAAAATAAAAAGGGGGAAGGATCAATTTCCGGGTAAGCTCGGAAACTGAATCCAAAATGAGTATTGCTACAATCAAAATAATTATATGAAAATGAAAAAGAATACTGTACTTGCGATTCCACTTCCATACTAATAAGTTTCCGTGCCGAGCGCATTCGTTCGGCAACGGGCATACAGGTCAAAAAAATATAAATGAAAAGAGCACTTACTTACGATTTTCATCTACACATTTCCAACCCAATCTACGCTCGGAGCGAGTGCTCCCGCCCTCGGCACCGAGCATACACAATACAGAGGGCTCATTTCTGGGAAAATGAATTCCCGCACTTACGCCCTTCAGTCCCGGCACTCGGGTAATCGGAGGGCGTGGTGACACCAAGATCCTTTAATTCACAATTGAATTCAATGAAATGATTGTACTTACAATTCAATTTCACTAGATAATTAGAAAAAGAAAAACACAATCATGCGAAAGCAAACGACGATGAAGCGGGCAGAGAGCGATAATACACGTCCACACGCCAGCAGGCCGAAAGCAAAAGTGATTTGTTTACCTCCCAGTCGCGCGCGCGCGCCTGTCGGACAAGCAGTTAACTACCGAACCCCTTGTTCGAAAGCTTACGACCAATCCAGCTGCCGCTAGTACCTTCCTATTGTAAAAGGACCGAAGGTTTGTATGCCGTGTCGGAACAACTTATATTTATAAGCTCATGTTGATGTAAAAACTTACCACATAATTAAACCTCAAATTTACTGTAAAGCAGGCAGCTTACAGACTGTTAATATCCTTAGTGCAATGAACAAAGACAGCAAGAGCTAAAGAAATGCCAGCTACTTTAGCAGATGCATATTAACCCTTAAAGGCCGAAGCGGTATTTTAAAAATCGTCTCCCTTATGCCGGCAGCGTTCGCGAGTGAGCGCGAAAGCGGAAAAAATGTTTTTTTCAAAAAATCATAGCAAACTTAGTTTTCAAGATTAAGAGTTCATTTTTGGCTCCTTTTTTTGTCATTGCCTGAAGTTTAGTATGCAACCATCAGAAATGAAAAAAAATATCATTATCATATATAAATATTGGGATATATGACAGCGCAAAAAAAAATTTCATATATAATTGTATACAAATCGCGCTGTGAGCAAAACAGTTAAAGCTAACGAGTTAATTTTTCTTTTGTTGTATTGTACACTAAATTGCAATCATTTTGGTATATAACACATTGTAAAATGATCATGGCAACACAGAGAAAATATTATCACAAAATGATGCATGAATTCGTAACGCGCGGACATAAACAATAGATGTTTTCAAAAATTCACCAAAAATCGAAATATTGTGCTAGAGACTTCCCGTTTGTTGCAAAAGGAAGGTAATTGATTGAATATTACTAAACTGTAAATGTTGTGTCTTACAATTGCAGTTTTCTACCATTTCGGTCGAGTTAAAGTTGACCGAAGGATGAATTTTTTCTATTTATTGTTATTTATATGAAAATATTTCAAAACTGATAAAAGCTACAACCATGGGTTGTTTTAAGTTGTATTCTACATGAAATTGCATACATTTTCATATATAAAACTTTATGTAACAGCTAATTGAAAATGGTGTAAACATTACAACAATCGGACGAAAAAATTTATGATTTCTTCGGAGGAGTTACCGCTCAGACGTAAGGAAAAATGATATTGTTAAACTACAATAAAGTTTTGTACATACTTACCTGGCAGATATATACGTCTAATGGCCCACCCAGCCTCCCCTCAGGAGACAGGTGAAAGAGAAAAAATCTGGCTGGAGAGATAGATTGGTTCATACGCCCGCCACCCAGCGGCGGGTAAGGTAGACCACCTGACCTACCTGTCGCGTGTGCCGCGAGATTTGAAATTCTGTCGGAACGTCGGAGACTATAGCTAAGTATATATCTGCCAGGTAAGTATGTACAAAACTTTATTGTAGTTTAACAATATCATTTTTGTACATGAACTTCCCTGCCAGATATATACTTAGCAGATTGGCACCCTTGGTGGAGGGTAAGAGACAGCTAAAGTAATAAGGAGAGATAAGAAACAACTGATGTTGTAGGATATAAATAACCTTGGTTCTTACCTGTTCAGGCAGAAGACTTCATTGATATTATCTCTGAGTCTGCGTTGCCTGGAGAGCTACAGCTAGGACGTGACCTGATGCTGAAAGACTCTCGGATCTACCACTGGGATATGTGATCCCTTTGTGTGGTAGAATCCAAGTCGGATCCTGTTAAAGGGAGTTCGTCCCTATCTTAACAGGTCCTAACCACTACTACTGCAAGGAGCCACACTCATCAGACCACCTAACCAAACTACTAAAGATTAGTATTACGACCTAAAGAGATGCCTTCATGCATCCTCTTTAAGGCAAACCAACAACAACAAATACAAGGGGGAAAAATTTATACTACTAAACAGGATGAGTTCCAGCTCCCTGCCCCAGCACTGAATCCGCAGATACGTACGGGTGCCCATAAGGCGAAGCATTTTCGTAAGTGATTCTCACATCACGTAAGTAGTGGTCGCGAACACTGACTGACATCTCCAGAATGTTGTCTCCATCAGATTTCGCACGGACATATTCTTGTTGAAAGCAAGAGAAGTTGCTATGGCTCTTACTTCGTGTGCTTTCACTTTAAGAAGCCTAAGATGTTCTTCTCTGCAGGATCCGTGTGCTTCTTTGATGAGGCTTCTCAAGAAGAAGGACAATGCGTTCTTCGACAATGGACGAGTAGGGTCTTTTACTGAACACCACAGGACCTCTCGGTTGGCTTTCAGTTGCTCTTTTCTTCTAAGGTAGTATTTCACCATTCTCACTGGGCAAAGAGTTCTCTCGGGTTCTTCTCCTACCAAAGAAGATAACCCACGAATCTCGAAGTTCTTGGGCCATGGACTTGATGGGTTCTCATTCTTTGCAAGAAAACCAGGAAGGAAAGAGCAAAGATGAGAGAGTCCTCCTTAAAACCCACATTACCATCAATCGCCTGAAGCTCACTCACTCTTCTGGCGGAAGCTAGAGCCATCAAAAACAGAGTCTTCCTGGTAAGGTCTCTGAATGAGGCTGAATTAGGGGGTTCAAACCTAGAGGACCCAAGGAATTGAAGGACTACATCCAAATTCCAGCTAGGTGTCTTAGGATACTGCATTTTCGTTGTATTAAACGACTAATAAGGTCCTGTAGGTCCTTATCTTCCGATAAGTTGAGGCCCCTGTGCCTGAAGACATTCGCCAAACATACTACGATAGCCTTTAATCGTCGAAACGACTAAGCCACATTCTTGTCTTAAGAATAAAAAGAAGTCTGCAATTTGATTCACAGAGGTACTGGAAGAGGAAACGTTATTCCTCTTGCACCATCTTCTGAAGACATCCCACTTCGATTGGTACACTCGTAATGTGGAAGACCTCCTCGCTCTAGCGATTGCCTTAGCAGCTGCTGACGAAAAGCCTTTCGCTCTGACCAGTTTCTGGACAGTCTGAAGCCAGTCAGACTGAGAGCGGGGAGGTTTTTGTGGTACCTGTCGAAGTGGGGCTGTCTGAGTAGATCGCTCCTTAGAGGAAGCGATCTTGGAAAAATCCACTAGCCATTCCAGCACCTCTGTGAACCAATCTTGTGCTGGCCAAAAGGGAGCTATCAAAGTCATCCTCGCGGAATCTGACTCCGCGAACTTTTTTAAAGTCAACCCCAGAATCTTGAAGGGGGGAAACGCGTATACATCGAGTCCTTTCCAATCGAGTAGGAGAGCGTCTATCCCTATTGCTCCTGGATCCGAGATGGGAGAGCAATACAGATCCAGTCTTTTGTTCTTTGCAGTTGCAAACAGGTCTAAGAGAGGCCTGCCCCACAACTTCCAAAGGCTCTGGCAAACATCTTGGTGCAGAGTCCACTCTGTGGGAAGGACCTGATCTTTCCTGCTGAGAGATCTGCCTTACATTCCTTTCTCCCTGTACGAATCTGGTGAGAAGTCTTATCCCCCTTTCTTCTGTCCACAGAAGAAGATCTCTTGCTGTTTCGTACAGAGAGAAGGAATGCGTCCCCCCTGTTTCCTGATGTATGCCAGAGCCGTGGTGTTGTCCGAGTTTATTTGCACAACTGCTCCTGTCACATCTGACTCGAACTCCTTCAGAGCAAGCCACACGGCTATTAGTTCTTTCCTGTTGATGTGCCAGGAAGACTGGTCCCCCATCCAGGTTCCTGACACCTCCTTGGTTCCCAGAGTCGCCCCCCAACCTGTTTCCGACGCATCGGAGAACAACACCAGGCTGGGTTTCTGGGATTGAAGAGGCAGTCCCTGCGAGAACTTGTCGGGTCCGCCCACCATGCTAACTCCTTCTTGATTTGAAGAGTAATTGACAGGGAGAACTTCAAATCCTGAGAAGGACGACTCCAATTCCGATGAAGAAAGAATTGGAGCGGTCTCAGGTGCAACCTTCCTAGGGAAACAAATTGCTCCAGTGAGGAGAGCGTCCCCAGCAGACTCATCCACTCCCTCACTGTGCATACTTCTTTCCCTAAGAAGGTTGTTACTTTTTCGAGTCCCCGGGCTATATCTCTCCGTGACGGAAAAGCCCGAAAACTCAGAGAGTTCATCTGGATCCCCAGATAAACGCACTCTTGAGCGGGAATCAGACTTGACTTCTGCAGATTGACCAGAAGTCCTAAGGAATAAGTCAAATCCAGGGTTTTCTTCAAGTCCTTCAGACAACGATCTCTGGAATTGGCCCTTATAAGCCAATCGTCGAGATAGAGCGAAATCCTCACCCCTTCCAGGTGAAGCCATTGTGCCACATTCCTCATGATGGCCGTAAAGACTTGGGGGGCCGTGGAGAGGCCAAAACACAGGGCCCTGAATTGGAAGATTCTTCCCCCCCACCCCCATCATGAATCTTAGAAACTTCCTCGAGGAAGGATGGATTGGTACGTGGTAAGTAAGCGTCCTGTAAGTCCAAGGGACACATCCAGTCCCCTGGACGGAGTGCTGCTAACACCGAGGCAGTGGTCTCCATCGTGAACTTCTTCTTTTCGACGAAGAAGTTCAGGGCGCTTACATCCAACACCGGTCTCCATCCCCCTGAGGATTTCGGAACTAGGAACAGGCGGTTGTAAAAAGCCTGCCGAAAGATGATCTGCCACTAGTTCGATCGCCTCCTTTTCCAGCATCTGATCTACCGCTAGTCGGAGGGCTTGATTCATGATGGGGTCCCTGTATGGTCGTCAACTCCCTCGGGGTATTCGTCAAGGGAGGCCTCGAAGAGAACGGGATTAGATAGCCCTTCCTCAAAATTGACAGGGTCCAGGCATCTGCGTCTTTCTGGGCCCAGACTTCTGCAAACTGTAAAAGCCTGGCGCCTACAGTTGTCTGAAGGACTTGAGTCTTACTTGGGAGGTTGATTGACTTCGTAAAAGTCCTCCCTCTTCTGTTTGGTTTCCGACCTCTGAACGAAGAGGATCTAGAGGTAGATGCCCCTCGAAAGGGTTCCTGAGAGGTCGGCTTAGCCTTCTTTGTCTTAGTCTGGAAGGTAGGGCGCGGCTTCCTTGCAGACTGTGCTAGAAGGTCCTGCGTAGCTTTGGCAGAGAGAGCCTTCGAAATGTCTTGAACCAGGTGTTTAGGAAACAGCTGTGTAGAGAGAGGGGCAAAAAGCAAAGACGATCTCTGAGCATGTGAGACCGACTTTGTTAAAAATGAGCAAAATACTGATCTTTTCTTCAAGACCCTGCTCCAAACAGTGAAGCTATTTCGCTGGCCCCATCTCTCACCGATTTATCCATACAGGATAAGACACAATTCAAATCCTCCGGAGAAAACGTGTCCGGTCCTTGAGTTTTCTTGGCTAGGACTCCGAGGGACCAATCGAGAAAGTTGAAAACTTCCAAGACTCTAAAAATGCCTTTTAGAATGTGATCCATTTCATTCATTGCCCACGTAGTTCTGGCCGAATTCAAAGCTGATCTTCTAGTGGCGTCTACTAGTGCCGAAAAATCTGCGTCAGCTGAAGACGGAAGGCCCAGTCCCAAGGGTTCTCCTGTCTCATACCAAAATCCTGTCCTTCCTGAAAGCTTCGACGGAGGAAGGCAAACATTGTTTTTCCCCGCTTCCTCTTTAGTACGCATCCATGAACCGAAACTCTTGAGCGCTTTCTTCATAGAAAGAGTCGGCTTCATTCTCACACACGAAGATCCTTTCGTTGCTTTCGCTGTGGAGAACAACGAGTGCGGAGAAGGAGGAGCAGTAGGGCTCAAAGACTCTCCGAACTCCTGAAGGAGAAGTTCTGTGAGCTTCTTGAGGAGGAGAACGGGGATGAGGATCCTTATGAGAATCCTTAGATGATTTCCTAGCTGGGGTACAGTGCGATGAAGGAGACAAACGTCTTGAATGAGGAGAAGATTCCAAAGTAGAAAGGCGTACAGGAGAACGACGAGTTGTAAAAAAAAGAAGGACGCTTATCCGAAAAATTCTTGTCTAAACTCGCATTCTCTAGAAAGACCACGTCTATCCCTAGGGAAACTACGAGAGGGAGAGCGCCTGCTAAGATCCTGTCGCCGATCGTGAGGAGAGCGGCTACTAGGCGCCGAGCGCCTATCTGTCACAGGGCGCTTAGTGGAATCCTGGCGCCTACCAAGCGGCGAAACGTTGCTAAAAATAGGGCGCCTTTCAGGAGCAGGGCGCTTTAGAGGCTCTTGATGCCTACGAAGCGGAGAGCGGCTGCTACGCTCCGAGCGCTTAAACGAAACAGGGCGTTCTGCGAGATCTTGGTCCTTACCAAGGGGAGAACGTCTGTAAGCTCCGAGCGCCTAACGAGAATCAGGGCGCTTGAGGCGTTCTTGACTTCTAGCAAGAGGAGACCGATCAGGAGTAGGGAGTCTCGAGAACGAAGAGCGCCTACTAGGAGAACGAAGCAAACGAGGATCAAGGTGTCTTTCTCCAGGAGAACAGCTACTAAACGAATGACGCTTACCAGGAGCAGGGCTCCTACTAGACTCTTGATGTCTTACAGGGGAGGAGCGAACTCCGTGCGATGAGCGCCTACCAGTCACGTTATCCGACGCCCGACTACAGTAGTCGGAAGGAGAAGTGCGCCTACTTTCAGAAGGGCATTCCCTAGGTTCTCTGAGAAGACGAGGAGAAGAAAGAAGAGACGGAGACGACGAACCAAGTCTTCTATGACCTGAGCGACTCTCTCTTCTTGCACGAACTCTAGAAGAAGGAGAAACAGAAGGGGCTGAGCGTCTACCCGAGGCAGGAATCCGATTTGAGGAAATATCTTCATAGTCCAAGAGCGCCTATCCGTCGAATGGCGTCTCGACACCTCCGAGCGGGAGTGGTGTTCCTCTCGTGAAATGTTACGATGAGTAGAAGAATCCTCAAAAGAAGGAGAACGCGATTACAAGGAGAGCGCTCTTCCGACGAAACGCGCCTCGATCTCTTGATCGGGAGAGACAAATCCTTCCTTCTACGCGATCTCGATGCCAAGGAGTCCGCCAAGGCTGTGATCTGAGCTTGTAGGCCCGCTAGTATCGAGAAGGAGAGTCCCCAGGATCTTCTTCCGAAGCAAGCTCAGCGCGAGGCGCGGGAGAAGGAGGGCGATCACCGGATCTCCTAGCTTCTTTGCTTGCAAGGAAGCTACATCAGAAAAGTCTTCTGGGCTGGACGCTAACGTACTGAAGGGAGCCTCCGCAGCCCTCTTCAACGGGCTGGACGCCTCCTTAGAGCTCCACCCACGCTTCGGCGAAGGAGAAGAGGATGACGAAAAACACTGGCGAAGAATATTCTTCTTCTTACGATCCAAGGCAGCCTGGGAGCGAACTTCAGGATCTGCCGAGGGACGCCTGACCGGTGGGGGCTCTCCCTAGCCCTCCTGCGGCTTTCGACTTTTCCTCCTCCACTGGAACTGGGAGTCTGGAAGAGGTCTAGGCCTGGAGGCACTAAGGAGCCGGTCAGACGCACCCTCCACATCACTGGGTACACTGCACTTATCATCACTGACACTCTTACCTTGTTCAGTACGAAGATTCTTGTCTTCCTTAGAACACAAGGAAGCTTTTGAGGCCGCCGCCTCCGAAGACGAATCTACGGCTTCGGTGCGGGGAGCAGGAGCTGAGACCTGGGAGGAAGGTTCTAAAACTACATAATGTTAGTTTCAGTTCTTCACTCATTCTCGACCTGCTCGAGCTCCTTGAAGAAGCTTTACGTACCCTATCCCTTTCAAGTTCCTAATATAAGAAGAAAGAGCCTTATATTCATCTTCGTTCAAAACCTCACACTCTTGACACGGGTTACTAAACGAACATTCATTCCCCCTACATTTAACACAGAAAGTGTGAGGGTCCACCGCAGCTTTCGGTAACCTCACCTTACATCCATCGGTCACACATACTCTAAACAAAACCGGAGTTTTGGAAACAGAATCAAAATCAGACATTCTACAGGAAAATCCAGCGCAAAGTCAATAACGGTCCACAATCAGCGTATGCCAAGCCAACATAGAGCGAATACGTCACCAAAATGACAATTTGTCGAAAATTGCATTTTTCCTAACTATACAAACCTGAGGTCCTTTAACAATAGGAAGGTAACTAGCGGCAGCTGGGACGGTCGTAAGCTTCGAACAAGGGGAGAACGGTAGTTAACTGCTTGTCCGATCGTGCGCGCGCCCGCGCGCCCGAGAGGTGAAGAATCACTTTTGCTTTAGGCCCATGCAAAAAGTTGCAGAGTGAGGGGTGGCATGAGGTGGGACTATATGTAAAGGACCTCAGGTTTGTATAGTTAGGAAAAATGCAATTTTCGACAAATTGTCATTTGTTCCGATACGTAATACAAACCCTCGGTCCTTTAACAATAGGAAGACTCACTTCTTGGTGGGAGGAATCTGAGTCTTTTTGGTGAACAGACTGGTGTTCGTCCAACCCTGGAGTGCCTCCCTGGTCGTAAGAGCAAGGGAGGGATCCAAACCTCTGTCCGATTGATCGGGGTGTGCACCGCAGGATCAATGGTCAGACCTCTGGGCCAAGTACTAAGAGAGAGGCAAGCGTATCTCTTCGTACCAGCAAGCAAGAACTTGTTCCTGTTTGCAAGAGACAATCATAAAATGATGGGTTTGTCTCAATTTGGCATCCACTTCCTCCCCCTTGTTGGAGGAAGTGGTGGATATTTACTCCTATCCCTACTGAAAGGGATAGGATGGTGCTCTATTGAGTAGCTCACCTGCATCTCGTCCTTACCCAGCAGGGTGACGACCGTGTCCCTCTACCCAAAGGTAGAGGGAAGAAAAAAAATGGGAAGAGGAGCCAGTCACACTCTCATTCCTCATCCATTCTTACGGTCACACCAGGACTCGATGCTGTTCAGCCTGCGAGGGTCTGGGTTAACTACACAACGTGTTGAGCAACCACCACGGTTTCCCAAGCGTGAAAAAGATCCAAGGAACTGTGGGCAATATCCTGAAGGTAGAAGGAGGTGCATGCGGTCCGGTTGGACCAGGCGCCTGCCTTCATTACCTGCGCCACGGAGAAGTTCTTGCGGAACGCGAGAGAATGATGAAGAGGCGTCCACACTCATCCTGGGTGTCGAGTTTCTTCAGACAGCTCCGTCGCACCTTCACAGGACAAAGCAGCATAGCCTTCGTATCGGAGGCGGTGACGTCCATTAGGGAGGGTATTGTGAAGGACTCGAACCAATCGTCAGTTACCGAAGGGTTCTGAGTCTTCGCTACGAAGATCGGTACGAAATCGAGCGTCACAAATCCCCATCCCTTTGTGCTTGACTTCTCAAGAGAAGTCATGCAGTTACCTAAGACGAAAAGAAGGGAATAGTCGTATGACCTATCCCTCTTCTCGACTTTGGTTATGTACAGTACTCATACTGACAAGCTATTAAGACGAAGTAATGATTGCTCTGGAACAACCGAACTAAGTCCACAGCATAGTTCGTAACTGACTCGGACGCTCTGACAGCTGCCGACTGACTGGTTCGGAATCAGTAGAGGCAAGTTGTCCAAGCATCCGGGTAAGTCACGTGACCTTCGCCCTTTAAAGAGTTATGCTGAGAGACCAAACAAATAAAATATTTGTTAGTCACCGATGCCGGACGGCGCGGCAATGATTCTCTTAATGCATAAGCTCAAAAGGCGAAAGTCAATTGCCTTCAAAAGACCGAGGTCCCTGATGGCAAGAAAATCTCATAGACGTTGAATCTCAGCTTAAGGAGAAAACAACACTATGTGGACGTTGAAGACGAAGGTAGGCAATGAATGCAACCTACGTCTTCCAGCTGAATCGAGAGAAGGAATCTCAAGATTCTAAACCTGTGCTTACAAATGACTGAAAACGCTAACCGCCATTTTCATTGCTGTCCGTTGTGCAATGAAAGCGGGGCGTTCTTCAGTAATGAAACAACAAGGGGAGAGCCGCTTGAAGAAACTGCTTCCTCATGGGCTGAACGTTTGGAAGTAGAGCTGGCAGGTGTGGGAGTAGGCGATGTCTTTCAATACATCTGCTAATCCGGAGTGAACAATGAACAATTGTACACCTCCGAATACAAGATATTTGAGGACAAACTCAGATTCCGCAAAAATCATTCGCATTATCGGGATACGATGCAGCAAGAGACTATTACAGAATTCTGTTACCGTGCGGTAAACAGAAAGATGAGAGTCGAATAGATATCTCTGTTTAAAATTCTCGCAATACCGAAGACGATGAATACTAGCGTTTCTCAGCAGTAGATGGTCATTCATGTATGCGAGAATCCCCGTTAATCAGAGACTTAAGTCCGTGATTGTTGGGCAGAGATACGGTTGTTATTCAATCAAAGCAGGTGAGAAAGACATAAACAACCGTCTATCTCAAAGCGGCAGCTGATACTGAAATGCCTCGGGCAATTCAATACGCAGTAGCTGTCGCTGACTCGTCATCCTGAGTTGCCAAGTAATCCTTTCCCACGAAGGAATGCGTTCGGCTAGAACCACCGAGCATAAAAAGATATGCTCGAGCAATTATATTTAAGCGAAACGAATTTCGGTAAATATAAAAGCTTAAATGGTGTTGTTGTGACAACACCATAAGTATATAAATTGAAACTGGAAACTCCTGGGAGGTTGCAGGCAACCCGGGTTGCAGTTCAATTAGAATACTTTTCGTCTAAGTCGCAATCCGTAGAATAACCAGGATATGCGCCTACCCCTCGGGACCATTCAACTGCTTAGCAGAATCATGTCGCGAGGTTAATATACGTAGTATATTGTAGGATTCTGAACAACGATCTCATCCTAAATTCTTTCCTTCAAGAAAACAAAATAAGGATTGGAGATCGACCACCTTCGTTCTCTATTAAAGAGAGTGAAGGAGAAGTCTTCCTCGAAGGAAAGCTTCAATGGTGAACAGAATACTAAGACGATAGTTCCAGCCAAACTGGATATTCCCGTCCGTTCTTCTCTATTCCATTGGTTGGTCGCCTACTGTGAGATAGTCTTCTTTCAGCAGCAGTCTTCTTCCTAATGCTAGAAATTCCAGGAATTCGAGCATAGGCGAGGTTCCGATTATCGTGTAACATTATCGGGGATTTCGTCTCGCTCACTTTGGACCGTGGTCTCGCCTAAGTGTTTGGAGATCGTAAGAAACTCTAAACACTCTGAATGCGCTAGAAATTCCGTAGAATTCTAAGCAGTCTGCGAAACCCCCACCGAATTCGTCAAACGATATCGGCTGGTGGTCCTCTCGATTCCCGTAGAAATCGAGAATGGGGTGGGGCAGGATCCCTCCTCAACGACCGGGGCTTACGTCAGGTAGGACCCGAAGGTCCCCCCTGGTAGCGCAGTCCCCAACGTGGGATCCTACAGAGAAATCTCTGTAGGATCCTTCCCCTTTCCCTCGTAGCCGTAAGGAGAGAGGGAATGGGGGAGGAATTGGATACTCGCTCGCCTTCCCAGTGGAACTAGCAGTTGGAGAAGAGTAGGAGCAGCCATCGCCTTGCGGCGATGGCCTCTCAGAGTCTGGGAAAACGTATCCGTCAAAGGTGAGAAAACCGTTTTCCCGAGGAGGGTTACGAACTCTCACTGTAGGTAAGGGTCTGCCGCCACTGGGAACGTCGTCTGGTGGGGCTGATCGACACCTGACAGGAGAGAGCCGATACCGTCCTCCGACTCATTCCAGTCCTCGTCGAGGTCGAAACCTCTCAGGAGGACCGAAGGAGTATTTAAATACGGTGTCCGAAGACACGTAGAAACGCCGCTGTCGCAGTAGAGGAGGTGGAAGTAGCTTGATCGACCGGCCAGAACTGAGAGAGCCTTCTTGTCCGGAGACGAGAGACTCTGGTTCAAGACAGAATCTGGTAAGCTCCGATCGCGGCATACCCACCGTCGGTTTGGGTTCCCTCTCGGGCCCCAAAACGACTCGAGCAGAGACATGGGCTCTGCTGGTGGGAGCGGCGATCCTTCCCCCCGGTCATTGTGCTGACGAATCAGTGCAATAACCTGGGTAAAGTTACTCTGAATCTCGGAAGTTACAGCGTCTTGAGGAGTAGGACCGTCCAGTCCCTCCAACAAGAGCAGCTCCCAGGACCCTCCTCCTTCAGAAGAAGGACCAGCAACAGATCCCTGACGGTTGCCTCCAATCACTTGCGCGTACGTCCTGGTTGGTCCTAAGACCAACCTGGCACGTGCGGCGTCGTGACGGGATCGTGAGCGGCGCAACTCTCACGATCACTCCTATATACCTAGCTCTTCCTGGCGTATGCCGAGGAAGTTGAAGGTATCGGAGAGACAGAACTGACGCTACCCCCTCTCCCCCTGACGGTCGCCTCCAATCACTTGCGCGTACGTCCTGGTTGGTCCTGAAGACCATACGTGGCACGTGCGGCGTCGTGACGGGATCGTGAGCGGCGCACCTCTCACGATCACTCCTAGCTACCTCGCTCTTCCGGTGTAGCCCGAGGAAGTTGAAGGTAGTGGAGAGACAGACCTGACGCTCCCCCACCCGCTCGCTGGCAGGACCAGCGTACGTTTGGTGGGGGGCTGCAGCCGATCACCAAACCCGCGGTGGGGATCGATCTGCAGGCCTGGCCGTGCCGCTCACCTGTGGCGAGCGGCTCGACTGAGCACGTCGACCCCGGTCCCGTGCGTCAGACGAGCTGCTGCTGGTCACCGTATCCGCCCGGTCCCTGTGGGAGCGGCGGTCAGGTGACCTGCAGAGCTCGCTTTCGCCGTGAGACCGGTGAGCGTCCTCGCGAACGTCAAACCGCTGGTACAGCCGCCTAGGCTGGTACCGTCGGTCGAGGGGACCTGGGGGAAACCTCTGTCCAGCCGCAACCCGTGGCCGGTCAGAGACCGTCACGTCCACCCGAGGTACCGGCTGGTCGCTGCGAGAGCGGCCGCTGGCCTGGCGAGAGTCACCTGAGCGGCTCTCGACAGTCTTCTGCTCCGTGCCTCGGTCATGACGCTGAGCGAACTCAGGCGTCTTAACTTTGGCTGCACGGTCACCCGAAGGAGATCGTACACTCGGAACTTCTCGCGGACGAGAAACCGAGCCGGTACCTGGCTTAGCAGCAGAGCTGCCAAGACCAGGCGAGGGTGTACCAGCGGTAGCCAGCACTTGGTCCCCGTCTTCTTCTTCTCAGAAGGGGAGACGGGCCCCGTTCCCGAGGAACAGGAGGACCAGCAGAAGAACCCCCCCGTCACACCGGAATGTGACGAGCCCTTCGAAGTTCCCGAAGGAGTCTTCTTAGGGGGAATAACAAAACCCGGTTACCAGCTGGTCGCTGCGAGAGCGGCCGCTGGCCTGGCGAGTCACCTGAGCGGTTCTCGCCAGCCTTCTGCTCCGTGCCGTGGTCTTGGCGCCGAGCGAACTCTGGCGCCGAAACTTTGGCTGCACGATCTCCCGGGGCGGGAGAGCGTACACTCGGGATCTCCCGCGAACGAGAGACCGAGCCGGAACCTGGCGTAGCGGCATCGCCGCTAGCACCAGGCGAGGAAGTACCAGAGCTAACCGATACTCCTCTGGTCGTCTATCTCTTCCTTACGGAAGGGGAGACGGGCCCCGCTCCCGAAGGAGCAGGAGGACCAGCAGAAGGACCCCCCGTCCCACCGAGGTGGGACGGGCCCTTAGAAGTTCCCGAAGGAGACTTCTTAGGGGGGGGAGGCAGCCTTCTTCTTCTTCGGCTTATGGGCCTTAGAAGTCGAAGGGGAAGAGGCAGCAACAGACGAAGATGACACCTTCCTCTTCTTCGTCAGCTCACGCAGGACAGTCGTCAGGTCCTCTATCCAGGCCGGAGTCGGGCCTATTGCCGAAGCAACACGGCCCGACTGCACCTGTCCGGAAGGACCTGGGACTGGGGAAGACACACCATGGGCAGGACCAGCATGGACAGGCGCAGGAACCAGGAGCGACAGGAACAGCAACCAGCTCAGGAGCGGCAGGAACAGCGGCAGCAGTAAACACAGAAGGGACAGCCAAGCCAGTAGCGGGAACCACATCAGCGACAGGTACGGCAGGCCCAGCCATCGCCTCGTAGAATCATCGGCAGCCAGCGTGGTACTGGCGGCCGGACCAGGGGCGAGCTGCTGGAACAGCGGAAGTCTGGGGCAGGCAACACGAAGAAACACAGGCGGCGGCGGCATACCCCTCCTCGGTACGGCGGCGACCGGCCCTAGAAGCGGCAGACGGCGTCACCGACACAGCATGGGGAGTGTAGACCAGCGGGGGGAAGCAGCATAAGCGGCCGTGAAGGTTGTAGTGGAGACCACTCCAAGGTCACCGCCCCAGACCTCGCTAGACTCTGCAGCAGATCGTGGATGCTAGGCACGCCCTGCAGCCGCAGTGGTCCATACCTGTCCAAGGTCGTCATCCCACGGCTGTAGCACCTGCGGTAGCACAGACAGATTAGTAAGAGGGGTTCCCTCACGCACGGGGGGGGAGACATGCCCCACCCCGAACGGAAAGGAAGACCACCAAAACAAAATACGAGGAAGCTGAGCGGGGGGGCAGGAAAGAAGACGAAGAATCGGATACCAAGGGAGTCGCGGGAGAGCTTTCCGACGACTTCCTGGCAGACCTTCGCTTTCCCCTACCCCCGCACAGCAGTGAAAAGTAATATGAAAATGAAAACAGAATACTTAGCACTTGCGATTCACTTCATAGAACTTAAAGAGGGAAAAATCAATTCCCGGTAAGAGCGGAAACTTGATCCATAATAATATGATGCTATCATAAATATATATGAAAATGAACAATACTGCACTTGCTATTTTCACTTTCACAGCAATAAATCGTAAGGATTAATTCCCGGGTAAGAGCGGAAATTGATCCAAAATTAAATTTGATGCAATTAATAAATGAAAATGAAAAGAAAACTGCATTGCGAATCCACTTTCATTGCATTCTATTCATACAAATAAGAGGCTCTTGCCGAGCGCAATCAAGCTCTCGGCAACGAACGCACAGGGCAAAAATATAATGAAAAAGAGTACTTACATCTTTCAATTACACACTTTCGCCCAAAATACATGACTCGGCGCGAGTGCGCCTGCCCTCGGCACCGAGACATAATTCAAGGGTTCAATTCATGAAAAGAGCGGAAATCGCCGTCTCTACGGCGATAGCTCCATGTTGATTCATAATTAAGTAATGAAAATGAAAACACAATATAAACAAAGCATACGACGATGAAGCGGGCAGAGAGCGATGACGAACACGTCCTTCACACCCGCGGCCGAAAGCAAAAGTGATTCTTCACCTCTCGGGCGCGCGGGCGCGCGCACGATCGGACAAGCAGTTAACTACCGTTCTCCCCTTGTTCGAAGCTTACGACCGTCCCAGCTGCCGCTAGTTACCTTCCTATTGTTAAAGGACCGAGGGTTTGTATTACGTATCGGAACAAATGTTCAAATCAATCTCCAGGCAAGCGAGAAATGAAGAATATATCGGAAGAAACGACAACAGTTGTTATCGCTTCAGCGACAGAAAAAAAATCTGGCTGGAGAGATAGATTGGTTCATAGCGCCGCCACAGCGGCGGGTAAGGTAGACCACCTGACCTACCTGTCGCGTGTGCCGCGAGATTTGAAATTCTGTCGGAA
Organism: Macrobrachium nipponense; assembly: GCF_015104395.2. Classification (NCBI taxonomy): domain Eukaryota; kingdom Metazoa; phylum Arthropoda; class Malacostraca; order Decapoda; family Palaemonidae; genus Macrobrachium; species Macrobrachium nipponense. The sequence goes on along the minus strand of NC_061103.1, from coordinate 33,423,338 downwards.
CGTCGGAGACTATAGCTAAGTATATATCTGGCAGGGAAGTTCATGTACAAAAAGTTTATTTCATATATTCACCATAAATCGAAATATTGTGTTAGAGACTTCAATTTGTTGAAAAATAAAGGTAAATGATTGAATATTAATAGAATGTAATAGTTTTATCTTACAATTGCATTTTTTTACCATTTTGGTTGAGTCAAAGTTGACCGAAGGTTGAAATTTTGCCACTTATCGTTATTTATATGAAAATATTTCAAAACTGATAAAAGCTACAACCATGGGTTGTTTATTGTTGTATTCTACATGAAATTGCACACATTTTCACATATATAAAACTTTATGTAACGGCTAATTTAAAATGGTGCAAACATTATGACAATCAGACGAAAAAATTTCTGATTTTTTCGGAAGAGTTACCGCGTAAGGAAAAAAATTTTTTTTTTCATAAATTCGTCATAAATCGAAATATTGCGCTAGAGACTTTCAATTTGTTGCAAAATAAAGGTAAATGATTGACTATTGCTAGAATGTCAGGGTTTTAGCTTAAAATTGCCTTTTTTTACCATTTCGGTCAAGTCAAAGTTGACCAAAGGTTGAAATTTTGGCACTTATTGTTATTTATATGAAAATATTTCAAAACTGATAAAAGCTACAACCATGGGTTGTTTTTAGTTGTATTCTACATGAAATTGCACATATTTCCATATATGTATAAAACTTCACGTAACGGCTAATTTAAAATGGTGCAATCATTACGACAATCGGACAAAAAAATTTATGATTTTTTCAGAAGAGTTACCGCACGGCCGAAGGAAAGTTTTTTTTTATAAATTCACCATAAATCGAAATATTGTGCTAGACACTTCCAATTTGTTGCAAAATGAAGATAAATGATTGAATATTACTAGAATATAAGAGTTTTAGCTTACAATTGTGGTTTTCGACCATTTCGGTAGAGTCAAAGTTGACCAAAGGTTGAAATTTTGGCACTTATAGTTATTTATATGAAAATATTTCAAAACTGATAAAAGATACAAGCATGAGTTGTTTTTAGTTGTATTTTACATGAAATTGTGCACATTTTCATATATAATACTCCATGTAATGGCTAATATGAAATGGTGCAAAAATTATGTCAAAGTGACGAAATAATTTCTGAGATGTGTTGCTGATGCTTTTTAATGTGAGGAGAAAGAAATTCGCGCTTGTGCGGCTGGGTAACGATTGTAAATAAAACAACACCTTGATCCGTGAGCTCCCAGCATCCCCCAAGGCGAGTGATTCAAAAGTTTTCGCCTAGTAGGCCTATATCTATTTTTCCGCGAATTTTTAAAAAACTTTTTTATATCAACGTACATACGTCCAATCAGCACCCAACAGACAATTTATATCGACGTTCAATACGTCCAATCGGCATTAAAGGGTTAATCTATGAGAGGGTGTCTGGTTTAAGAATAGTAGACAGTTTGCAGTAGCAAATTTTGCTTTCAGACTAGTGAAAAACTATTTATGTTAAAATGTCATGGGTTCTCATCTCATAACTTGCATTCAACAAGAAGCATCACATACAGCATGCAATAAGACCACATATTTCTTCATGAAATGTTACCATTGGTTTGGTCACTGATTTATTTTCCAGAACACTCATCCATCCTTCAACATTCTCCTCTACCTTAATTCAGGGAACCCCAAGACAATTCCCTGACTGATGAATTCAGACATTTCTCAAGTCAAAACAAATGTATACCTATACCAAATGCAAAATATCTCTTTTTCATCATTATCATTTTTATTTCAGTTTTCCCACCAGAGATTTATAAGTGAAATCAGTTCCCTCTTCTTATGTTATGTTAAAACATAAATGGTTACGTTACTAGTCACTGGGACCAATGATCATAAAAAGCCTTGTTGTAATTACAAAGAAAAAGGTTGGATCAACTACCTTCCATTGCTTAACACACCTCACCTTTCATTCATGCACTGTCAAAGGGCATAAGACTTACAGGGTTATCTCATGATGATGGGAAGTGTCCTTCCTTTCCCAGTCGGAGTTGATTCAAAAACTTTCTTCCATAGATTATTTTTACTCTACTAACCCTTCAGCTTTTAGAAACTTGGTTCCCAACTCATACATTAAACAACATACTGGTATACTCACCATTTCAATATTCCCCTAAATAGTTACTATTCATATAGTGAGATATATGATTCATAAGTTTAAGATTTAAAATAGATCAGAATAGAATACTGAATTTTGGCCGAAGACCAAGCACTGGGACCTAAGAGTTCATTCAGCGCTTAACTCTATGCAGGTGTAGTGAAAATGCTTTCTTTTGTCTGTCAGATAGAAGAATGGTGAACCTCAGACCTTCATAGGACATGAATATAGGCTTACATATAATTAATGGGTTTACTTAAAAAAGTTCAAACATTTCCTGTACTTGTGTAATTTTGCATACATTATACGTACACATATATAAATACACACAACTACTTTGCCTTACTTGATTAAAATGAATGAAATGTTCTATGACAGAGCAAACTTAAATAAAGTTTGTATGATTCAGTAAACTTAAGATGAAGTGCAAGTTGTCAATACAGAGGAATTTTTGTGACATGCAGTCAGTTTTGAGCAAAAATGCATAACACTTGTATTGAAATTAGTGCAGTGTTGAATAAGTAAATACTAATTCATTACTAACCAATTCTGTTTAAAACATATGAAACTCAATTATGTTCTTTTGGAAACCTTAGGTGCAATGAAAAATTAATGTTTTTTTAAGGTCAATCATGTTCTTTTTGAAACGTTAGGTAGGTACAATAAACATTTATGACAAATTAATGTTTTCTTAGGCATACATAAGACAAAATAAATTTCAATAAAATATATTTATATTTCACTAAATTTATTAAAATTTTTCTTATTATTTAATCTGTACCTCAAACTCATTCAAACTTTTTTTACTGGGTGGTAATCAGGAACAGATTATAGGGAAGAAGTAACTAGAAAAAGCCATACAAGCTCAAGCACATAGAAATTCATCCTTCCTTATCATTGAACTACTGAGGCCTCCTACTTCACTTTAAATTCTTATAATATGTAAAGTCTTATTGCAAAGCAAACATAATGATTTCCATGCCTGTAAACCCTACTGCAGCTTTATTACTCCTAGAACAATATACATATTGTACAAAAGATATAAATAAACTATAAGGTCTGGAAACTACTCAAATATTCAGTTACTCACCTTTTTTACAGAGAAGCTTGGCTGTAGCAAGCAGTTAGCTTTAACAACTACAAGACGGACACAAATTAGTATAACTAACATTAACAGTATATCATGCATTGTTGTGGGACACTTACACGCAACATTGTACTCAATCATAAGCAGATCAGCACCACCAGCAAGACTAGCTGCAGATGACCTCACAATGCTGCCCAGTCTTGCACGAAGCGCATCAGATTCAGAGAAGTCTAGCGCTCGACTTGTGGCATAGGAGGTGGAGAAGGAGGATGAAGAGGGGGCTGTGGTGGTGGTGATGGATGAGGTATATGAGGGGACAATAGTGCAGCATGAAGAAGCGACAACACTGGCTGACGTAGAGAAAGGGAAGGATACTGCGGAAACAGATGATGTTTTAAGCATTTTCAAAGATGAAGAAGGAATTATGCACGTAGTATCAGAAACAGCGAGTAAGGGAAATGCAGTGATATCTGAATTGATGAGACTGCTCAGAGATGCTGCCACTGCAGTAAGTGATGAGGAAGAGGATGAGGAGGATAAGGAAATGATGGATGGAGTCATTGAAGAGCACATCAAGGCAGTAGTGGAGGGAACGTGTGACGTACTGTTGGTGCAAGTAATGGATGTCATAGTGAGAGAGGATGACACAATGGATGAACTGGAGGGAGATGCAAGAGAGGCACATGATGAGGGTGCCAAAGGAGTGTCACTTTGTGAAGACACAATTGTACTGGCTAAACCCAAAGGGGAACGAGTGTTCGTGGGTGTGGTGGAAGTCGACGGAATGGATACGGAAGGGTGAGTGTCTAAGCCATGGTTTGAGTTAGATTTCAACATCAATGTCAGAGATGACCCAGATGGGCCAGTAGTGGCAGGGAGTGCTGAAAGAGGTGATATACAGTTGGAGAGAGTAGAATGAGTAGGAACACTAGTGTCTTTACAAGATGGTGGAGGAAATGAGAAGGAGGACACTGTGATAGAGCTTCCTCCAGGAGTGGTGATATCTTTTGTTACTGGCACTATAGAGGAGATGGCATGAAAAAAAAAAAAAAGAGCCACAGCAACAGTCAATTGAGCAGCGCAGCAGACCAAGTGAACGATGGATCAGTCACGTGAGAGGCAACAGCAGCCATAATAGCCAGGATCAATCATGTAAACAAGATGTGAGTAGAGAGCCATGTGTTAGAATCAAACCAGACAGATCATAAGTCATTAGTACTCAATATTTGCTTAACCAATCTGACTGATTAAATGATAAGTGAATAAAAAGTTACTTTTCTCAAACAAATGAATCATACAAAGAAAAGGTAAATTCACAAAGTCGTGTTTAGGTAAATATAAAACAACAAAGAAAATTTTTCAACTATACATTCAAATTGTAAAAAAGGGGATGAAATCCAGAAAAATAATTCTTATTACTGCAAATAATTGATGTCATTAACATTTCAGCAGAAATTATAGCATCATTCCCCAGACCAGAGGAAAAAACTGAACTGAAGAATTCTCTTTCATTATGGTTAAACAAACACTGAGAGATCGCCTTACACTAAAAAACACACAGACAATTAGATGTTAATACAATGAGACAAATATAATACACTAGCACATTTGTCTAGTTAGTCAAATCTTCAAAATAACAATTAGTGTGTTACAGTACCAAGTTCTCATATTTGGCAAAAGAGCAAAAGTGCCAAAAATCCTATAAATTCATTTCCATAAATGATGCTTGGTATCAAACCTGCTAAATTTAATAACACATATATCAAAGAATCAAAAACTACAATCAAAACACAAAAAACAGTGAAGAAATGGGTTAGTTCTGTATTATGTTTAAAGAATTTTCTAAAATATAATTATTACAATCTCAAAGAAAAGTAAATGAAATGAGACTAAAACCACTTTACTTTATGCAAAGTGCAGCTCAATGGCATAAATGAGGCCTTTTATCCAATGAGGAACTGAACTATGTATTTGGATATATATACATTTGTTCATGATGATGTTCAATATCCTTGTAATCCCACCCAAGATAATGTCATTAAAACCTAATTTGACTGATACTTTCCCAAACATGTGGGCTGGGCAGTCACCTGTCAGTTACATTGGTTAGTTATTCTCTCCCTACCAAAAATGAATCAAGCAAAAATAACATGAGGCAAAGATGCTTGACCATCTTTAGCCAGAGGTGCTGAATTTGAGAAGGTAGCACAGTGGGATTATTAATAATTTTGAGTGTCCTTTTATTACAGTTTCCACACAGTTTTTGTAACTTTTTTTTTTTAGTTAAGTGAACAGACTCATGTATTCAATCTTATTTATACCTGTGAATAACTTAAGTATTTCTATATAATACAATGAACTCGAAATTGATGCTCTTTTAAAGCCAAACCTGACATTTTCTAGCCTCTTTTGGTATCCAAGGCCTCTAATTAATAGTATTAGCCTTTAATCTTGTCTGTACGTACTTCCAATTTTTCTAAGTCCTTGCCCTAGCATGTCAGCATACTCTGAGGTCTAATTAGTGCATTGTATAAAGTTAGAATTATATTTTTTTAAGCACTTCACACCTGGATTCCTTACTTTAATTTTTTTATGCAGCACCATTTATGTCAAATGCCTTTTGGAAGTCTAGATAAAGCAAACTTATTACTCTAGTCTACAGGTGGCCTTGAATGAAAAGCTATTTTTGCTTGCATTTGCTTTCTTACTTCCAAGTATTTTTTCACACTTTGCAACCTTCATAATTCTGCTTTGAAAAATGATATTGTTAAACTACAATAAAGTTTTGTACATACTTACCTGGCAGATATATACGTCTAATGGCCCACCCAGCCTCCCCTCAGGAGACAGGTGAAAGAAAAAAATCTGGCTGGAGAGATAGATTGGTTCATACGCCCGCCACCCAGCGGCGGGTAAGGTAGACCACCTGACCTACCTGTCGCGTGTGCCGCGAGATTTGAAATTCTGTCGGAACGTCGGAGACTAAAGCTAAGTATATATCTGCCAGGTAAGTATGTACAAAACTTTATTGTAGTTTAACAATATCATTTTTGTACATGAACTTCCCTGCCAGATATATACTTAGCAGATTGGCACCCTTGGTGGAGGGTAAGAGACAGCTAAAGTAATAAGGAGAGATAAGAAACAACTGATGTTGTAGGATATAAATAACCTTGGTTCTTACCTGTTCAGGCAGAAGACTTCATTGATACTGTCTCTGAGTCTGCGTTGCCTGGAGAGCTACAGCTAGGACGTGACCTGATGCTGAAAGACTCTCGGATCTACCACTGGGATATGTGATCCCTTTGTGTGGTAGAATCCAAGTCGGATCCTGTTAAAGGGAGTTCGTCCCTATCTTAACAGGTCCTAACCACTACTACTGCAAGGAGCCACACTCATCAGACCACCTAACCAAACTACTAAAGATTAGTATTACGACCTAAAGAGATGCCTTCATGCATCCTCTTTAAGGCAACCAACAACAACAAATACAAGGGGGAAAAATTTATACTACTAAACAGCACTGAATCCGCAGATACGTACGGGCCCAAGGCGAAGCATTTTTCGTAAGTGATTCTCACATCACGTAAGTAGTGGTTCGCGAACACTGACTGACATCTCCAGAATGTTGTCTCCATCAGATTTCGCACGGACATATTCTTGTTGAAAGCAAGAGAAGTTGCTATGGCTCTTACTTCGTGTGCTTTCACTTTAAGAAGCCTAAGATGTTCTTCTCTGCAGGATCCGTGTGCTTCTTTGATGAGGCTTCTCAAGAAGAAGGACAATGCGTTCTTCGACAATAAGGACGCGGTAGGCTCTTTTACTGAACACACAGGACCTCTCGGTTGGCTTTCAGTTGCTCTTTTCTCTAAGGTAGTATTTCACCATTCTCACTGGGCAAAGAGTTCTCTCGGGTTCTTCTCCTGCCAAAGAAGATAACCCACGAATCTCGAAGTTCTTGGGCCATGGACTTGATGGGTTCTCATTCTTTGCAAGAAAACCAGGAAGGAAAGAGCAAATGAGAGAGTCCTCCTTAAAACCCACATTACCATCAATCGCCTGAAGCTCACTCACTCTTCTGGCGGAAGCTAGAGCCATCAAAAACAGAGTCTTCCTGGTAAGGTCTCTGAATGAGGCTGAATTAGGGGGTTCAAACCTAGAGGACCCAAGGAATTGAAGGACTACATCCAAATTCCAGCTAGGTGTCTTAGGAGACTGCATTTTCGTTGTATCAAAAGACCTAATAAGGTCCTGTAGGTCCTTATCTTCAGATAAGTTGAGGCCCCTGTGCCTGAAGACATTCGCCAACATACTACGATAGCCTTTAATCGTCGAAACGACTAAGCCACATTCTTGTCTTAAAAAAATTAAAATAAAAAGAAGTCTGCAATTTGATTCACAGAGGTACTGGAAGAGGGAAACGTTATTCCTCTTGCACCATCTTCTGAAGACATCCCACTTCGACTGGTACACTCGTAAGGTGGAAGACCTCCTCGCTCTAGCGATTGCCTTAGCAGCTGCTGACGAAAAGCCTTTCGCTCTGACCAGTTCTGGACAGTCTGAAGCCAGTCAGACTGAGAGCAGGGAGGTTTTTGTGGTACCTGTCGAAGTGGGGCTGTCTGAGTAGATCGCTCCTTAGAGGAAGCGATCTTGGAAAATCCACTAGCCATTCCAGCACCTCTGTGAACCAATCTTGTGCTGGCAAAAGGGAGCTATCAAAATCATCCTCGCGGAATCTGACTCTGCGAACTTTTTTAAAGTCAACCCCAGAATCTTGAAGGGGGAAACGCGTATACATCGAGTCCTTTCCAATCGAGTAGGAGAGCGTCTATCCCTATTGCTCCTGGATCCGAGATGGGCGAGCAATACAGAATCCAGTCTTTTGTTCTTTGAAGTTGCAAACAGGTCTAAGAGAGGCCTGCCCCACAACTTCCAAAGGCTCTGGCAAACATCTTGGTGCAGAGTCCACTCGTGGGAAGGACCTGATCTTTCTGCTGAGGAAGATCTGCCCTTACATTCCTTTTCTCCCTGTACGAATCTGGGTGAGAAGTTTTATCCCCCTTTCTTCTGTCCACAGAAGAAGATCTCTTGCTGTTTCGTACAGAGAGAAGGATGCGTCCCCCCCTGTTTCCTGATGTATGCCATAGCCGTGGTGTTGTCCGAGTTTATTTGCACAACTGCTCCTGTCACATCTGACTCGAACTCCTTAGAGCAAGCCACACGGCTATTAGTTCTTTCCTGTTGATGTGCCAGGACGACTGGTCCCCCACCCAGGTTCCTGACACCTCCTTGGTTCCCAGAGTCGCCCCCCAACCTGTTTCCGACGCATCGGAGAACAACACCAGGCTGGGGTTCTGGGATTGAAGAGGCAGTCCCTGCGAGAACTTGTTGGGATCCGCCCACCATGCTAACTCCTCCTTGATTTGAAGAGACATTGACAGGAGAACTTCAAATCCTGAGAAGGACGACTCCAATTCGATGAAGAAAAGAATTGGAGCGGTCTCAGGTGCAATCTTCCTAGGGAAACAAATTGCTCCAGTGAGGAGAGCGTCCCCAGCAGACTCATCCACTCCCTCACTGTGCATACTTCTTTCCCTAAGAAGGTTGTTACTTTTTCGAGTCCCCGGGCTATCCTCTCCTGTGACGGAAAAGCCCGAAAAACTCAGAGAGTTCATCTGGATCCCCAGATAAACGCACTCTTGAGCGGGAATCAGACTTGACTTCTGCAGATTGACCAGAAGTCCTAAGGAATAAGTCAAATCCAGGTTTTCTTTTCAAGTCCTTCAGACAAAGATCTCTGGAACTGGCCCTTATAAGCCAATCGTCGAGATAGAGCGAAATCCTCACCCCTCTAGGTGTGAAGCCATTGTGCCACATTCCTCATGATGGCCGTAAAGGACTTGGGGGACCGTGGAGAGGCCAAAACACAGGGAGGGCCCCCTGAATTGGAAGATTCTTCCCCCCATCATGAATCTTAGAAACTTCCTCGAGGAAGGATGGATTGGTACGTGGAAGTAAGCGTCCTGTAAGTCCAAGGACACCATCCAGTCCCCTGGACGGAGTGCTGCTAACACCGAGGCAGTGGTCTCCATCGTGAACTTCTTCTTTTCGACGAAGAAGTTCAGGGCGCTTACATCCAAACACCGGTCTCCATCCCCCTGAGGATTTCGGAACTAGGAACAGGCGGTTGTAAAAGCCTGCCGAAAGATGATCTGCCACTAGTTCGATCGCCTCCTTTTCCAGCATCTGATCTACCGCTAGTCGGAGGGCTTGATTCATGATGGGGTCCCTGTATCTGGCCGTCAACTCCCTCGGGGTATTCGTCAAGGGAGGCCTCGAAGAGAACGGGATGAGATAGCCCTTCCTCAAAATTGACAGGGTCCAGGCATCTGCGTCTTTCTGGGCCCAGACTTCTGCAAACTGTAAAAGCCTGGCGCCTACAGTTGTCTGAAGGACTTGAGTCTTACTTGGGGAGGTTTTGATTGACTTCGTAAAAGTCCTCCCTCTTCTATTTGGTTTCCGACCTCTGAACGAAGAGGATCTAGAGGTAGAAGCCCCTCGAAAGGGTTCCTGAGAGGTCGGCTTAGCTTTCTTCATCTTAGTCTGGAAGGTAGGGCGCGGCTTCCTTGCAGACTGCGCTAGAAGGTCCTGCGTAGCTTTGGCAGAGAGAGCCTTCGAAATGTCTTGAACCAGGTGTTTAGGAAACAGCTGCGTAGAGAGAGGGGCAAAAGCAAAGACGATCTCTGAGCATGTGAGAGACTTTGTTAAAAATGAGCAAATACTGATCTTTTCTTCAAGACCCCTGCTCCAAACAGTGAAGCTATTTCGCTGGCCCCATCCCTCACCGATTTATCCATACAGGATAAGACACAATTCAAATCCTCCGGAGAAAACGTGTCCGGTCCTTGAGTTTTCTGGCTAGGACTCCGAGGGACCAATCGAGAAAGTTGAAAAACTTCCAAGACTCTAAAAATGCCTTTTAGAATGTGATCTATTTCATTCATTGCCCACGTAGTTTTGGCCGAATTCAAAGCTGATCTTCTAGTGGCGTCTACTAGTGCCGAAAAATCTGCGTCAGCTGAAGACGGAAGGCCCAGTCCCAAGGGTTCTCCTGTTCTCATACCAAAATCCTGTCCGTCCTGAAAGCTTCGACGGAGGGAAGGCAAACATAGTTTTCCCCGCTTCTTCTTTAGTACGCATCCATGAACCGAAACTCTTGAGCGCTTTCTTCATAGAAAGAGTCGGTTTCATTCTCACACACGAAGATCCTTTCGTTGCTTTCGCTGTGGAGAACAACGAGTGTGGAGAAGGAGGAGCAGTAGGGCTCAAAGACTCTCCGAACTCCTGAAGGAGAAACTCTGTGAGCTTCTTGTACGAAGAAACTGTTGCCGATATATTAGTTCTTCCTCAGAGGCTTCCTGGTCTTCTTGAAGAGGAGAACGGGGATGAGGATCCTTATGAGAATCCTTAGATGATTTCCTAGCTGGGGTACAGTGCGATGAAGGAGACAAACGTCTTGAATGAGGAGAAGATTCCAAAGTAGAGAGGCGTACAGGAGAACGACGAGTCGTAAAAGAAGGACGCTTATCCGAAATTTCTTGTCTAAACTCGCATTCCTTCCTAAATGCAGACTAACTCTTAACAGCAAAAGAGGAAGGACTCCTTTCCCTAGAAAGACCACGTCTATCCCTAGGGAAACTACGAGAGGGAGAGCGCCTACTAAAATCCTGGCGCCGATCGTGAGGAGAGCGGCTACCAGGCGCCGAGCGCCTATCTGTCACAGGGCGCTTAGGGGAATCCTGGCGCCTACCAAGCGGCGAAACGTTGCTAAAAATAGGGCGCCTTTCAGGAGCAGGGCGCTTGAGAGGCTCGGTTGATGCCTACGAAGGCGGGATTCGAGCGGCTGCTATGGCTCCGAGCGCTTAAACGGAACAGGGCGTTCGGCGAGATCTTGGTCCTTACCAAGGGGGAGAACGTTCTGTAAGGCTCCGACGCCCTAACAGAAGCAGGGCGCTTGAGGCGTTCCTGACTTTATAGCAAGAGGAGACCGATCAGGAGTAGGGAGTCTCGAGAACAAAGAGCGCCTACTAGGAGAACGAAGCAAACGAGGATCAAGGCGTCTTTCTCCAGGAGAACAGCTACTAAAAGAAGGACGCTTACCAGGAGCAGGGCTCCTACTAGACTCTTGATGTCTTACAGGGGAGGAGCGAACTCCATGCGATGAGCGCTACAGTCACGTTATTCCGACGCCCGACGACAGTAGTCGGAAGGAGAAGTGCGCCTACTTTCAGAAGGGCATTCCCTAGGTTCTCTGAGAAGGCGAGGAGAAGAAAGATGAGACGGAGACGACGAAATAAGTCTTCTATGATCTGAGCGACTCTCTCTTCTTGCCCGAACTCTAGAAGAAGGAGAAACAGAAGGGCTGAGCGTCTACCCGAGGCAGGAATCCGATCTGGGGAAATATCTTCATAGTCCAAGGAGCGCCTATCCGTCGAATGGCGTCTCGACACCTCCGAGCGGGAGTGGTGTTCCTCTCGTGAAATGTTACGATGTGTAGAAGTATCCTCAAAAGAAGGAGATCGCCGATTACAAGGAGAGCGCTCTTCGACGAAACGCGCCTCGATCTCTTGATAGGGAGAGACAAATCCTTCCTTCTACGCGATCTCGATGCCAAGGAGTCCGCCAAGGCTGTGATCTGAGCTTGTAGGCCCGGTAGCACCTCGAAGAAGAGAGTAGCCCCAGGATCTTCTTCCGAAGCAAGCTCAGCGCGAGGAGCGGGAGAAGGAGGGCGATCACTGGCTCTCCTAGGCTTCTTTGCTTGCAAGGAAGCTACATCAGAAAAGTCTTCTGGGTTGGACGCTAACGTACTGAAGGGAGCCTCCGCAGCCCTCTTCAATGGGCGTGACGCCTCCTTAGAGCTCCAAACCACGCTTCGGCGAAGGAGAAGAGGATGACGAAAAACACTGACGAAGAATATTCTTCTTCTTACGATCCAAGGCAGCCTGGGAGCGAAACTTCAGGATCTGCCGAGGGGACGCCTGACCGGTGGGGGCTCTCCCTAGCCCTCCTGCGGCTTTCGACTTTCCTCCTCCACTGGAACTGGGAGTCTGGAAGAGGTCTAGGCCTGGAGGCACTAAGGAGCCAGTCAGACGCACCCTCCCACATCACTGGGTACACTGCACTTATCATCACTGACACTCTTACCTTGATCAGTACGAAGATTCTTGTCTTACTGAGAAACCAGGAAGCTTTTGAGGCCGCCGCCTCCGAAGACGAATCTACGGCTTCGGTGCGGGGAGCAGGAGCTGAGACCTGGGAGGAAGGTTCTAAAACTACATTAATGTTAGTTTCATTCTCACTCATTCTCGACCTGCTCGAACTCCTTGAAGAAGCTTTACGTACCCTATCCCTTTCTAGTTTCCTAATATAAGAAGAAAGAGCCTTATATCATCTTCGTTCAAAAACCTCACACTCTTGACACGGGTTACTAAACGAACATTCATTCCCCCTACATTTAACACAGAAAGTGTGAGGGTCAACCGCAGCTTTCGGTAACCTCACCTTACATCCATCGGTCAAACATACTCTAAACAAAACCAGAGTTTTGGAAACAGAATCAAAATCAGACATTCTACAGGAAAATCCAGCGCAAAGTCAATAACGGTCCACAATCAGCGTATGCCAAGCCAAAATAGAGCGAATACGTCACCAAAATGTCCAAATCAATCTCCAGGCAAGCGAGAAATGAAGAATATATCGGAATGAAACGACAACAGTTGTTATCGCTTCAGCGACAGAAAAAAATCTGGCTGGAGAGATAGATTGGTTCATACGCCCGCCACCCAGCGGCGGGTAAGGTAGACCACCTGACCTACCTGTCGCGTGTGCCGCGAGATTTGAAATTCTGTCGGAACGTCGGAGACTAAAGCTAAGTATATATCTGGCAGGGAAGTTCATGTACAAAATGATGAATGTATGAAATTTTGGTCATGTGGCCCTGTAATGGGGAGAAGACTATTAAGTGCTGTCATAGCAATGAAGATGTAAATCTTTCTTCTTACTGAGACAAGTTACAATATTAGAAACTCACACAGACATGCAAATAATGCATAACACTCATGCATATCACTCAAACACACTCATACACTTAAAATATATTAAACATGAATGGTGTTTTCCTTTCAATGAGGTTTCTATTTTAAAATGACAATTTGTCGAAAATTGCATTTTTCCTAACTATACAAACCTGAGGTCCTTTAACAATAGGAAGGTAACTAGCGGCAGCTGGGACGGTCGTAAGCTTCGAACAAGGGGAGAACGGTAGTTAACTGCTTGTCCGATCGTGCGCGCGCCCGCGCGCCCGAGAGGTGAAGAATCACTTTTGCTTTAGGCCCATGCAAAAAGTTGCAGAGTGAGGGGTGGCATGAGGTGGGACTATATGTAAAGGACCTCAGGTTTGTATAGTTAGGAAAAATGCAATTTCTGCGACAAATTGTCATTTGTTTTCCGATACGTAAATACAAACCCTCGTTCCTTTAACAATAGGAAGACTCACTTCTTGGTGGGAGGAATCTGAGTCTTTTTGGTGAACAGACTGGTGTTCGTCCAACCCTGGAGTGCCTCCCTGGTCGTAAGAGCAAGGGAGGGATCCAAACCTCTGTCCGATTGATCGGGGTGTGCACCGCAGGATCAATGGTCAGACCTCTGGGCCAAGTACTAAGAGAGAGGCAAGCGTATCTCTTCGTACCAGCAAGCAAGAACTTGTTCCTGTTTGCAAGAGACAATCATAAAATGATGGGTTGTCTCAATTTGGCATCCACTTCCCCCCCTCCCCCTTGTTGGAGGAGTGGTGGATATTTACTCCTATCCCTACTGAAAGGGGGATAGGATGGTGCTCTATTGAGTAGCTCACCTGCATCTCGTCCTTACCCAGCAGGGTGACGACCGTGTCCCTCTACCCAAAGGTAGAGGGAAGAAAAAGATGGGAAGAGGAGCCAGTCACACTCTCATTCCTCATCCATTCTTACGGTCACACCAGGACTCGATACTGTTCAGCCTGCGAGGGTCTGGGTTAACTACACAACGTGTTGAGCAACCACCACGGTTCCCAAGGAAAAAAGATCCAAGGAACTGTGGGCAATATCGTGAAGGTGTAGAAGGAGGTGCATGCGGTCCGGTTGGACCAGGCGCCTGCCTTCATTACCTGCGCCACGGAGAAGTTCTTGCGGAACGCGAGAGAATGATGAAGAGGCGTTCACACTCATCCTGGGTGTCGAGTTTCTTCAGACAGCTCCGTCGCACTTCACAGGACAAAGCAGCATAGCCTTCGTATCGGAGGCCGCGTGGACGTCCATTAGGGAGGGTATTGTGAAGGACTCGAACCAATCGTCAGTTACCGAAGGGTTCTGAGTCTTCGCTACGAAGATCGGTACGAAATCGAGCGTCACAAATCCCCATCCCTTTGTGCTTGACTTCTCAAGAGAAGTCATGCAGTTACCTAAGACGAAAAGAAGGGAATAGTCGTATGACCTATCCCTCTTCTCGACTTTGGTTATGTACAGTACTCATACTGACAAGCTATTAAGACGAAGTAATGATTGCTCTGGAACAACCGAACTAAGTCAGCATAGTTCGTAACTGACTCGGGCGCTCTGACAGCTGCCGACTGACTGGTTCGGAATCAGTAGAGGCAAGTTGTCCAAGCATCCGGGTAAGTCACGTGACCTTCGCCCTTTAAAGAGTTATGCTGAGAGACCAAACAAATAAAATATTTGTTAGTCACCGATGCCGGACGACGCGGCGATGATTCTCTTAATGCATAAGCTCAAAAGGCGAAAGTCAATTGCCTTCAAAAGACCGAGGTCCCTGATGGCAAGAAAATCTCATAGACGTTGAATCTCAGCTTAAGGAGAAACAACACTATATGACGTTGAAGACGAAGGTAGGCAATGAATGCAACCTACGTCTTCCAGCTGAATCGAGAGAAGGAATCTCAAGATTCTAAACCTGTGCTTACAAATGACTGAAAACGCTAACCGCCATTTCATTGCTGTCCGTTGTGCAATGAAAGCGGGTGGGCGTTCTTCAGTAATGAAACACAGGGGAGAGCCGCTTGAAGAACTGCTTCTCATGGCTGAACGTTGGGAAGTAGAGCTGGCAGGTGTGGGAGTAGGCGATGTCTTTCAACTACATCTGCTAATCCGGGGTGAACAATGAACAATTATACACCTCCGAATACAAGATATTTTGAGGACAAACTCAGATTCCGCAAAAATCATTCGCATTATCGGGATACGATGCAGCAAGAAGACTATTACAGAATTCTGTTACCGTGCGGTAAACAGAAGATGAGAGTCGAATAGATATCTCTGTTTAAAATTCTCGCAATACCGAAGACGATGAATACTAGCGTTTCTCAGCAGTAGATGGTCATTCATGTATGCGAGAATCCCCGTTAATCAGAGACTTAAGTCCGTGATTGTTGGGCAGAGATACGGTTGTTATTCAATCAAAGCAGGTGAGAAAGACATAAACAACCGTCTATCTCAAAGCAGCAGCTGATACTGAAATGCCTCGGGCAATTCAATACGCAGTAGCTGTCGCTGACTCGTCATCCCTGAGTTGCCAAGTAATCCTTTCCCCAGCCGGAAGGAATGCGTTCGGCTAGAACCACCGAGCATAAAAAGATATGCTCGAGCAATTATATTTAAGCGAAACGAATTTCGGTAAATATAAAAGCTTAAATGGTGTTGTTGTGACAACACCATAAGTATATAAAATTGAAACTGGAAACTCCTGGGAGGTTGCAGGCAACCCGGGTTGCAGTTCAATTAGAATACTTTTCGTCTAAGTCGCAATCCGTAGAATAACTAGGATATGCGCCTACCCCTCGGACCATTCAACTGCTTAGCAGAATCATGTCGCGAGGTTAATATACGTAGTATATTTGTAGGATTCTGAACAACGATCTCCATCCTAAATTCTTTCCTTCAAGAAAACAAAATAAGGATTGGAGATCGACCACCTTCGTTCTCTATTAAAGAGAGTGAAGGAGAAGTCTTCCTCGAAGGAAAGCTTCAATGGTGAACAGAATACTAAGACGATAGTTCCAGCCAAACTGGATATTCCCGTCCGTTCTTCTCTATTCCAGGTTGGTCGCCTACTGTGAGATAGTCTTCTTTCAGCCAGCAGTCTTCTTCCTAATGCTAGAAAATTCAGGAATTCGAGCATAGGCGAGGTTCCCGATTATCGTGTAACATATCGGGGATTCCGTCTCGCTCACTTTGGACCGTGGTCTCGCCTAAGTGTTTGGAGATCGTAAGAAACTCTAACACTCTGAATGCGCTAGAAATTCCGTAGAATTCTAAGCAGTCTGCGAAACCCCCCACCCCCACCGAATTCGTCAAACGATATCGGCTGGTGGTCCTCTCGATTCCCGTAGAAATCGAGAATGGGGCAGGATCCCTCCTCAACGACCGGGGCTTACGTCAGGTAGGACCCGAAGGTCCCCCCTGGTAGCGCAGTCCCCAACGTGGGATCCTACAGAGAAATCTCTGTAGGATCCTTCCCCTTTCCCTCGTAGCCGTAAGGAGAGAGGGAATGGGGGAGGAATTGGATACTCGCTCGCCTTCCCAGTGGAACTAGCAGTTGGAGAAGAGTAGGAGCAGCCATCGCCTTGCGGCGATGGCCTCTCAGAGTCTGGGAAAACGTATCGTCAGGAGAAAACGTTTTCCACCCCGAGGAGGGTTACGAACTCTCACTGTAGGTAAGGGTCTGCCGCCACTGTGAACGTCGTCTGGGTGGGGCTGATCGACACCATGACAGGAGAGAGCCGATACCGTCCTCCGGACTCATTCCAGTCCTCGTCGAGGTCGAAACCTCTCAGGAGGACGAAAAGGAGTATTTAAATACGTGTCCGAAGACACGTAGAAACGCCGCTGTCGCAGTAGAGGAGGTGGAAGTAGCTTGATCGACCGGCCAGGACTGAGAGAGCCTTCTTGTCCGGAGACGAGAGACTTCTGGTTCAAGACAGAAATCGGCAAGCTCCGATCGCGGCATACCCACCGTCGGTTTGGGTTCCCTCTCGGGCCCCAAAACGACTCGAGCAGAGACATGGGCTCTGCTGGTGGGAGCGGCGATCCTTCCCCCCGGTCGTTGTGCTGACGAATCAGTGCAATAACCTGGGTAAAGTTACTCTGAATCTCGGAAGTTACAGCGTCTTGAGGAGTAGGACCGTCCAGTCCCTCCAACAAGAGCAGCTCCCAGGACCCTCCTCCTTCAGAAGAAGGACCAGCAACAGATCCCTGACGGTTGCCTCCAATCACTTGCGCGTACGTCCTGGTTGGTCCTAAGACCAACCTGGCACGTGCGGCGTCGTGACGGGATCGTGAGCGGCGCATCTCTCACGATTCACTCCTATATACCTCGCTCTTCCTGGCGTATGCCGAGGAAGTTGAAGGTATCGGAGAGACAGAACTGACGCTACCCCCGCTCTCCCCCACTGACGGTCGCCTCCAATCACTTGCGCGTACGTCCTGGTTGGTCCTAAGACCATACGTGGCACGTGCGGCGTCGTGACGGGATCGTGAGCGGCGCACCTCTCACCATCACTCCTAGCTACCTCGCTCTTCCCGGTGTAGCCCGAGGAAGTTGAAGGTAGTGGAGAGACAGACCTGACGCTCCCCCCCCCGCTCGCTGGCAGGACCAGCGTACGTGGGGGGCTGCAGCCGATCACCAACCCGCGGTGGGGATCGATCTGCAGGCCTGGCCGTGCCGCTCACCTGTGGCGAGCGGCTCGACCATCTGGAGCACGTCGACCCTCCGGTCCCTGTGCGTCAGACGAGCTGCTGCTGGTCACCGTATCCGCCCGGTCCCTGTGGGAGCGGCGGTCAGGTGACCTGCAGAGCTCGCTTTCGCCGTGAGACCGGTGAGCGTCCTCGCGGCACGTCAAAACCGCTGGTACCAGCCGAGGCTGGTACCGTCGGTCGAGGGGACCGGGGAGGGGGACCTCTCCCAGCCTCAACCCGTGGCCGGTCAGAGACCGTCACGTCCACCCGAGGTACCGGCTGGTCGCTGCGAGAGCGGCCGCTGGCCTGGCGAGAGTCACCTGAAGCGGCTCTCGACAGTTCTTCTGCTACCGTGCCTCGGTCATGACGCTGAGCGAACTCAGGCGTCTTAACTTTGGCTGCACGGTCACCCGCCGAAGGAGATCGTACACTCGGAACTTCTCGCGGACGAGAAACCGAGCGGTACCTGGCTTAGCAGCAGAGCTGCCAAGACCAGGCGAGGGTGTACCCGCGGTAGCCAGCACACCCTTGGTCCCCGTCTTCTTCTTCTTCTCAGAAGGGGAGACGGGCCCCGTTCCCGAAGGAACAGGAGGACCAGCAGAAGAACCCCCCCGTCACACCGGAATGTGACGAGCCCTTCGAAGTTCCCGAAGGAGTCTTCTTGGGGGAATAACAAAACCCGGTTACCAGCTGGTCGCTGCGAGAGCGGACCGCTGGCCTGGCGAGAGTCACCTGAGCGGTTCTCGCCAGACCTTCTGCTCCGTGCCGTGGTCTTGGCGCCGAGCGAACTCTGGCGCCGAAACTTTGGCTGCACGGTCTCCCGAGGGAGAGCGTACACTCGGGATCTCCCGCGAACGAGAGACCGAGCCGGAACCTGGCGTAGCGGCAAATCGCCGCTAGCACCAGGCGAGGAAGTACCAGAGCTAACCGATACTCCTCTGGTCCCCGTCTATCTCTTCCTTACGGAAGGGGAGACGGGCCCCGCTCCCGGGAGCAGGAGGACCAGCAGAAGGACCCCCCCGTCCCACCGAGGTGGGACGGGCCCTTAGAAGTTCCCGAAGGAGACTTCTTAGGGGGGGGAGGCAGCCTTCTTCTTCTTCGGCTTATGGGCCTTAGAAGTCGAAGGGGAAGAGGCAGCAACAGACGAAGACGAAGATGACACCTTCCTCTTCTTCGTCAGCTCACGCAGGACAGTCGTCAGGTCCTCCATCCAGGCCGGAGTCGGGCCTATTGCCGAAGCAACACGGCCCGACTGCACCTGTCCGGAAGGACCTGGGACTGGGGAACACACACCATGGGCAGGACCAGCATGGGCAGGACCAGCATGGACAGGCGCAGGAACCAGGAGCGACAGGAACAGCAACCAGCTCAGGAGCGGCAGGAACAGCGGCAGCGGTAAACACAGAAGGGACAGCCAAGCCAGTAGCGGGAAACCACATCAGCGACAGGTACAGCAGGCCCAGCCATCGCCTCGTAGAATCATCGGCAGCCAGCGTGGTACTGGCGGCCGGTCCAGGGGCGAGCTGCTGGAACCAGCGAAGTCTGGGGCAGGCAACACGAAGAAAACACAGGCGGCGGCGGCATACCCCTCCTCGGTACGGCGGCGACCGGCCCTAGAAGCGGCAGACGGCGTCACCGACACAGCATGGGGAGTGTAGACCAGCGGGGGGAAGCAGCATAAGCGGCCGTGAAGGTTGTAGTGGAGACCACTCCAAGGTCACCGCCCCAGACCTCGCTAGACTCTGCAGCAGATCGTGGATGCTAGGCACGCCCTGCAGCCGCAGTGGTCCATACCTGTCCAAGGTCGTCTCCCACGGCTGTAGCACCTGCGGTAGCACAGACAGATTAGTAAGAGGGGTTCCCTCACGCACGGGGGGGGAGACATGCCCCAACCCTGAACGGAAGGAAGACCCCAAAAACAAAATACGAGGAAGCTGAGCGGGGGGGCAGGAAAGAAGACGAAGAATCGGATACCAAGGGAGTCGCGGGAGAGCTTTCCGACGACTTCCTGGCAGACCTTCGCTTCCCCTACCCCCGCACAGCAGTGAAAAGTAATATGAAAATGAAACAGAATACTGCACTTGCGATTCACTTCATAGAACTTAAAGAGGGAAAAATCAATTCCCGGTAAGAGCGGAAACTTGATCCATAATAATATGATGCTATCATAAATATATATGAAAATGAACAATACTGCACTTGCTATTTTCACTTTCACAGCAATAAATCGTAAGGATTAATTCCCGGGTAAGAGCGGAAATTGATCCAAAATTAAATTTGATGCAATTAATAAATGAAAATGAAAAGAAAACTGCATTGCGAATCCACTTTCATTGCATTCTATTCATACAAAATAAGAGGCTCTTGCCGAGCGCAATCAAGCTCTCGGCAACGAACGCACAGGCAAAAATATAATGAAAAAGAGTACTTACATCTTTCAATTACACACTTTCGCCCAAAATACATGACTCGGCGCGAGTGCGCCCGCCCTCGGCACCGAGACATAATTCAAGGGTTCAATACATGAAAAGAGCGGAAATCGCCGTCTCTACGGCGATAGCTCCATGTTGATTCATAATTAAGTAATGAAAATGAAAACAGTGTACTTACAGTTTCATTTTCAAGTCAAACCAAACCATTAGTAGAAAACACAATATAAACAAAGCATACGACGATGAAGCGGGCAGAGAGCGATGACGAACACGTCCTTCACACCCGCGGCCGAAAGCAAAAGTGATTCTTCACCTCTCGGGCGCGCGGGCGCGCGCACGATCGGACAAGCAGTTAACTACCGTTCTCCCCTTGTTCGAAGCTTACGACCGTCCCAGCTGCCGCTAGTTACCTTCCTATTGTTAAAGGACCGAGGGTTTGTATTACGTATCGGAACAACTGTATAATACTGTTTTATGACTTAAGATTGGATATCATATTGTTTAATGAGTGAAACACCAAATCTATAGCATTACTTTCCTAGTTGATTTGTCTACCAATTGCATCAGATATTCTTAGATATTCATAGACATCTTACATCTGTGGTCGGAGCTTTTCATTTTACCGAGTAGTTGAAGTTCGCAGACCCTGAGTAATCTTAAGTCCCTAAAGAGGCTGACAATTTAACTGACTTAGGTACAGTGCTACAATACTATCATAATCGATAATGTTATTTCAATGAGTGAGTGTTTCTCACCTCCAATCACCACCTCACATATGCAGATATTCAGTTCTAGTGAGGAAGTGGTTTGACCACATGTAACAGCAGTGTGTACAGTAATTCTTTATATTGCAATTAGTATTACTGATACAAAACAATGTTTTATGCCAGTCCCCCTCCCCCTTTCTTCCTTCTCCCCCAATTAGTCATGCATTTTATCTAGCCAGGGGGAGGTGGTGAGGGGTAGGTAATTTTTGGGGAGTTCTACTTAAGTCATTTACAAAATAGGATCTTAGTAAATCCTTAACGAGTAATCTCTTCCTAACCATTTGATGCATCCTTAAAAGACAATGGTTTTTACCTTAATTTTTAATTATTGTAATGACTGTATCTCCTAGCTTAATAAAACACATAAGAAGCAATCACTCTTAACAGACAAAGCTTGCAAAACATCAGTGGGTCAACTGCATGGGTAGAAGGAATTTAGGGTAATAATTCATGTCAAAATCTTGGCATACAGTGGGTCAACTGCATGGGTAGAAGGAATTTAGGGTAATAATTCATGTCAAAATCTTGGCATAATGAGATAAAATAAAAAATAACAATTATCTCTAAAAAGGGCCTCCAAAATTTCCATAGCTAACACAAAATACTAGGAGAATTAAATCATAAGAAATTTTACTGTGGGACTATTTCAAATCACGTAGATAACAATGCCTGCTGAATGGATAAAGTAGCAGTTTGACTGAGCCACAAAGAGAACTGGGACTTAAGATTTACAAACTTACTATCTTGAGTAATGTATGAAACTACTGTTTTAACTACCAAATGATGTACATGACACTAATTACAAAATAACGTATTTAACACCATCTCTAACCTACATGATAAGGTTGACTGCAGCACAGTACTACTACTTTGAGCAAGAATACATTTTTTTTGAAAACCAAATGAAACAACACTGCACCAAATTTAACCAAAAACATCTTTCTACTAATGTCTAATGACATATCAGCTCACCAAATATTTGTATATTCTGCATTAACATCTAATTTGTTTATATCAGACCAAAGGTGAGAAAATAAAACCCAAAACCATATGAGAAGAAAGACAGATACCACTTGTTCTGTTCCATGAAAGAAAAAATGGTCATCACAAATACTGTTTAAACTAAGCTTTAATTTCCATCAACATAAGCCTAAACCTCTTAATTGTACTTATGCTTAACACCTTGACTAGCCAAATACTTCAGTAAATAAAAAAAATTCTAATATTTTCTCAATTGAATACTCTACTCCTCACTACATCTATAGGAATAAATGAAATTAAACATTACAAAATACAAATCATAGGACCAAGAAGGCCACATTCAGTAAGACTTTTCTGCTACTTATGAAAAATATAAATTGTCCTAATTTTTGTTGAAGCCACCAAATGCACAGCCTCTTATTTTCCAGTCCTGAACTGCTCAACAGGTGTGAGGCTTATTAGCTTTTCTTCACATTTTGTCTAAAAAACACCATCAAGTTAGTAATGTAAACCTGTAACCTTTATAAATTTGTTTTGACTCCCACAGATTTGTTTTGAGTCTTGAGTAGAAGGCACCCACCTAAATCTCATTGTAAACAAATACTGAACTTGCAAGATCAATGAATGATGATTCAAAAGGCTGGTATTGTGTAGCTCTTGCAATTTCAATAGATCTAAGCTAAGATACTATCTTTAAAGTCTATCTCCTAAATAGTGTTTTTGTGAATTTGGTTCCTAAAAAAAAAAAAAAATTAATGTAATATAGGAAACTCAGAATCATATTCTACATGTGCCAACTACAACAGGCAACCCCATTCTTTAAAACCAAGAAATGACTGATGCTGGATCTGATATTATAATTACCTTCCAACAAATGTAAAGCTCTAACAAATTACTTGGTAGTGCAAGCCACTTAACCAGCCCGAGAAGAGTCTACTTAAGACTCAGAGGTCCGGAAAAACTAAGCCCTAATAATAATAATAATAATAATAACAAGCCACTTATCTAAACTTATGATTTTAAAAGTTAAAAGCTAATAATATAAGAACTTGTTTTAAAAATCATGTCAACCAGTTATCCATGTACTTTCCAGTGTGCTAAAAATAACGCAACAGACATAAGGAGATAGAGTCTTCACCTGCAGCAGGAAAATAGTATCCCAAGAAACAACCTTAAAAATTCTTTTATCTACTGAAGCAAAGCACTTTTGTGGGGCTTTAAGCATTAGTAAAATAAAAAGTTTGTATAATATGCACATATCACAAGAAATTCTTCAAAAGTAATGCTCTTATCAGATATTACTTATTCCCCAATTCACCATATGCTAACCTCACTCAATTACAACTACGACAGTTCCTTTAAAACCCAAAGAAGGGGACATCCAATCAACACAACATGCTGTAAACTGTAGTCTACATAAAAACACAAGATACTGCATAACCTTGAATAGTTAAGCACGCTAACTAACTGTCATATAAAAATCTATGAATCAAATACAACCATAATAATTAATCTTAGATCACAAAACTGCGTCTTCTAAATCATCTAAATAATCTAAAATTTCAAGGATTCCCTTATTTCCCTTACCATCAATGAACTAGAGTATAAGGAAAAAAAGAAAAAGAAAAAATAAGCATACGCTACATGAAGCACTGCCCACATCAAATAACACACCTTCTGCACAACATAAAATCTACGTTTATTGCTGTAATATTTAAAGATATCAGGTGCTTATGTTTCGAGTGCTTACAAGGGAATTAGGCCAATAGGATACCTTCCCTCAACAATAATTATTAGCTACAGATTCCATTCTCACTTTCCAACACACAAGACAAACAAGAGGAAAAAATTTCCTTTTTTTCAGGAAAAAGGTTTCTTACAAAACACAAGGACTTTCATTCGTGTCACCCAATACCCAGTCAAAACACTGACCTGCTGTCGGAGGAGCACCTGGGGAACTGACACTCTCGCTCGTCTCGCTAACTGAACAATAACCAGGATCTGAAAGCAGGTTTAGATTCTTGGGATCTAAAGGTGTTCCAATGCATTCTCAAGTACAAGAACTACTCAGTTTCTAGATTCTGAAACAGAGGCTTCAAGGGCATTCTTCATTTGACTAACTATTGATATGGCATAATGTTAAGCTCTCCCAGCTACAAGACTAAATTACATTTTACAAATTACTGTTAATATCAAAACTTTAGTACTACTAATAACACAAACTAAGCATCCTTATATTATTCAAGGAATGCCATCGCCTAAGATTTTCTATTACTTTTATTATTACAAATTAGTTTAACGAGACCACTGAGTCAGATTTCTAGACTCTACAATCAACCAATGAAACTTGATGAGAATGATATTCTAAAACTGAAGGGAAACTGATATTAATAGAAGATGAAAGAATTACTTGAAAATTAGTTTTCCTTTCACTAGCTGATAGAGGAATGCCAATTTAAACATGAATTTAAGCAGGATTAAGCATTAAGCAACAGCATGACAAAAAGAAAAGTCAGGAAGGATACAATTCTTCCCGATAAAACAAAATCTGTAACATATTGAACACCGACAAAACTTTGTTGAACTACCACAGACAAATCACTATACAAAGGTGAATATATTAAACGTTAACTCATATTACTACATGGATTAGTTAAAAATCTGGAAATTTCCTTGTCCACCTGTCCTGAAAAGAATACCTTAAATTGTGTCCACCTGAGCTGAAAGGAACACCTCGAGTTATAACTCACCTGAGCTGAGAGTATCGGTCTTGGCATGAGGGGCAGGGGGATGAGAGTCAATGGAGGCACCACTCTCTAATGACACTCGTGAGGCACTGTCTGCATCTGCTCAGTAGTATTCCATAAGTTAGTAATCAAATAGCATCTTCAGTTCAACTTAACCTACATTTCTATGTCAATAATCACATCAACATATTGTGCAAGTACATTAGAATTTTTATTAATCTTATCAACGGTAAAATGAAAACAAATACTTGAATAAGCTGTATGTATAAAAAAACTGTGGGAAAAGACAAAACTAGCAATAATTAAAATTCAGGGTTTGGGCTGAACCTAAGACAGAAGCAGTACCTATGCATCAAAAGGCAAGAGGAAGGACCAATCTGGTGACAGGAAAAGGGAGGCTTATGGTCAGGTAAGTCTCAGTCATGCTGTATGTGTCCCATGGAAATTGTGATGATGGGAGGATTAATTCTTCATAAGAATGATGAAATATTGAAGAAAAAACAT
The DNA here is from genome assembly GCF_015104395.2 of Macrobrachium nipponense. Classification (NCBI taxonomy): domain Eukaryota; kingdom Metazoa; phylum Arthropoda; class Malacostraca; order Decapoda; family Palaemonidae; genus Macrobrachium; species Macrobrachium nipponense. The sequence goes on along the minus strand of NC_061103.1, from coordinate 33,397,879 downwards.
TATGATAACTCTGACAATTATATCCTACTAAGATCTGTCTGTGAAACAAGATTAATTTACTGGCAGCTATCTTTAACCCTCTTACTCCGAAGCCCTAAAAATCAAAACCTCTCCTGTATGTCGGCGCCGGTTTGGAGTGAGCGCGGAAGCGGAAAAAATAATTTGTTCAGAAAATCACAGCGCGCTTAGTTTCAAAGATTAAGAGTTCATTTTTGGCTCATTTTTTTGTCATTGCCTGAGGTTTAGTATGCAATCATCAGAAATGAAAAATAATATCATTATCATATGTAAATAATGCAAGATATGGTAGCGAAAAAAAAAAAATTCAAATCACGCTGTGCAAAAAACGGTCAAAGCTAACGAGTTACTTTTTTTTTCATTGTATTGTACACTAAATTGCAATCATTTTGATATATAATACATAGTAAAACAATAAAAGCAACACCGGAAAAATATTATCACAAAATGATGTACGAATTCGTAACTCGCGGACGTAAAAAAATGTTATTTTCAAAAATTCACCATAATTCTAAATATTGTTCTAGAGACTTCCAATTTGTTTCAAAATTAAGACAAATGATTTAATATTATGATACTGTAAGAGTTTTAGATTAGAATTGCAGATTTCGACCATTTCGGACAAGTTAAATTTGACCGAATGTCAAAATTTTTATATATATATTTTTTTATATGCACATATTTCGGAGATGGAAAAAGCTACAACCTTCACTTATTTTTTATTGTATTCTTCATGAATTTGCGCACATTTTGATATATGAAACTCTATAAAACGGCTAATATGAAAAGGAGCAAATATTAGGATAATGCGATGTACGTATTTCGGAGACTTGCGGCCGCGAATAGGCGCGCGAAGTGAAGGTAAATATATTTTTCAAAAATTCACCATAAATCACAATATTGTTCTAGAGACTTCAAATTTGTTTCAAAATGAAGAAAAATGACGGAATATTACTAGCGGTTAAGAGTTTAGCTTACAATTGCGTTTTTCAACTATTTCGGTAGAGTCAAATTTGACCGAACGTGATTTTTTTTCTATTTATCGTGATTTATATGCAAATATTTCAAAAAAAGAGAAAAGCTACAACCTTCAATCATTTTTAGTTGTATTCTACACGAAATTGCGCACATTTTCATATATAAAACTTTATGTAACAGCTAATTTTAAATGGTGCAAACATTTTGATAATCGCACAAAAAAAATTCTGATTTTTTCGGAAGAGTTACTGCGCTGACGTAAGGAAAATTTTTTTTTTTTTTCATAAATTCACCATAAATCAAAATATTGTGCTAGAGACTTCCAAGTCGTTGCAAAATGAAGGTAAATGATTGAATATTACTAGAATATAAGAGTTTTAGCTTAAAATTGCGTTTTTCGACCATTTCGGTAGAGTCAAAGTTGACCGAAAGTTGAAATTTTTGCACTTAACGTTATTTATATGAAAATATTTCGAAACTGATAAAAGCTACAGCCATGGGTTGTTTTTTGTTGCATTGTGCATGAAATTGCGCACATTTCCACATATAAAACTTTATGTAACGGCAAATTTAAAAGGGTGCAAACATTAGGACAATCGCACAAAAAAATTTATCGGAAGAGTTATCGCACGAACGTAAGGAAAAAGTTTTTCATAATTCACCATAAATCGAAATATTGTGCTAGAGACGTCCAATTTGTTGCAAAATGAAGGCAAATGATTGAATATTACTATAATATAAGAATTTTAGCTTACAATTGCGTTTCTCGACCATTTCGGTAGAGCCAAAGTTGACCGAAGGTTGAAATTTTTGTACTTATCGTTATTTATATGAAAATATTTCAAAACTGATAAAAGTTACAATCATGAGTATTTTTTTTTTTTGTATTTTACAAGAAATTACGCACATTTTCATATATAATACTTCATGTAAAGGATAATTTAAAATGGTGCAAAAATTATGTCAAAGTGACGAAATAATTTTTGAGATGTGTCACTGATACTTTTTAGCGCGATAAGAAAGAAATTCGCGCTTGCGCGCCTGCGTAGTGATTGTAAACAAAACAACGCCTTGATCCGTGAACTCCCAGCATCCCCCAAGGCGCGTGATTCAAAAGTTCTCGGCTGGTAGGCCTATAAGTATTTTTCCGCGAATTTTTAAAAAAACTTTTTTGAGCCGACGTATGATACGTCCAATCGGCATACGGGAGACATTTTGACTCGACGTTTAATACGTCCAATCGGTGTAAGAGGGTTAATATGGTCATGGTCAAAGTCACATCATCACTAACCTTGATCCCATTTGAAATGGTTTCATTAGCAAAATATTAATGCCAAATATGAAGGCTTCCCCTTTATACACAAAGTCATGAGTTAAGGCCAAGGTTAAAGTTACGCAAAGAATGGATGGCATTGAACCCATAATTTTGCCTTTTGTTACAATCAATATATTAGACTGACATGCAGACATTTGGATAAACAGAGGGAAACTTAATAGCCATCCCTTATTTGGTCAATAGGATATAAAATAATACCTTGATATAATGACAATTACATTGAAAAGAAGGGAAAAATCACATTGCAATTTGTACTTTTCAAAGGTATACAAACCAGAGCCTTTTATGTGGAAGTATTCCTAAGCATGAGCTAAGTCATTGGAACTTTGTACCAAGGTAGTTAACTGGTGGAAAGCACTTTTTTCTTCAGCATAAAGGAAACAAGTAGGGTGGCTATGATGAGATTAGGAATAAAATATTTGTCTTTGTTCCTACTCAAGTACAAAACATGACAAATTTGTAACTAATTTGTATTTTTCATAACTAACAAACCTGAGGTCTTAACATTAGGATTTACTAGCGCCAAGCAGGAAACCGGTAAAATTAAAATTAAACTTGTGCGACCCAGGGACTATTGGCATCTACCAGGTCACGGGGCATGTATTACCCAGAATACCCTTGGTGTCCTGTGACCTACCAGTTATCTTTCTACCGCCTTTAAGATAGGACGTGTTCTCTGTCTATCTGTTTAAAGCCGGTTTTAGTTTGCCCGTTTTTATCCATTTCACTTTCATTTTTCTTATTAATTCTCTTTCTCTGAGTGTGCCCAGTGTGGGTGTGAGCTGTAAGAGTGTAAGTGGTGAGATGGAGTTTTTTTGCGTCACCATCGGGATCTTCTTCCGTTTCAAAGGCAAGACAAGGAAATGCCCTGGAATCAGTGGCTTTCTGTGTTCAAAATTCCTAACTTCGGTGTCGACGGATCCTCATCCAACGTGTAGTAGGTGCAGAGAAAATGTATATACAATTACTAATCCTTTTCTGTTTGTAATGGTTGGTTGGTGGAACAGTGGAGGAAGTTTCATGAGAAAGGCCAGTACAAAAAGGAGTCGACGCCATCTTTGGATGACCAAGGGTTGCCGGCTTCTTTTGTATCGGCGATACACCAGACTGCTCCAAATGTTTTGCCACCTGCCTTTGATTTGTCCCATATCCCTTCGGTTTCTCCTAGCAGTTCGTTATCGGAAACTCCAGGAGGGGTTTTGCGTAATTTTATGCATAATATTTATGATCCGTTGTTCCCAGCAGGGAGGGGGGGAGCATCGCCATCTTTGTTCCAGGTGCTGGCTCCCGATGCGAACAGGATGGAAGGTACGTGGGCGGCACTAGGCCTACCAGGCGTACCAACCTTGGAAGGTTTGCTGTCGCATTATATGGCGTCACGGTTCCAGCAGAATCTGGCAGCGCTGAATATTCCTCACCCCTGGTTTGTCCTTTATGGGAAATAATGCTGCGGCTACGCCAACAACTTCAATGTTGATGGCGATGCAGAATGCGGGAGGTAGTTTTGCTGCAAACGCAGGGATGCCAGCAGCAGCCGCACAGTCTCTCCCTACAAGATTGGTAACGTCACAACCAACGTCACACACCGACATGGCGGACGCGATGACGTCACAGCCTATGCTTCTCAGTCTTCTTCGCTGCCTCCGGACTCAAATACGCTTTCTGACTTGGTAGTACACACTGTAATGAAGAGATTACAGGATCTAGAGAAGAAAACTAATAAGAAAGACAAAAAGAAAAGGCGTGATTCGTCTTCTTCTTCTTCTTCTTCTTCCTCTAGCTCGGCGTTATCGCTAAGTTTGATGACGTCACGGCGTGTACCAGTCAAGTGTTAGAGGATATACGGGATTTCGTGACTGATCCTCGGGCCAAGAGGAGAAGAGTGAATTCTTCTTCATCTTCGGGCCAGGACTGTCACATCCCAGTCAGCAAGAAAGGCAAGAAGTCAGTGGCTGGTAAGCTCAATGCTAGCGGATGAAGCCGTTTACAAGAGTCCGAATGAGCAAGTGAGCCGACGGTCGCTGGGCTGGCGGCCGATGCGGAGTTGCCAGTAGAGACACAAAGTCTAAGGAAGGCTACAATGTCGTTGGCGAAATCAACGTTGGGAGCGAAAAGTGCAGCAAAGGATAGAGCACAGATACCGGTTTCGCCTGTAAGACCGTTTAAAATACGGAGAAAAGATTAAAAGACTCCTATTAAAAGAACGAAAAATAGTGTATTGGCAACCTCGTCTGATACGTTTGTGGAAGGAGTTGTCCGCCTAGATGAAGGATCAAGGCTGAATTCTCCAACAGTCGTTGGAGACGATATCAATCGTCATGGAGAAGAAGTGAACTCGGTTTCGAGAGAGCCTTCATCTTGGAGGTATAGGCGAGATTCTCGCTCTCGTTCCGCGAGCAGAGAAGAAGTGAGGCGGTCTCGTTCTCCAGCCAACTGTTCGGGATTGAGCCGTCGGCGATCAGCCGAGATCAAAGGGACCACGGCCGTAGGGGCAGACGGCCACGAAGCACCCGGACGTTTGTCAGGGGATAAGAGTGAGATAGCGTCTCCCGTGCCTGAGCACGCTAGAACCGGAGGAAGGAGAAAACCAAGAGTTTCTGGCTTCGTATGCAGAGGTGATTGATTTGATTCGTCAATTCAATAACCTTTTGGGAAGAACGGAAACACCTGCCAGTATGGCGTTTGGGTTGAAAAAGGATACCAAGGTGTCGTATGAATTGCCTTGTTCAAATCATGCGGAGTCAGTTTTACAGCATGTAAACGCACGGATTGCGGGAAGGGATAATTCCTTAAGATCAAATAGGTCTTTTAAGTTTATCCCTCCTCCAATGATGAAACATAGAAAATATTATACGACATCGACGGTTCCTTTGCTATCTAGACAAATTAACCCAAATGTGGTAAGGTTAAGGCCTGGAATAACCTTAGATCAAGTGAAAATGGAATGCCCTTCGATGACTTGCCAAGAGGCTGCTACGTTAGAAGCAACAGCTTCTTCTGTCTCTCAGACTGCTTCTTGGCTGGATCTTTGGTCAACAGCAGTGGCGAAGATTGCATCCTCAGAAGTGACGAGGAAGGTAGTGCATGAATCAATGTTCATTAGATTACTACATTCAGGTGCCAAAGCAATTGCGTACTTGACAAATTTAAGTGCCAATGTTTGGGCAAATATCCTGTTAATGAGAAGGGACGCAGCTTTGGCTAGACTAAGTCACACTGTTGATTTGGATTCCCTGCTAGCAATGAGGAATGGGAATATCTTAACAGTCGCAACTGCTGTTGCCAGAAGCCATACTAGAAGAGGCTATAGATAGAAAAAGGATGGACACTAACAATAGATTGGTACAGCAGGCAGTTAGAAAAACATCTAACAGTCAAAATAACCCTATGGAGGTAAGGCAGCAGCAAATACCTCGAAAGAAGCCAGTGAGGAATAGCATCCCTAGTAAAGCAACAAGACCCTCTTCCCCAAAGAAATTAGCTCATCGGCCCTTTCACAATAGAAATAATAGAGAAAGGGGGATTAGGGGAAGAGGGAGAGGCTCAAGGCGATAGGATGGGCGCCTCTCATCACTCAGCCACACCAGTGGGGGGTTGCCTGGCAAATCACTGGAAGGTGTGGCAGGAACTGGGAGCAGAGCAGTGGGTTGTGGATGTTCTCAGGGTCAGGTATTTGATTCTGTTCGAAGTATCCCCACCCCTGACGGAACAGCCATTACCTCACCTTACTTATGCTCAAGAAACTCAGAAGGCTTTTATTCTGCAAGAGGAAGTGAAGAAGAAGATGGAAAAAGGGGCTGTGGAACAAGTATCCATTCCATCAAAGGGGTTTTACAGCAGGATTTTCCTTGTACCCAAAGCCAACGGGGACTGGAGGACAGTAACAGACCTGTCAACATTGAATCTGTTTTTAAGAAAACCCAGATTCAAAATTGAAACTCCAAAGACGGTTCTACAAGCAGTCAGGATCAAGGACTTCATGCTGACAATCGACTTGAAGACGCATACTTTCAGATCCCAGTCCATCAGTCTTCAAGGAAATTTCTCCGCTTCAGTCTTGCAGAGAAAATTTTCGAGTTCAAAGTTCTGTGCTTCAGATTGACAACGTCTCCTCAAGTTTTTACGAGTGTTCACTCTTGTGTCGACATGGGCGCATGCTCAGGGGATCAGGCTAATAAGATATCTAGACGATTGGCTGGTGATAGCAAAGTCCAGAGAGAAATTACTCAGGGACAGGGTGACCCCTCTACGGTTTTGTCACAGCTTAGGTATTGTTATAAATCAGGAGAAGTCGCAGTTGGATCCAAGTCAGCGGCTGGTGTATCTGGGAATGGTCATAGACACAATAAAAGCCAAAGTATTCCCGACAGACCAGAGAATAGAGAAATGCAAACAAGTGGTGAATGCCTTTCTGGAAAAACAAACACAGACAGCACAACAGTGACAGGTAGCACTGGGAGTTCTAACTCCCTTGTTGAAACTAGTACCACAAGGGAGGCTACACCTTCGATCGCTACAATGGAGGATGAAGGAGTTTTGGTCACCAATAGCAGATCACCTGTACGAGCAGATTCCCTTGTCGTCAGAAGTGAGGAAAGACTTGCTGTGGTGGGTGAAGGACAACAATCTGACAGTGGGTGTTCCCCTTCAGCAATCCTCCCCGGATCTCTTGCTGTTCTCAGATGCGTCACTAGAAGGTTGGGGAGCACATATGGAGGAGCTGATGGTTTCAGCAAAATGGAGCGGCGAGGACAGAAAACTCCATATAAACGTGCTGGAGTTAAAAGCAGCATTTCTAGCACTACAGGAGTTCAGGGAGAGGGTGAAGGAACAGTCATTGGTATTGATGTCAGACAACACCACAGTAGTAGCTTACATAAACAAACAAGGTGGTCTAGTGTCTCGACAGTTACATGTGATGACAGTTCAACTTTATCAGTGGGCTGTAGAGAACCTAGTAGACATCAGAGCCAGATATATTCCGGGGAAAAGAAACATAGTGGCCGACAAGTTGAGCTGCAGGGATCAGATCCTGAGTATGGAGTGGTCCTTGCACCAACAGGTGGTGGACAGGATGCTCATGTTGTGGGAAAGGCCGATCATAGACCTATTCGCAACCAGGTACAACAAAAAGTTGGAGGTGTATTGTTCGGTTGTCCCAGACGTAGAGGCAGTAGCAGCAGATGCGCTACACCACCCATGATACAATCTGAACGTTTACGCATTTCCTCCATTTTGTCTAATTCGTCAGGTTCTGAACAGGGTAATGCGGTCTCAGAACCTCAGAATGACTCTGGTAGCTCCTTTATGGTCAAAGGCAGAATGGTTTCCAGAACCTCTTGGAACTCCTAATAGACGTGTTGAGAGAGTTACCCCCATGGAACTTTGAATTTTGGCCTAGCCTAACTCCTTTCTTTCTCTAAAAAAATGAATAATCTACCCACCTGTACGCTTTCTCCAACTCCAGTACACTCCAGAAATCACCTTAAAACACCAGCACCACAAGACTTACGACCCAAAAAACAACTCCTACCAGACAGAGAGCTCTCCCCTACCAACCACACACCACCAACACGTGCTTTCTACTGCCCCGTGTTATTGTTTACATCCTGCCGACGCCGCCGCCATCTTGTCTATGACGTCACAGCCTATGACGTCACAACACAACTTAAATACATCAACAGACACCTTCTAGAATCTACCACATGTTGTCTATATATAGGACACCCACCATATTTCAACAATGCATAAAATACCCATAACAATTATACAATATATAATCACACTTATCTATACCCATAACAATTATACAATATATAATCACACTTATCTCTTTCTCCCTCCCCTCCGACTGTTTCCTAACCTAGTATTCCCCTCTTAATTTCCTTCGTCCTCCAACTCTTTACCCTCTACATAATTTCTAATACATTCCCCTGAAACTCCTGCTTTAGTTAATACATCAGCCACTTGCTCCTTTCCTTTTATCCATCTCACCTCCTTTATTTCCCCGGATTCAATGGTTTCCTTATTGCAGCAATATCTATTTTTAATCTCTTGCTACTTACACCAGTGCTCGATTTGATGGCGGTCATTAGTGTTTTACTATCAGTGTTAACCAAGGCTTCTAAATTTCTCCCTCCTACTACCTCTTCCCACAAATGCTTGAAATATATCATCCTTCTACAGCTTCCCCAACACTCAGGGCTTCAGCCTCAATGGTGGATTTTGCCACTCTCCTGGATTTCCTAGACTTCCACCATATGGGACTTCTCCTTCCCATCTGTCAAAGAAATAATATAACCCAGTTGAGTATGGCCATCTTCTATGTTTCCAAATGAAGCGTTCTGCATAGGCTTCCCAATAAACCCTTTCTTCTTCCATCTCACTTATTGTAACTTCGCCCATCATGCTCTTAGTTTTTCTCACAATTTTAATAAGTTTCTTCATATCCTGAGTTGTTCCTTCTTTAAATGCTTTACTTAATTCGCTAATTATCGATATGATATTTCTGGCATCGTGTGTAGTGATACCCAATTCAGCTGTCCTACCACTGATCTGTACTCTGTTAACTCTTTTTGTTCTAGCACTCTATTACCCGTATATCTTCTAGCCTCTGGTTCTCTTATGGAATTTATATACTGCCACTGATTAAGGGAAAATCTATTCTCCTTCTGCTCTATTACTACTCCTATATACTTGAACCTTTTACTCTCTTGTTCTCCTACTTGCAATTTCCCTTTCAATCTCCCAATCGTTTCCTTTAAGAATCCTTCAGTTCCTCCGTAGCAAAAATCATCTACGTGTGTACACAAAATGCCTTCCAATTTATTGTTCTTTTTCCAAAAGAATATATTAGGTTCTAGTCTACTTCTCTCACCTTGAAGCTCCTTCACTACTTTCACCACTTTACAATACCATGCTTTTGCTGCATCCTTGAGCCCATAGACTGTTTTCTTCAACTTCCATAATCCCCTCCAACCATCTTCCCTTGGTGGCTTCAAGTACACTTCTCTTTGTATCTCGTCACCTTGTAAATATGCAGTTTTGACATCCAATGTATAACAATTCCAATTTTTCACCTTTATTATGGTTAGACAGAATTTTAAAATTTCAGCATTGCATGTGGGGCATCCTTTTCCCACTCAGCCATTTCTTCTTCAAACCCTCTAGCTACCAATCTTGCTTTACATATCCTTTCCCCCCTTTTCTCTTTTCAGTTACTATCCATCTTGTAGATATAGCTTTTTGTCCAACATCATTTACCTCCTCATATACCTGGGTTATCTCTCCAACTTAGAAGTTCTTTTTTTTCTTTAGCTTCCATTATGCTTCTATTTTCAAATCCCAGCAAACACCTCCTCTTCATCTTCAATTTTTTCTACCTGACTATAATCCCTCAAGTTAACCCACCCACCCTTTGTCACCTGACTGTGAGTCTCGTATATTGTACGAATCAGCCCATGCTTTGGCTGATCTTTTTCCTGCAAGACCTAAAATAGTCCATTCTTCTACTTGTCCTGGATCATTGTTTATAGCCCTAACTCTATTTCCCTTTTTGAATTTTGGTATCTCTTAACATTAATCGCTTTCTATTGACCCACTTTGCCCGTTATCTTCCACTGTTTCCTCTATCACCTCTCTTTCTATAGTCTCTTCTGTGTCTGCATTCCTTCTCTCACCCATTATCTCCTCTCCTTCCAGCCAATCTACTTTCCCTTCATTTGGGCCATCTGACCTACCTTCACCCCATGGGATTTATCTATTCTAGCCGATATCTCTTCTGTATCTGGTGGGATCGTCGTTGAATCCTTGTCACATGTATCCTAGCTACTTCTCTTAAAGAATCCCCTCCCATGTTTGACTATTATTGTTTTCCCCGATACTCCCACTACCTGAGCAGGTCCTCTCCATTCATTTTCATTTTCCCTCTTATAGAATACCTCATCTCCTACCACGCTTTCTTCTTTCAAATTTATGTTCTCTGATGTTTTTGTTTAGCGCTATTCTTATTTTATTACAGGACTCATTTTTTATAAATGCTTCTCTGGCCTTGTGCATTGCATTCAGTGTGTCCCTTACCATACCCTCTTCCATCCCTTTTTCTCTGCTTGCAGGACTAGAACTTTCTTCTCCTATTAGGTTAGGCAGTGAAGGGTTTTTCCAAATACTAATTGGTTGGGAGAGAAACCTCCATTATTCATTAAACAGTTCCTAGCAACTCACTACCCATTTCAAGGCTAGGGACCAATCTACTTCCTCTTCCTCCATCATCTTCCTTACACTTCCCTTGATCATGCCTACGGTCTTTTCACATAATCCGTTGCTCCACGGAGATTCTGATGCTGTGGCTAATACTTTAATATTCCATTTTCTGCCATCCTCCTTACTTTTTCATTTTGAAATTCTCCCCATTATCTGACAATATTTTGGAGGGTGCTCCAAATATAGCAAACCAGCACTCAAAAAGTATCTTTATTATAGTTTCTGGTTTCTTATCTTTTATCCAACAGGCCTGACAATATCTCGTTGCCATATCCACTATTACCAAGAACTTTCTCTCTTCTATCTCTACCCACATCCATCGCTACGACTTCATTGAACGTTTTACTCCAAGAAAAGCCTACTACCGGTTTGGCGGGGTTGTTTCTTTTGTATTTTTTTACAAAACCTCACAATTTTTAATCAGTTCTTGTTAGTAACTTTCTTATTTCCTCTTTTTCTTTTTCCGATTAACCCATTACTCCATTGTGCTTCCTCTGTTAGCTTCCATATTTTATCTCCACTTCCATGACCAAACTGTAAATGTAATTTCTTCATTGTGTTCTTAATTTCCCCTCGGATTCTTTCCCTTCCAACCCTCCAGTAATAATTCTTCTACCTTCCTCCTCCTTATAGGCACTCTTAAATGACCCTGTTCGTCTTCTCTTAACTCTACTTTCATTCCCCTAATACTTCTACTATGACACAATTTTTACTTTCAAATTTCGGGGTAAACCCATTTTACCAATTTAATCATGGTTTGCTTACCTATCAGCCAGGGTAATATTCACCTTGTCAAGAATTTTCCAGTCTTCAAATAAAACCTTTGTTGTTTTTAAGTATCAACAGGGTGTTCTTTTTATTTATTCCTGACTGGACTTATAAGATGTCTCACCAAAATTAAACACTTTATTAGACTCTGTCCTAGTGTCCTCATTCTCCTCAACTCTTCCTGACTCAAATCCATGACAATACGTGCTAGTCACAATTCCCCGCAAACTGTTTGATTTACACCCTGTGTCCAAAATTGCATCAACCCCTCCCATGATGCTTCCACTATTTTATTAACTTCTCCTACATAAACCTCTTCTTCTTCTGTCCCATTTTCTGTTTTTACCTTATTTTCTTCTAGTCTTGTTTCAGTTTTCTTCCTATTATGAAAATTCTGAGGACAATCCCTAGCCCAATGCCATTCTGAGCTGCATATTGCACATACTGTTACCTTCCCTTCTTTGTTTATAGGATTTCTACCACCCCTTCCTCGGTTCCATCTTCCCCGATATCTTTGGTTTTCCCTCCCTCTCCCAGAACTGGCATTGCCTTCTGACGAACCCCACCATTCCCGTTCCTCTTTAGTCCCTAATCCCTCAAATAGTCTTTTCATTGTTTGCGACACTGTTCCGTACTCTAGCTTTTCTTGCCCACAAGCCGATAATACCATTGTTTTTGATTTTCCGTGAGATTTGCTTGCTCTATTACATGATACCCCTTGACTTCGCCTTCAAGCGCGCCTTTCACCCCATTGCTCTTTCACACTCAGATGCTGCCTTCTCGTATCTAATTAAATAGTCCGCCATATTTTCACTAGATTCTCTTCTTATTAGAAGGTATCTTTTATTCTACCGTAATTCTCCATTACCGAGTCTTTTAGATAGGCTTTATCTAGTTTCTCTAGGATTAACTTTGGACCCTCTGTACCAGTAAGTTTATCTTTATCTAATGCTTCCACTAGCTCTCGGGCTTTCCCTTTTAAGCTCATTCTCATTTCTATCGCCGGTATTTTGTATCTTCTCCATACAACAATAGCCAATCTTCGGCTTGACCTTTCCATTCTTTGTATTCTTCTTGTATCCCGCTAAACCTAGGACATTCCCTTCTCCATCTAGTAGTCTCCCTTTGTTTCACTGTCGGATCCAGGCATCTTTGATCAACCACGCTCTGCTACCAGTTTGAATTTTGGCCTAGCCTAACTCCTTTCTTTCTCTAAAAAAATGAATAATCTACCCACCTGTACGCTTTCTCCAACTCCAGTACACTCCAGAAATCACCTTAAAACACCAGCACCACAAGACTTACGACCCAAAAAACAACTCCTACCAGACAGAGAGCTCTCCCCTACCAACCACACACCACCAACACGTGCTTTCTACTGCCCCGTGTTATTGTTTACATCCTGCCGACGCCGCCGCCATCTTGTCTATGACGTCACAGCCTATGACGTCACAACACAACTTAAATACATCAACAGACACCTTCTAGAATCTACCACATGTCTATATATAGGACACCCACCATATTTCAACAATGCATAAAATACCCATAACAATTATACAATATATAATCACACTTATCTATACCCATAACAATTATACAATATATAATCAGGAACAACCTACTATGTCAGCCGCACGTGGAGAGGTACCACCGATCGGTGAAGTCCCTATCACTTCACGGGTGGAGACTGTCAA